>NC_086447.1:664739617-665339617 GCF_028390025.1 Pseudophryne corroboree
GGGGAAGAAAACACATCAAGGTATCTTTTTGGAGACCTGTTAAAAGTATGGCGTACCCAAACTCACAGTTCATAGTGTGTTGATGCTCCCATAAAGGTATCTTTTACACAGCTGGTGAAAATCTTTATACAAAGCACTGGAGTGCTCAAGTCCGTGGTAGTCAAAAAAAGCAATATTTATTGGATTAAAAATCCATAAAATGTTCCATATAAAAACATGTTACAGAATCCACACACAATGTGAATAAAAGTTGGACCAACATCAAAAAAACATACAAAGTTAAAAGCAAAAGAAAGCAACAAACATCAGCTGGAAGGTATGAAGCTACTCACACTCCTGTTCCAACGCGTTTCGGTGAATAACCTTTATCAAGACATGATGGAGTGTGCAGGAGCTTGATATTTATACTGTCACTAACCAATTACACTAGTGCAGGAAATGACCTCACATGCTTAATTGGATTCCAGGTCGAATTCCTCCTAAATATTAAATTTTTTGTTCAGTAAATATATTGAGTAGATTATTTACCACATTAAAAAGTTTTGTATATGAATCATACATAAAATACACAAATGCAGGACTTAATTTAAAAAATAGCGCTGGCCAGAACTTCTCATTTCCCTCCTGCTCATGGGAAATGTAGTCCGTCCTCCGTCCGGTCCCGCCGGAAGTGATGTCATCTTGTGGATCAGATAACAGGATGTGGCCGTCCTCCGGGTTTATGAGCATTATGCTTCCTTACTTCCGCCCTGCGTTGTGGTCCCATCGGCGGAAGTGACGTCATCCTTTAGTTCATCAACAGGATGTTGTCACACATTTTCCCAATAGTTCTGGGTACTGTAGTTTAACAGTGTATAGCGGCCGGAAGTCTCATCAATTCTAACTAGAACAAAGAATGAGGCATCATGGTGAATGTAGTTTTGAGTGAAACGGTCTAATTGTAAAACCATTGTTATACAGAGAATGAGACAATCAGCCAGACAATGAGATATTACAACAGATACAGTTCTCACCCAGTAATGTATAGTTGATCTGATTGTAAAATCATTAATAAGTGGGTAGATGTATAAATGAATACAGCAGTAGTCATATATAATTTAAATTACATAATGCTCAAAAATTGACAGTGAAAATAGCAGGTAACCAATAAGTACTAAAGAAACCATTTTAATTCGAAATCACAGTTCAATCTGTTGGGGCTAAGAGTATTATAATTAAAGATACAGTTCATCTCTGTTTTTGCCAGGAGAGGAGCTGTATTGGTATTTCTGATAGTTGCCTTAATGTGTCCAAGACCATAAAAGCCAGTGATATCAGAAATAGATGACCCGTGTTGGGTCTTAAAATGTAACGATAAAGAGTGGCTTTCCAGCCCCTTCTTTATGTTCCTGATATGTTCCCCCATTTTAATTTTTAGGGGGCGTGAAGTGCGACCAATATAAAATAAATTGCATTTACATCTGATGGCATATATGACATTTTTCGTGTCGCAGGTTACAAAATCTTTAATGTCCACTTAGTTATTATTTATAAGCACATTTTCAATGTTATTACTGCCCTCGCTTTTCACATTCTTACAACCTATACACCCACCGCATCTATAAAATCCCCATGAGGTGATTCTTAAAGGGGCCGGGGGCGGTGGAAGGGCACTGGAGACCAGCTTGTTCCTTAAGTTGGGGGCCTTACGGTAAATATGTACTGGTCTCTCGGGCACGAGGGTGCCAATAATAGGGTCCTTCTTCAGGAGTCCCCAATGGTTTTTTAGGGTACGTTCTATGGCTTTATGTTGTACATTAAATTCTGTGATAAATGCCCATTTGTATCTGCTATCTCTTTCCCTTTGGGCATTGTTGGACAAAAGATCTTTCCATTCCATACAACTAACTTCTCCCTTGGCCTTCATTACCTTCTCTTTGTTATACCCACAGTCCTCAAATGTCTGAGCTAATTCTATTGCTTGTGAGTGAAACGTTATATTGTCCCTACGGTTTCTCTTCAGCCTTTTAAATTGACCTACTGGGATAGAGCTTAACCAGTTTTCGTGGTGGCAGCTGTGGTCATAATGTAAGAACCTGAGTCCGTAGGCTTAGAGAAAGTTTTGGTGTTAAGTTTCTTGTCCTGTACATATACAGTTATGTCCAAGAAATTGATAGTGTATTTATCACTAACAAAAGAGAGTTGAATATTCCTGTTGTTGGTATTGAGCAGGGTACAGAATGTTTCCAGTGATTCTTTATCATCCCTCGTGACAAAGAAAATATCGTCAATATACCGGACATAGGACACCAAGCTCGCACCGAGTATGTTGCCGGACCAGATGGTCTCAGCCTCCCACAACCCCATAAAGAGGTTTGCGTAACTCGGTGCGAACTTGGTGCCCATCGCAGTCCCTGTTTTTTTAATATAATACTGTTCCGTGAAGAGAAAAAAATTGTTGGTTAGGATGAACTGTATTCCTTCAATGGTGAGATCTTTCAGATCCCCTGGTATATTAGATTGGTCTAGAAAATGTCTAGTTGCCTCTACACCCTGTTTGTGATCTATTATGGTGTAGAGGGAGCTGACGTCAGCAGTCACCAGCCAGTCACCCTCCTGCCAATCTACAGCTTCCAGACCAACCAAAAAATCCTTTGTATCCTTAAGATGGGATCTATTGGTTAGAACTAATGGTTGTAATATGTCTATAAACTGAGATGAATTTGATGTAACGGATTCTATGCCCGATATGATGGGTCTCCCCGGGGGGTCCACTAGGCTTTTGTGGACCTTTGGGAGTACATAAATCACGGGAGTCATTGGGTTCTCAATCGTGATAAATTTTGCTTCTTTTAAAAATCCTATAGAGCTGTCTAATATACATATAACAAATGAAATATGTTACATTGCTGATATCTCAGCCATTACAATGGAGTGTAAAGGAAACAATGACCATTGGACCGTGGGACCATGGATAAGGTTGACAATTACAAAAGGTCGACAGGGTCAAAATGTCAACATGACAATGGTCAATACACACATGGTCACACGACACATGTTATGTAACACCATCAGTACAAGGGTGTATCCTAGTGGGCTGGCTTCTCTCCCCACACTGCGTGTGAGGCCGGGAAGGAGTGGGCAGCGCGCTTCTCCTATGTCCCTCAGTGCTCATCCGGTCTCCAGTGGAGGCGTGTTTCTCAAATAAGGCGCCGGTTCATGAGCAAATCAGAACTTGCAGACCAACAGCTGTGGCTCCTGACTGGTTGCCAGTCCGTGTTCTCTAATTGGCTCACGAAGGAGTGGGCAGCGCGCTTCTCCTATGTCCCTCAGTGCTCATCCGGTCTCCAGTGGAGGCGTGTTTCTCAAATAAGGCGCCGGTTCATGAGCAAATCAGAACTTGCAGACCAACAGCTGTGGCTCCTGACTGGTTGCCAGTCCGTGTTCTCTAATTGGCTCACGAACCGGCGCCTCATTTCAGAGACACACCACCACCGCCGGAGACCAGATGAGCAATGAGGAGCAGGAAAAGCGCACGCTGTGCTCTCCTTCCCTCACACACAGCACAGCAGCAGTGAGCGGGATATTGGGGGTGCTGAGAACTGGGTGTGTAGCTGGCACTGGGGGGGGGCATATGTGTATCTGGCACTATGGGGGCATATCTGGTACTGGGGGCATATGTGTATCTGGCACTGTGGGGGCATATCTGGCACTATGGGGCATATCTGGCACTGGGGGCATATGTGCATCTGGCACTGTGGGGGCATATCTGGCACTATGGGGGCATTTCTGGCACTGCGGGCATATGTGTATCTGGCACTGGGAGGAGCATATTTGTATCTGACACTGGGGAGCATATCTGGCACCGAGGGGGCATATGTGTATCTGGCACTGCACTAATGGGGGCATAGGTGTATCTGGAACTCCACTACTGGGGCAATATGTGTATCTGGCACTGCACTATTGGGGTCATATTTGTATCTGGCTCCCCATATGTGTATCACGCCTCCATTTTCTTTTGCCATACTCCGTGTGGCATGTGGCCACACTCATTTTTTGGCAGCATGCGCACACAGTACCACTAAGACATTTTTTCTACTTGCACCACTGGTCCCAACCAATGAGTTCTCATCTACACTGACAACAGTTCCCTAAACCTACAGTACATGCAGTAGTAGGGGGGAGAGTGCATGCTTGAGTCCTGGCACTAAGATTTGCAAGCATTCATTTTAGACTAATGTCACTTCACAGGAAAGTATCTGACTGTTTTTTAAAATGAGTGCTGCTCTTAGCAACATATCTCCAAATCCCCCAACTAGGATTGTATTATTATGAAAATTCCCTTAATGAATAAGCTTGAATATTCCTTATATAATTACAACTCCTATTGCTAAATATTTGATTCTTTCAGGCATGTGCTCTGATTGTTATGTTAGCTGCTTGCAAAACATTTATTTTTATCTATTACAACTGTATAGTTTAGAAGATTCTACAGCTATACTTTCCTAAACTCATACTATATGTTTACTAGTTTACTCCAATACAAGTACAACATAAACAAATTAAATAAAGCCCTGAATCATCAGACTGTATTTAATAAGAAAGCTGGGTACACACCATTTAATATATTGGATGATGTTGTGAGTGGGGACTGAATGCAAAGACTATCAATGCAGTGCACAACATGTAATGATAACTTGTGCCGTCACACATTGGATCGCACAGTGTGTATGTGGCAGTGTGATGTATCATTACAATGTGTCACTGAGTCGTACTGTTGTTAGGTGTGTACCCTGCTTTAGATGCAGCAAGGGGAGATGTTTTTGTCTATGGCTCTCATTTCAGTATCTTACCTAGCGTGCACTTAGGTTTGACCCTGAACAGTCCAGTGTACTGTTTCTCCATGCTTAAGCCATCTGCAGCCCACTACCAGCACCAAATAATTGTCAATAACATCAGAAAGCTACTATAGAGTTTTAATAACCAGAGGACTAAAAAAAATTAAGGACAGTTTAAATTACCTATTTTTGAGAATAAACCTACACAAAGTGATGTACAAAATCCCCTTGTAATCAGATAGATCTCCAGTATAAAAATTTAGACCATTTTTATTGCATAAAATACTGTTTATGATGCATGCACATTACATGGGGTAAGTAATGTTTATGAAAGCATTTTCAATTTGATGGGAAGCTAAATATAATTGTATAAATACACTAAATTCAAAACAATCTGTTTTGAAAACCATAATGAATATTTGCAGAAATAAAAATTAATGTGAAATGTGTGAAGCTAGGTCATGTTTCTCTCCGTGATTTACAATAAATCACCATTTCATTCAGCTACCGATCTCATTTCTATTATTCTGCTATATTTGTAACCCTTAGCACTATGTTCTCTCTTTATGTATGTCAAAAAGCTTTTAGTATGTTTTTTTTTTTTTTAAATTATTGCTAGGTGCTAGATTTTCTGACTTACTCAGTTCCTTGAAGAAAATAAAGTGCAACGTGAGTGCTTCCACCCTGGGATCTTAAATTCAATGGAGTAAAGACTTTGGGGACACCATCGTGTCAGGGCTGTTAAGCCAGCAAAAGGTCTTCAAGCCTTCTTAATCAAATGCAAGTTTGGTTCTGGAAGAATGTGGGAGATGATTATGCATTCAAAGGAAAAGTCTCAAACCTCCAAATGTATGCACTAAATCACGGTTCAGGGAACTTTTTTAACTTTTACACCAAAATATATTTAGATACTCCGACGTTACCCCCTTGATTTGAAAGGAAGGAAATCATATATTATTGTGCATATATACTGGTTATCACTGTTTATATGGTATTTCTGAGATAGTGTGTGTAAGTGTGAGTGTGAGTGTGTGTGTATATATATATATATATATATATATATATATATATATATATACACACACACACACACATATATATATATATATATATATATATATATGGAGAAATGAAGAAGCCGGCGCTCGGGTGGTATAAGCGGTACTAATTTTTAAAAAAAAAATTTTTTTTTTATAACGAGCACCTAATTTTTAACCTATAACACGTCTCAATATTTCTTTGAGTGGCAGCTTATGAAACAGAAATTAGTGTTTGTTAGACACATAAAGGTAAATATAAGAAGAGGAGAACACAAGCGCCAAAATGTGTTATTTCAAAATTATATAAAAGGTGAACACGGATAGGTGAGGTGATAGGTTTGACTTGATCACTTATCTGGTTTATATGTGCAATGATCTGTCATCCACCAGTTTGTATTCAGTACATGGAAATAGAGACAAAGCAAAACATAGTGTGTACCATTCATAAAACATGTCATATATACACTGTCTGGGTCAGAGCGGCATAATTAGGGATTTTAGCAATTTCCCATTAATAAATATTTCTTTAGCCACAACAGTGTAAATTTAAAAACATAGATTTAATACAATAATATAAAAATGGCTGAATGACACACGTGATGAAGTCCAACTACTGACGGACGAAACGCGTTGGGACGCTTTGCAGAGATCCAATTTATGGACAGATAAGCTTTATATGATTTTATTTCTTGTACGTGTGTCATTCAGCCATTTTTATATTATTGTATTAAATCTATGTTTTTAAATTTACACTGTTGTGGCTAAAGAAATATTTATTAATGGGAAATTGCTAAAATCCCTAATTATGCCGCTCTGACCCAGACAGTGTATATATGACATGTTTTATGAATGGTACACACTATGTTTTGCTTTGTCTCTATTTCCATGTACTGAATACAAACTGGTGGATGACAGATCATTGCACATATAAACCAGATAAGTGATCAAGTCAAACCTATCACCTCACCTATCCGTGTTCACCTTTTATATAATTTTGAAATAACACATTTTGGCGCTTGTGTTCTCCTCTTCTTATATATATAAATATATATATATACACACATACATATACACATATATATATTATATTTTTTTATTTTTATTTTTATTATTTTTGCCAATTATTTTTTGGCAATGAATGGGCTAATTAACACTTTCTCCCCAAAACACCAGAATGAATGTAAGAAAGTTGGATGAGGTGGGAAGGGGGGGGGGGGGGGGGGGAAGACACACGACTTTTAGGAGACAGATGGTCACATCCTCACCTCAGTAACGTCAGTGGGAATTTCCCACTGTTATGTGGGCCACTGTCTGATCCTGCGGAACCTCATCAGCGGTCAGCCACAGAACACTTCAAGCTCTGTGTGTGGGTTGGTGGACCGTGGGCGGGAGGACAGGACAGCGGGCGTGAGGGAGCACGGTGTGATGTCAGCACGTCACACCTTGGCCAGGAACACAGCACAGGGCGGCCAGGAGCACAGCGCAGGGCAGGCAGGAGGGAGCGCTGTGTGATGTCAGAACGTCACATTGCGAGCCGGCCGGTGCTGGACGGGGCTCTGTCTTGGCAGCGCGACCGTCCATTAACCCCAGGAATTTCATTTTTACCCCATTTGGGGTAATTTACCCTTGTTCCCTGACCACTGCACTAAACCTAATAAATGAGCTGATGAAAGTGGTACACATAGGAGTTTTACCAAAACATTTTTATTGGACAGAATGTTTTGAAAGAAGTCTTCATTTAGAACTGACATTAAACAGGATAAAGGCAACTTTTTTGTTCTGTGTCATGAGCTCATGTGCTCTCATAAAATGGATGTGGAAAGACCCGTGCCTTGAGTTCATACTCCAGCATCTATTGTGTGCCTGCCCTTCTTTTTAATAACTTATGCCCTTATATATCAATGAGTGATACATTTCACTGTGATTGACTGGTGCAATTTATCACTCACAGTGAAATGTATCACTCATTGATAAATATGGGCATTAATAACTTATACTACCAACAGTGACTTTTTGTGAATCCAGCTGAGAAAGAAAAGGCTAATGATAGAGTCGGAGATATGTGTCCTTATTTTTTAATGAGTGATACATTTTTCCTGTGACTGATAAATTGCACCAGCCAATCAGCTCCTAACTTCCATGTCACAGGCTAGGTTTGAAAAATGACAGAAGCGGATTGGCTGGTGCAATTTATCACTCACAGTGACATTTATCACTCATTAATAAATAAGGGCATTGGTTTGCAAAAGTTGCTGTACTTTTCATCATGTGTCAAAACAAAAGTTTTGGTGGCAAACAAGATAAAGGGGATTTAAAAAGTACATCAGCAAATTGTGAAGCAGCTGGTTTCCCATGTGAATGTCCTTCAACCGTGTAGTCCTCTCCGTGAATAGTAAAAGGCCAATGTTTTTAAAAGAATGTGTTTTGCTGTTAAATGCAGTGCCCTTTTAAATTTGGGGCTTATACACGCTGGGAAGATCAGTAATCAAACCCCTCAGTGTTCTTGTTATTGTGGTATCTAACAAAGAGAAAATATATATATTGAGGTTTGGTAGCCTTACAACAAATAAGAGCTGGAACCAACCCATACAGAGCTATTCAGCCCTGACTTAAAAAAAATAAAATCTGTAACTACTTATTCAGTGGTTTTCAGTTGAGATTAGTCTTGTGGGGAAAAAACAGCAAATTATATTTACCGATAATTTCATTTCTTCAAGATACTTCATGGCAGCCATTACTCTGGGATTGCATCCCATCCACCTAGTTCTAGACAGGAAGTTTTTTCACACTTCAGGGACCGCCCACTTAGGGCATATAGAGCTACTCCTCCTCTTCCTCCTCAGTCTTTTGAGTGTCTCCTCACATTCGGTTCCTGTGAAAAAACACACTAAAAAAGGGAGGGATATTATAGGCTGTCATGAAGTATCTTGAAGAAATGAAATTATCGGTAAATATAATTTGCTGTTTTCTTCTGCACTACTTCATGGCAGCCATTACTCTGGGATATACCAAAGCATAATATAGGGAGGGTAACAAATAGTCCAGCAAGCAGAAATTCATGCTAAATTACCCAATTTTATTCATTCATCGCAATGCCCCTTCAAAGGACATCACTGTCAAAGTGGGCGCCAGCCAAATCCAGAGCATAGTGACTAGAGAAAGTGTGAACAGACGGCCAGTTGGCTACTGTACATGTCTTTCATTGATACCAAAGCGTCCTTAACCCAGGAAATTGCAACACTGGTTGAGTGTGCCTTCAGATTTTATGACTAATTTCTTCATACACAAAAATAATTAACTCCTTGATCCACCTGGCAAAAGGTTGCTTCATGGGTGCTCCACCTTTCTTTATGCCTACATGTAAAACAAATACTTTGTTTACCAAAAGTTTTTAACTCCTATCCAAATGGACAAAAAGTGCTTGTCACGAGTTCTTTCTTCTCACTTTTAGGTTTAATGAAAAGCTGCACCATCTTTGGTAAAGAAGCTGTATTTGTTCTTTGAACATCCTTATCTGCAAATATTAAGATATGGGCAGAAAGGCCCATAACACTTGTAATTCACTGACCCTTCTGACTAAAGTTCAGTATCAGATTCAGATCCCATAGGGCTAGGACCTTTTCATAGCTTGACAGAAACCTTTGACAAAATTGTCTTCAGACCGTTTCCTATCCAGCAACATGCTCAAGGCTGCTATCTGTATCTTAATGGTTGATACAGTCAGACCCTTCTCAACCCATCATATAGAAACTGTAATATTTGGGGTGTTTCAACTCTCATGACATCAAATTCAGATTCGGCCCATGAGATAAAAGGTATTCCAGATCCTATAATAAATTAGAGGATAACTTCTTTCTTGCTTGAAACTGAACAACTTGTTCAGACAATTCTTTTTCTTAATAATTCATTCAATTTCCATATCATCAAATGAAAATGTTCAAGTTTAGATAGAATATTGGACCCGGGCATAATAGACCTGGTGTGAGTGGTAACATTCATAGACTCTCTGCTGCCATACTCACCATTGTTGGTAACCACTCTCCTTGGCCGGTAAGGAAGAATTACTTGCTTTTTTTTTTTTTTTTTTTTTAATGACCCAAGCAATAGTAGGAATAAAGGAGGGAACATATATTCCAGTGTGAAATTCCATGTTAGGGAGAAACATGTCTAATCCGCTTGTTCACGGCAGGTGGTACCTAGAAAAGAGGGTTTTTGGTTTTTTTTGGAATGTGTCTATTAGATCCACCTGCGACCATCCAAACCTTATTACAATCTCTTGAAATATCTTTGCGTCCACCTCCTATTCTCCTGGCAACACCTCGTGTCTGCTGAGAAAGTCTGCAACGAAGTTGTCTTTCCCTGGTACATACAGAGCTTACAGAGAACAGAGATGACACTCTGCCCAGTTTAAAAATTCTTGTCACTTCTAAAGCATTCGACTCTTGGTGCCGCCTCGTTGATTTAAACACTGTGCCACCGCCACGTTGTCCGAGAATAATTTTAGACAGCTTTATGCATTCCAAATTGCCCTTATGTCTCGCTGGTTTGAAGTACTCCTCTTCTCCTGACAAGTCCAGAAACCTTTTCAACCTTATTGCAATAGACGCACTACCAAACCTGTTGCACTTGCATCGATTGTAAATACCAAGCAGTGGTGTTCTGCTAAGGAAGTTCTAGAATTAGATCCGGACCTGTTTGTCAAGACAAAGTCTCTTGTAGCCTGACATAGCTTAAACTAGTAATTCAGGAAGGTTCCTTCTTGGCTGTACTTCAGCAAGTTCTATTATAACTTTCTCATTCTCCATCGTGCTCAAAGGATAGGTCTATGTTTGAGGATATTATTCCCAGCAAACGTAGTCCAGTATGTAATGTCACATGCTTGTACCAATGCGGCCAGTTCTTGAATCTTTCCACATCTCGTTACAGAGGGACTACTTACTGTAGTATCCACTTGTACACCCAAGAACTGTATTTGTCGAAGTGGATTTAACTGAATTCTCTCCCAGTTTATTATCCTTCTGTAATACTGAGGGATCTGTAGAGTTCTGTACACAGCATAATTCATTGATTATTTTGGACTTTTCAGCAACATAGTAAGTTGTTCAAATACTGTCAAACTTCTATTCCTTTTGTTCTTCTAAGCATTAAGTGACACAAAGGAGCTTTGTAAATGTTCTTGGGGATGTTGTCAACTTTAAAGGGAAGACATGTGAACTGAAAATGTTTTGCCTTGGATGCAGACTCTGAGATATTTATAATATATTCCCTGCATACCAGCACATGAGAACAGGCATCTTTCATATGTATTGATACTATAAAATGCTCCTCTTGATAAATTACTTGATGGGTAATATCCACCCCATTATAAATGATCCCAAGTATATATAATTTTTATTGCACACAAAGTGACTTGTACCACATTTATAACAAACAATAGTAAAGGGAATTGGTACTTTAATTTAGATTTGACATCTTCAGTAAAAACGTCTTAAAACAGTCAAAATAGATTTCAGTGTTTCCATAGGAAACCTTATCTTCACCAAGCTGTATTGAGATCCAGATTAGTTCTGAACCCCCTGTATACTTTTCTAAAAGAAATATATGAGAGTAAAAACTCTAATTTATCTTGGATGACTTGACAAAATCTCCGCAGCCTTTGAGCTAATTTCAGTATACTGTCATAGCACAGTGACTTTCAAATTCACAACTGTAACCTCATTTTTCACAAAATGATTCCTTCTTAGAACCCCAGCAATTCCATCCGATACCTTTGAGATACTACATCCTGAACTCATCTGTTCTGCACAGATTCCTGCCAATGCCTGACAAATATCAGAAGACTGCCCCCTATTGGCATAGATGCAGGAGACCCATAGTAGTTATCGACTGCTTATTCTGAAGGTTTGGCAAAAGGACTGCCTCAGCATTCCTGTAGAATATCTACCACAGTAGTACCATGCTGGCAGAAAACATATGGCTTCTAGAAAAATTGCTGCATAGAAGATGGCATAGGAGACCTACTTCTATCCTGAGGTCACTTTCAGCCTGCTACCAAACAGCAAGGAACTTTCATAAGCAAAGAAAGCAGACTTTCCCTTCTATGTAGATCTGCCCATAAATGCACCACAGCGCTGTAATTCGAACATGTTCTATGAGAAAACATACAGCTATTATATATCTGTATATAAAGTCCTGAAATTTTCTCTTCCAAGACTGTTCATCATAGTCCAAGCCACAATGCACTAAACCTACAGCACCTTGTAATTCCCAGATGGTCTCTCATCCAAATACTAACCATGCCCAAAGCAGCTTAGTTGCCAGGAACTGAAGAGATTGGGCATGTGCAGTGTATTGAAGCTGTGACAATGAAGCTTTAGTAACATCAGTTTTAGAAAGAAAACTTGCTGTATACAGTATATGCATATTATAATATTATATATATCCACACACTAATATATATTTTATGTTATTGATTGATTTATTTCAATGCTACAATACAGTCCTGCTCTCTGTGGGGCACTGCGAGGACCAGTTACCGGGATCGGCTCTCCCAGTGGTAGCTTTATGAAACAGCCTCTGCTGCTGCAGTATCAGCTCTAGGAATTGTTCATCAGTTTAGGAACTGCTCATCATAAACAGATACACATGATAAATTCTCTTGGTATCACCCAACATTCTGCCATCATAATCAAAGTCCACACTAGCAATGTAGGTTCAGACTTTTTATAATATACACTGCTTAGCTTCAAAGATCAGACAGATTAAGGATATCCAGTTTGGCATATTTTACTTGATGGGCCGAACACATACTGGTGCAGATAAATTTAACAAGTCCAGGGTGTAGCCCACAATTCCTTAATTGGCAATTAGACAACACACAGAATATGAGGTGTGCTGAATGCACTATCAGGAGGGTGACCTTTAACCACTTCAATACAGGTACAGCTTCTTGCATCCTGACAGCACAAATAAATGGGGTTTCTTATAAGTTTTCTTCTTCGTTCCAACGCAGGAGACACAATGCAGCATAGGACTGTAACCAGACTATATCCTGACTAACACTATATTAATAAAGTGCCCTCTATGAGGACTTACCTCTCCTTTTTGGGCACATACAGGCTTTTGGGGAGAAGGCTCTCCTTCATATTGTCATATGCTTGTAGCATAAATTGGAGGGACCAGCAGCTCCATTATTTCTCGGTGCACGGCGCCACTCTGCCTCTGACCCCTAGCTTAGGGCGGGCATATGTTCGGACCATCTTCCTGGGACAGCCACCAGCCATTACTCATCACATGCACCTCTGACGGCTGCTCTGCAGGACCAGGGAGCATAAAAACACATGTGGCTGCAAATGGAGAGAGGAAAACCAGCAGCGATCCGGCTTTGTGAAACATACAGACAGGCACTTACTTGACTGGCCTTAAAAACTGCCGTGCACCAGCCTCTCCCCAGGGTGCCACCCCATCCAGATCGCGGTTACACAGAGGCGCATTTACTGGGTATAGATAATGAGGTAAGCCCTTGGGACAAAATAACAAACAACTACACTGTCCTGACTAGGAGACAGGAAAAAAGACTGAGGAGGAAGAGGAGGAGTAGCTCTATATACCCTAAGTGTGCAATCCCTGAAGTGTGAAAAAACTTCCTGTCTAGAACTAGGTGGATGGGATGCAATCCCAGAGTAATGGTTGCCATGAGTAGTGCAGAAGAAATAGAGTTATGGTAAACCAACCATCCATATTAACAAGTGAATAGGCATGTACAGTAGTACTCTTGCTATTAGAAAATAATAGAAGTATCCTATAATGTGTTTCTGAATGTTGGACTAAAATTCATCTTGCCTCATTTGTTATTAGGAAGTTTTTATTATTATTATTATTATTATTATTATTATTATTATTTATTGAAGCAATGTATAGATCAAAGTACATTGAACATAAGGGTGGTCTTCAGTATGCCGGCGGTCGGGCTCCCGGCAACCAGCATACCGGCGCCGGGAGCCCGACAGCCGGCATACCGACAGCCGGCATACCGACACTTATTCTCCCTCGTGGGGGTCCACAACCCCCCTGGAGGGAGAATAAAATAGTGTGGTGCGCGTAGCGTGGCGAGCGTAGCGAGCCCGCAAGGGGCTCATTTGCGCTCGCCACACTGTCGGTAAGCCGGCGGCCGGCCTCCCGGCGACGGTATGCTGGTCGCCGGGAGGCCGGCCGCCGGAGATCGTAGTGAACCAGAACATAATGCAGCATAATGTGAATGGTCAAGTACAAACAGACCAATTAAGCGTGAGTGTTACACTATATTGATAGATGGACATACTGTATGGTCATTCTGTCACAGGAAAAAGCAAGCATAAGTGCTCCCAACTGATGATAAACAGGCAAGTAAAAATGTTACAAATAAATCAAATTAGGACTTAACAAAATAAGGTTTGCTCCCCTCCCCCTCCCCTACGATTACACTACAATTGGAGGGTCACTTTCAGCCATCCGCAAAAGATACCAGAAAGTATAACATGGGAAATCTTGAATATGGGTTTGAATAGCTTAGAAAAGGTTGCAATGAAACTCTCCTACATTTAAAAAAAAAAAAATAGTTTTGAAAAGAGGTAATGTGGGGGGCTCAGGATATATCAGGATATATCCACACATGCAGAATAGACTTTCGGGCAGCTGTGCTGATTGCCAGTAACAGCCTTCTGTTGAGATTTAAAGCCCTATGGAGAGAATGCCAAACAGAGCCCATTCGGGGGTTTAAGCCACACAATTAAACAAATGGTCTGGGGAGTAATGGAGCACTTGCAAAGTTAGTGTTTTTAATGTTTAGGTCTCATCAAATCCTGTAGGCCTATGATGTTTTTTCTTTTTTTTTCTTTTGTGCCTAGTAACTCCTCATTAGTAACTATTCTAAACAAATGATCATTGTAACCGTTCATGTATTGTATGTACGGGATCAACATGAGATTCCGGCTCATGGGATCCCAGCACTCGAAATATTGACGATGGGATCCTGATGTGGAAGAAGCCGACAGGGGCGAGTAAGGGGTGTTCTCCCCTCTCACCAACCCCCTAACCCTAACCCTATCTACCAGCAGCCTGACCCTAACCTCCCCCCTTGGTGCCCAACCCTAACCACCCCTGGAGGTGCCTAACCTCCCCCTCCCCCTGCAGCCTAACCCTAACCCTCCAAATGGGGGTGCCTAACCCTAACCCCCCCTCCCAACTGCCTAACCCTAACCTCCCACAGCCTAAACCTAACCTCCCCTGACCACGGCTTACCTGTGGGGCACCACGGTATGTCCACGTTCGGGTTCCCGGCTGTCGGTATTCCGGCGCCGGTATGGTGCAACCATTTTGGATGCCAGAATAGGGTCGGTATTCTGGCGTCAGTATTCTGACTGCTGGAATACCGACAGCCAGGATCCTGACTGCTTCCCGTGTGCACGTCTATATGTATTCTTTCTTCTTGGGTGATGCTGGATGTACCTCACATGAGGAATGCATGGCAGAATGAATGTCGTTTACAGTAAATTGAATTGTATGCATCATGAAGAGGAGCTGCAGTCACCATGCCAATGATCAGAATCTTAACACCTATGTTGACAGTTATGAGTGATGGGTTCACCTGAAGATACAACCAAATACTGTATATTTGCACAACACTATGGCTATAGTTGATGTACATTGAGTAACTGCTAATGAATATACTGACATAGCACAAAGATACTAAAAATTAAAAATGACAAAATCAAATTCTTAAAAACATGCAGTATGGTTTGCACACCGATGGCACTAACATAATGGCCACAGACAAATGTAAGCCGGTTACTTATATTAAAATGATGTTGCACCACTATAAAGCTGTTATAATTTAGTATAATGAATGATTCTAGATGTATGAAAATAATCTGCACATATTGGGCTATATTTACTAAACAGTAGGTTTGCAAAACTGCCAATTTTTTGTTTAATATAAGGAAGATATTTATAATATGTTCTTTGTATTTTTCATATAATTATTTAGTCAAAACTCTGGAGTATACTGCAGTATGACAGGTGAGGCTCTTCCTACCTCAAGTGACTGCACGTCACTGGTACAGATGTGTCCTCGCTGATCTTACATGCAAGGCCTATGCACATACATAAGAATAGCTTGTAAGTTTAGATGTGCCAAGCTGCTGTTACTGCTTCAAGAGAATGGGTTGCCTACGCACACTTCCTTTTGTGGACATACTTGCCACGGCTATCTTACTGCATTGTGTGCACATTGAATGTAAGATCAGCAAGGACCCATCTGTATCTATCAATACATATGATAGAAAGTCCATCATTATGATATATCTGTAACTGTTTAGGCAGCGTAAGTACTCAGACGACTGTTTATTCTTTGACTTGCTTCACTAAAATCATCACTGCTCAGATCCCTTTTGTCATAATGTTTCATACACCTAAAGCTTTCTCAACAAATGCTCTAGAGAATTGTGAAAACCGCATCAAAATCCATCCAGTGGTTCTCGAGATTGGCCTGAAAAAACTGACAGAGGCCTACCAGTGACTTTGGGACCCATTTATCATTGATTACATACAGAATGCGAGGATCTTTCACCTGCAGGGACAGGGACTCTGATAGGAAACCCATCCCTGCGATGTGCTGTGAGGTCTGTTTGGGCTTCTGTGCATGAATGGTCCCGCTGACTGCACATGCACAGGACGGCTACAACGGGCCACCTCCATCTTCACATGGTGGTAGCATCGGGGACCATATATGTTCAAGTTGCCGGCTGTCGGGACCCCGGTGATCAGGATACCGATACCGGAATCCCTACAGAAATGGCGGCAGCCAGAATACTGGCCAAACAGGTCTATTCCCACTCGTGGATGTCCACGACACCTATAGAGTGGGAATAAAACCACCGAGCCCACAAGAAGACTCTTTTGCACTCGCCCTGCTGCCAACACACTGGCGGCCGGCACACTGGCAGTATACTGATGGCCGGCATCCGCGCCACTGGTAATCATACCAAACCTACGGGGACCATTCTCCAGAATGCATTGCTTCCTGGAATTCGGTGAATCTGACAGCATTGCATACCCTATAGAAACCTATGAGGGCTGCGGCTGAGGGCAGGAGTGGAAGGATCGTAATAGGTATCGAAGACGGGTGTTTTCGGTGATTAAGCCGCAAATATGCAATGATAAATGGACCCCTTTATTTTATACTATATAGAGGTGAAGAGATTATAATTTAGTTTCATTTTGTGGCTTTTCCTGTAACTTGTATTTATTTTGTATGCTATTTAGTGTGTTTTTGTCAGCAAAATGTAATACAGGTTGAGTATCCCTTATCCAAAACGCTTGGGACCGGAAGAATTTTGGATATCGGATTTTTCTGTATTTTTGAATAATTGCATACCATAATGAGATATCATGGTGATGGGACCTAAGTCTAAGCACAGAATGCATTTATGTTTCATATACACCTTATACACACAGCCTGAAGGTCATTTTAGCCAATATTTTTAATAACTTTGTGCATTAAACAAAGTGTGTGTACATTCACAGAATTCATTTATGTTTCATATACACCTTGTGCACACAGCCTGAAGGTCATTTAATACAATATTTTTAATAATTTTGTGTATTAAACAAAGTTTGTGGACATTGAGCTTCAGAAAACAAAGGTTTCACTATCTCACTCTCACGAAAAATATTCCGTATTTCGGAATATTTGGATATGGGATACTCAACCTGTATACCAACACTGCCCTCTAGTAGTTAAATTGTGTTTTTCACTTTGCCACCAGCAAATTTACTCTTATTACTAAAATTGTCACTGCCTGGCTCCCTTTTGTCATAGATTAATGTTTCATACATCTAATCCTTCCTCGACAAATGCTCTATAGTATTGTGAAACCTGCATTAAAATCCGTCCAGTGGTTCCCGAAAAAAACCGACAGATGCCTACCGGGGGACTTTATTTTATACTGTGTAGAGATTTACATCTTTTTCTGGAAACTTTGTACTAGAAGAATTTCTTTTTTTTCTTTTTTTTTTCTTTTTTTTTCAAAAACTTTTTCTAGAATAGAAATTGCCAGATATCTCAAGCTGCACTTTTGCTAACCGCTGGAATGCCCACCACCAACAGAAATGGTTGTAACAAGTTCAATAGCTTAAATAGCATACTAAAGGGTGAATTTGGTGTCATCTCCTACATGCAATCCATTGCTGCTGAATTTGCAATTCCACTGTTTGGAAGGTGAGTTTTAACCCACTGACGTTGCCTCGTTTATAAATGTCCAAACTACAGTCTCCTTGTTCAAAACAACTGGAATAAAACTGCCACAAAACCGATGCTTCTGTGCTCTTTTACTGAAGATAATTGTGTATGTATTGTTGAAGGAAGAAACTAACATTAATAGTACTCTTATGGGAGCAAGATTATTTAACATAACTGTGCAAAAATAATGTTTCTCTTACGTCCTAGAGGATGCTGGGGTCCACATTAGTACCATGGGGTATAGATGGGTCCACTAGGAGCCATGGGCTCTTTAAGAGTTGAATAGTGTGGGCTGGCTCTTCCCTCTATGCCCCTCCTACCAGACCCAGTTTAGAAAATGTGCCCGGTGGAGCCGGTCACAGCTAGGGGAGCTCCTAGGAGCCTCCCTAGGAGCCTCTCTGCTTCGTGGGACTTAGGGGGGGAATAGGATCCAACCTTGAGGTTAATGGCCCCTATCTCCGCTGTCAGGACACTGAGCTCCTGAGGGTGTCGATCGCAAGCCCCCGAGGCAACCGCTCGCTCCCGCAGCATGGCTGCCACCCCCTAACAGAGCCAGAAGACGTTGGTGGTGAATAGAATGCTGGCGCCCTGACAAGCGGGGAGCTGGTGGAAATGGTGGCATCAGGGTGGAAGCGCGGCGCTGATGCTGCGCTCCGGAGGGCTCAGAGGTACAGTGTGAGGGGCCAGCGCAAACACCCTTACACTGGTCACTATTGCTATCAGGGACATCTGTACTACTGCTAGCGCCATTACCTCAGGCCAATATAATCTGTATAAGTGCGGGAAGACGTGCTATTTTAGGGGGCTGAGCTTCTCCTCAGTGGATCCAGCACTCACCAGCGCCATTTTCTCCCTGCAGATCACACTACAGAGATGCTGACAGGGAGCGCTGACCCTCCACATAACTCCAGCTATCCTGTGCGGTACCAGGGGGTTATATCTAGGGACTCTGTATCTTGTGCTGCAGAGTATGTATCTTCTCCAGAAGAGTCTATTCCATGTACTCAGGGATGCAATATACTGTCTCAGCCCTCTGAATCTGAACCCCAGTGGGTTGCTTCTATTAAGGGTATGATATCCCAGATTTCATCTGGGATAGCTCATTATGAGACTGAAACACAGGTTTTAAAAAAATCTGTAGAGGTTTTGTTGTATTTTACTCCCACTACCTCAACAAACTCTCCTAGAATATGCCCCAAAAAAGCGTGTTCTAGCCCAGGTAATGCAAGTCGACATGGATACCGACTCGGGTGACTGTGATGGGGATATACTGCAGGGGGAGGCAGGGGTGTAGCGAGGGTGGCTCCAGTGGAGTGCGAGCATCCAGATGCCAAAAAAGTTAGAGGGCACACTGCCGCCCCCCCCCCCCATTCCTGTGGACCACTGTACTGGCAGACACAGTGCAGGAGGAGGGGAAGCAGAGGGGGTGCACACTGACTTGAAGACTAGGTAGAGAATAGGGCAGGCCAGAGGCGATAGCGGGAGAGACTGACAGCTCTGGCCACCTTCTTTATAGTGCTGTGAGGCAGTAATGCTAACCGATAAACCGTCCGTACTGTCATGCCCCTATATTTTAGGATTTTAAAATATTTTTTCTTTTCAAATGTAACATGCCACCACATGTTGGCTAGGCCCCCAATTCAGTACAGGGGAAGGGGGCGCCAAAACATGCCCTTGCTCCGGGCACCATGGCACCTAGCTACACCTCTGGGGGGAGGCATCCCTTGCTAAAGAGGTGCAGCTAATGATTGAGGCCATTCGGGACGTTTTACACATTACTGACAAGGTACCTGAACAGGTCGAGGAGGCTTACTTTACAGACAATAAGAAAGTCTCCCTTACCTTCCCTGCGTCTAAGGAATTAAACGCATTATTTCTGAAGAGGATAGGAAAAAGTGGTAAAACCCTCCTATAGTAGATGCTTCTGTTTCTAGATTGTCTAAAAAGGTGGTTTTACCTGTCTCTGGGTCTACCGCTTTGAAAGAACTGGCAGACTGCAAGATTGAGACTACGCTCAAATCCATATACACTGCTTCAGGCATGGCGCTTAGGCCCCCTATTGCTTGTGCATGGATTTCTAAAGCCATAGCAAAGTGGTCAGGCACTTTACTAGAGGATTCAGATACTATGGATAGAAGTGACATTGAAATGTTTTTACATCACATACAGGATTCTGCGGGTTTCATGGTGGAGGCCATGAAGGACCTTGGAAAACTAAATGCACGGATGTCTTCCATGGCTGTCTCGACACGCAGGGGACTCTGGCTGCACCAATGGTCTGCGGATGCGGAATCCAAGAAGAGTGTGGAGGACCTACCCTTCACAGATTAGGCTCTGCTTGGATACGTGGACCGAGGGTAAGTAAACCTTTCTTCCCTCAGCCACTCTGATGCCGAAAAAATTCTTCTCTGCGTCTACAATGCAGTCTTTTTGGACCGCAAAGGTTAAGAAGTCCAAGTCCCCTTCCACCTTCTTTAGAGGTGGTGGTGGAAAATTCTGAAAACCAGCCTGGAGGTCGGGCAGGTGAGAGCACGTCTAAGAAAAAGTTCAGTCAGGTCTGGGTGTCCTCAGGCCTGGACCCCTGGGTACAAGATATTGTATCTCAGGGGTACAGACTGGAGTTTCAAGAACTTCCACCTCCACAGATTTTTCAGATCAGGCTTACCAGCTTTGCTGACAGAAAGGGCTATCTTACAGGAAGCCATTCAAAAATTGGATAGGGCAAATGTCATTGTTCCAGTTCCTCCTCATCTGGAAAACAAGGGTTACTACTCAAACCTTTTTGTGGTACCGAATCCGGATGGTTCAGTCAGGCCAATATTGAAACTCAAATCGTTAAATCCACATTTGAGGGAATTCAAGTTCAAGATGGAATCTCTGAGAGCAGTGATCTCAGGTCTGGAGGATGGGGAATTCCTGGTATCCTTAGATATCAAGGATGCATACCTTCACATTCCTATTTGGCCGCCACCCCAGGCTTATCTCAGGTTTGCGCTGTTGGACTGTCACTATCAGTTCCAGGTTCTGCCGTTTAGCCTATCCACGGCACCGAGGGTGTTCACCAAAGTAATGGCAGAGATGATGCTTCTACTCCGCAAGCAGGGAGTGAACATAATTCCATATCTGGACGATCTGCTGATAAATGCATCGTCCAGGGAGAAGTTGTTGCAGTCCATTGTTCTCACAACTCGACTGCTCCGGGATCATGATTGGATCCTGAATCTTCCAAAGTCACATTTGGAGCTGACAAGGAGATTGTCTTTCCTAGGGATGATCCTCAACATGGAAGTGTCAGGTCTCTGGTTTTGTCTGTCCCCGGCGGGGGCGCTAGTGGGTCAGTGTTGGTGCGATGTATAAAGCGGGGAGACAATATAAAAGTCCTGCGCATAAGCGCTGATATTTATTAATGCAAAGCAGATGGTATAATACTGAATACAATGGGAACCGGTAATGTAGAAAACTATGACAGGTAACTGAATCCAAAAAACATAAAAGTATCTTGCAGTAGAACGTAAATAACTTGGTAATGAATGCAGGTGAAATAACAGAACTCCAGTAGTATTTGGAAATACACAGTCTCTGAGTAACACAGGGTAAACTGACAATGATTAGGAAAGCAGACTCCGGAATATATGAATAACTCACAGTCTCTGTAAAGCACAAGTCCATATAGTTACACTAAGGCTAAAGCAGGAGACAGTCTCTAAGCCAGTAGATGTTATGCGGCTGAGTTGCACAGATGGTATGCTGACAATTAGTGCACAGGTAAGTAATGAGAAAGAACACCTGAGGAGAGTCTCTTACTGCTGATGGGTTTGAAGCTGGATGTAGCTGAAGTCCGGAGTAACAGAAGAGCTGTAGAAATGGAAGCTGGAGCAAATGAAGTATCCACAGGGGATCGCTGGAAACAGGAATGCAGGAACTGGGAGAACTAGACACAGGGTATGTGACTCGTTGTCCGAGGCGATGAGAGTGAGCCCCGGACAGGAACTTATACCCCTTGCTCTGCAGTGATTGGTCGCAGTGTTCTGGCTGGAAACACAGGGCTGGATTAGATGCAGGAATCATAGCAGCAACCACACGGACCGGATGCCGGCACACAGCAGAACACAAACGCAGGACCAGACTCAGGGGTACTCAGCGACACGGGAGATGACGCTCGCGGTCAGCGCATCCATACAGCCGCGACTGGGGCCATGACCTCCGGAGGCCCGCACACCAGCGCGCTGGTAGGTGAGACGCAGCTGACCGCCGATTCCTGACAGTACCCCCTCCTTTATGGGTGGACTCCGAACACCCACAAGGCTTGGCAGGGAAGAGTCTGTGGAAGGCTTGTACCAACCGTGGAGCGTGCACATCCGTAGCATTGACCCAACTCCTCTCTTCATGACCATATCCAGACCAGTCAATTAGGTATTGCAAATGACCGTAGCGATGACGAGAGTCCAAGATCTTTTCCACCTCGTATTCCACGCCCCGAAGAGTTTGTACCTTTGGGCCTACTGGAAGCGATCTCTGGAAACGATTGAGAATTAGTGGTCTGAGGAGAGAAATATGGAATGAGTTGGGAATTTTCAAATAGGAAGGCAGTTTTAATTTATAAGCCACCAGATTAATAACACTTTCTACTGGAAATGGTCCAATAAACCGTGGGGCAAATTTCATCGAAGGAACTCTGAGACGGAGATTCCGAGTAGATAACCAGACTTTGTCGCCTGGTTTTAAACTGGGAACTGCTCGTCTCTTTCGATCAGCAAACATTTTATACGGCTGAGAAACCTTTTTAAGAGATAGATGAATCTTCTTCCAAATTTGAGAGAACCGCTGAAGAGCAGAAGCAGTGGCAGGCACATCTATGACGGGTAAATCTTGGAAATCCGGTACTCTAGGATGTTGACCATAAACTGCGAAAAAAGGAGTTGTATCTGTAGAAGTATGATAACGGAAATTATGAGCACATTCCGCCCAAGGCAATAAATCTACCCAGTTATCCTGTGAAGAGGAAATATACAGTCTTAGATAGGTCTCAAGCTCTTGATTTACCCTCTTTTTCTGCCCATTTGTTTGAGGATGATAGGCCGTAGAGAACTTAAGTTTGACCTGTAGCGCAGAACACAGAGCCCTCCAAAACTTTGCCACAAACTACACCACGGTCGGATATTATTTCTGTTGGAAGTCCATGTAACCTAAAGATTTCACGAAGAAATAACTGTGACAGCTTTGGAGCAGAGGGTAACCCCATGAGTGGGATGAAGTGTGCCATTTTTGAAAACCTATCAACTACTACCCAGATGGTATCATATCCATTAGAGGTAGGAAGGTCTGAAATAAAGTCAATTGATAAATGAGACCAGGGGCGCTTGGGAATGGAATTTGGTAGCAATTGGCCTGCAGGAGCCTAACAAGGAACTTTGTGCTGAGCACATTTGGGACATGAAGCTATGAATTCTTGAACATCTACTTTCATATGAGGCCACCAATATGTTTGGGACAGGAACTTGAAAGTTTTTAGGACTCCAGGGTGACCAGTAAATTTAGACGTATGAGCCCAGGACAGGAGATTTGGACGAAGCTCAGGAGAGACAAACATCTTGCCCGGAGGTGGAACTTGGGATACCCCTGTAGCTGCGAACACCACAGGATTTAATATGGGTCGAGCAGCTTGTTCTGATGATTCCTCAGTTGAACTCATGGAGCGAGATAATGCATCTGCCTTAACATTTTGTGAGCCAGGTCTAAACATCAACTTAAAATCAAAACGAGAAAAGAATAGGGCCCACCTTGCTTGTCGGGGATTCAGACACTGTGCTGCCTTCAAGTAAAGGAGGTTCTTGTGATCCGTGTAGATGGCAATAGGGAATCTCGCACCCTCCAGCAGATATCTCCATTCTTCAAGGGCCAATTTGATTGCCAACAGCTCCTGGTCACCGATGGTATAGTTCATTTCTGCGGGCAAGAATCTACGAGAGAAAAACCCGCAAGGGTGAGTCTTACCATCAACGCCCACCTGGGACAAGACTGCGCTCACGCCAACCATTGAGGCGTCTACTTCCAAGATGAAGGCCTTGTTGACATCTGGCTGTTGTAACACGGGAGCTGAAATAAAAGCCTGTTTTATTTTATGAAAGGCAGACAGCGCTTCATCAGACCATTGGGAAGGATTTTCCCCTTTTCGGGTTAGGCAGGTAATTGGGGCTATTAATGTGGAAAAGCCCTTAATAAACTTCCTGTAGTAGTTAGCGAAGCCAATAAAACATTGAACTGACTTGAGTGTTGTTGGAAGAGACCAGTTCTCTATGGCTTCTAATTTCGCTGGGTCCATTTGGAGGTCTGTTCCGGAAATAATATATCCCAGGAAAGATATTGAAGAAGCTTCAAAAGTGCATTTAGATAGTTTGCCATACAGATGATTCTGTCGAAGACGTCGAAGAACCTCTTTTACCTGTTAGCGATGAGTAGCTAGATCGCGGGAAAATATCAGGATGTCATCGAGGTAAACTACCACACACTTATACAGGAGATCTCTAAATACTTAGTTGACAAAGTTTTGAAACACAGCCGGGGCATTACTCAAGCCGAAGGGCATCACTAGATATTCATAGTGGCCATCACGAGTATTGAAGGCTGTTTTCCACTCATCACCACTTCGAATCCTGATTAAATTGTAAGCCCCGCGAAGATCCAGTTTCGTAAAGATGGAAGCACCTCTGACTCTGTCAAACAGCTCTGTGATGAGAGGTAACGGGTAGCTGTTTTTAATCGTGATGTCATTTAAACCCCGATAATCAATACAGGGGCGTAGTCCTCCATCCTTCTTCTTAACAAAGAAGAATCCCGCACCGGCCGGGGAAGAAGACGGACGGATAAACCCTTTTTGTAAATTCTCCTTTATATATTCGCTCATTGCTTGAGTCTCTGGAACTGAAAGAGGGTATGTTCTAGAGATGAGCGCCGGAAATTTTTCGGGTTTTGTGTTTTGGTTTTGGGTTCGGTTCCGCGGCCGTGTTTTGGGTTCGACCGCGTTTTGGCAAAACCTCACCGAATTTTTTTTGTCGGATTCGGGTGTGTTTTGGATTCGGGTGTTTTTTTCAAAAAACCCTAAAAAACAGCTTAAATCATAGAATTTGGGGGTAATTTTGATCCCAAAGTATTATTAACCTCAAAAAACATAATTTACACTCATTTTCAGCCTATTCTGAACACATCACACCTCACAATATTATTTTTAGTCCTAAAATTTGCACCGAGGTCGCTGTGTGAGTAAGATAAGCGACCCTAGTGGCCGACACAAACACCGGGCCCATCTAGGAGTGGCACTGCAGTGTCACGCAGGATGGCCCTTCCAAAAAACCCTCCCCAAACAGCACATGACGCAAAGAAAAAAAGAGGCGCAATGAGGTAGCTGACTGTGTGAGTAAGATTAGCGACCCTAGTGGCCGACACAAACACCGGGCACATCTAGGAGTGGCACTGCAGTGTCACGCAGGATGTCCCTTCCAAAAAACCCTCCCCAAACAGCACATGACGCAAAGAAAAAAAGAGGCGCAATGAGGTAGCTGACTGTGTGAGTAAGATTAGCGACCCTAGTGGCCGACACAAACACCGGGCCCATCTAGGAGTGGCACTGCAGTGTCACGCAGGATGTCCCTTCCAAAAAACCCTCCCCAAACAGCACATGACGCAAAGAAAAAAAGAGGCGCAATGAGGTAGCTGACTGTGTGAGTAAGATTAGCGACCCTAGTGGCCGACACAAACACCGGGCCCATCTAGGAGTGGCACTGCAGTGTCACGCAGGATGTCCCTTCCAAAAAACCCTCCCCAATCAGCACATGATGCAAAGAAAAAGAAAAGAAAAAAGAGGTGCAAGATGGAATTATCCTTGGGCCCTCCCACCCACCCTTATGTTGTATAAACAAAACAGGACATGCACACTTTAACCAACCCATCATTTCAGTGACAGGGTCTGCCACACGACTGTGACTGATATGACGGGTTGGTTTGGACCCCCCCCAAAAAAGAAGCAATTAATCTCTCCTTGCACAAACTGGCTCTACAGAGGCAAGATGTCCACCTCATCTTCACCCTCCGATATATCACCGTGTACATCCCCCTCCTCACAGATTATCAATTCGTCCCCACTGGAATCCACCATCTCAGCTCCCTGTGTACTTTGTGGAGGCAATTGCTGCTGGTCAATGTCTCCGCGGAGGAATTGATTATAATTCATTTTAATGAACATCATCTTCTCCACATTTTCTGGATGTAACCTCGTACGCCGATTGCTGACAAGGTGAGCGGCGGCACTAAACACTCTTTCGGAGTACACACTTGTGGGAGGGCAACTTAGGTAGAATAAAGCCAGTTTGTGCAAGGGCCTCCAAATTGCCTCTTTTTCCTGCCAGTATAAGTACGGACTGTGTGACGTGCCTACTTGGATGCGGTCACTCATATAATCCTCCACCATTCTATCAATGTTGAGAGAATCATATGCAGTGACAGTAGACGACATGTCCGTAATCGTTGTCAGGTCCTTCAGTCCGGACCAGATGTCAGCATCAGCAGTCGCTCCAGACTGCCCTGCATCACCGCCAGCGGGTGGGCTCGGAATTCTGAGCCTTTTCCTCGCACCCCCAGTTGCGGGAGAATGTGAAGGAGGAGATGTTGACAGGTCGCGTTCCGCTTGACTTGACAATTTTGTCACCAGCAGGTCTTTCAACCCCAGCAGACCTGTGTCTGCCGGAAAGAGAGATCCAAGGTAGGCTTTAAATCTAGGATCGAGCACGGTGGCCAAAATGTAGTGCTCTGATTTCAACAGATTGACCACCCGTGAATCCTTGTTAAGCGAATTAAGGGCTGCATCCACAAGTCCCACATGCCTAGCGGAATCGCTCCGTGTTAGCTCCTTCTTCAATGCCTCCAGCTTCTTCTGCAAAAGCCTGATGAGGGGAATGACCTGACTCAGGCTGGCAGTGTCTGAACTGACTTCACGTGTGGCAAGTTCAAAGGGCATCAGAACCTTGCACAACGTTGAAATCATTCTCCACTGCACTTGAGACAGGTGCATTCCATCTCCTATATCGTGCTCAATTGTATAGGCTTGAATGGCCTTTTGCTGCTCCTCCAACCTCTGAAGCATATAGAGGGTTGAATTCCACCTCGTTACCACTTCTTGCTTCAGATGATGGCAGGGCAGGTTCAGTAGTTTTTGGTGGTGCTCCAGTCTTCTGTACGTGGTGCCTGTACGCCGAAAGTGTCCCGCAATTTTTCTGGCCACCGACAGCATCTCTTGCACGCCCCTGTCGTTTTTTAAAAAATTCTGCACCACCAAATTCAAGGTATGTGCAAAACATGGGACGTGCTGGAATTTGCCCATATTTAATGCACACACAATATTGCTGGCGTTGTCCGATGCCACAAATCCACAGGAGAGTCCAATTGGGGTAAGCCATTCCGCGATGATCTTCCTCAGTTGCCGTAAGAGGTTTTCAGCTGTGTGCGTATTCTGGAAAGCGGTGATACAAAGCGTAGCCTGCCTAGGAAAGAGTTGGCGTTTGCGAGATGCTGCTACTGGTGCCGCCGCTGCTGTTCTTGCGGCGGGAGTCCATACATCTACCCAGTGGGCTGTCACAGTCATATAGTCCTGACCCTGCCCTGCTCCACTTGTCCACATGTCCGTGGTTAAGTGGACATTGGGTACAACTGCATTTTTTAGGACACTGGTGAGTCTTTTTCTGACGTCCGTGTACATTCTCGGTATCGCCTGCCTAGAGAAGTGGAACCTAGATGGTATTTGGTAACGGGGGCACACTGCCTCAATAAATTGTCTAGTTCCCTGTGAACTAACGGCGGATACCGGACGCACGTCTAACACCAACATAGTTGTCAAGGACTCAGTTATCCGCTTTGCAGTAGGATGACTGCTGTGATATTTCATCTTCCTCGCAAAGGACTGTTGAACAGTCAATTGCTTACTGGAAGTAGTACAAGTGGGCTTACGACTTCCCCTCTGGGATGACCATCGACTCCCAGCGGCAACAACAGCAGCGCCAGCAGCAGTAGGCGTTACACGCAAGGATGCATCGGAGGAATCCCAGGCAGGAAAGGACTCGTCAGACTTGCCAGTGACATGGCCTGCAGGACTATTGGCATTCCTGGGGAAGGAGGAAATTGACACTGAGGGAGTTGGTGGGGTGGTTTGCGTGAGCTTGGTTACAAGAGGAAGGGATTTACTGGTCAGTGGACTGCTTCCGCTGTCACCCAAAGTTTTTGAACTTGTCACTGACTTATTATGAATGCGCTGCAGGTGACGTATAAGGGAGGATGTTCCGAGGTGGTTAACGTCCTTACCCCTACTTATTACAGCTTGACAAAGGGAACACACGGCTTGACACCTGTTGTCCGCATTTCTGGTGAAATACCTCCACACCGAAGAGCTGATTTTTTTGGTATTTTCACCTGGCATGTCAACGGCCATATTCCTCCCACGGACAACAGGTGTCTCCCCGGGTGCCTGACTTAAACAAACCACCTCACCATCAGAATCCTCCTGGTCAATTTCCTCCCCAGCGCCAGCAACACCCATATCCTCCTCATCCTGGTGTACTTCAACACTGACATCTTCAATCTGACTATCAGGAACTGGACTGCGGGTGCTCCTTCCAGCACTTGCAGGGGGCATGCAAATAGTGGAAGGCGCATGCTCTTCACGTCCAGTGTTGGGAAGGTCAGGCATCGCAAACGACACAATTGGACTCTCCTTGTGGATTTGGGATTTCAAAGAACGCACAGTTCTTTGCGGTGCTTTTGCCAGCTTGAGTCTTTTCAGTTTTCTAGCGAGAGGCTGAGTGCTTCCATCCTCATGTGAAGCTGAACCACTAGCCATGAACATAGGCCAGGGCCTCAGCCGTTCCTTGCCACTCCGTGTGGTAAATGGCATATTGGCAAGTTTACGCTTCTCCTCCGACAATTTTATTTTAGGTTTTGGAGTCCTTTTTTTTCTGATATTTGGTGTTTTGGATTTGACATGCTCTGTACTATGACATTGGGCATCGGCCTTGGCAGACGACGTTGCTGGCATTTCATCGTCTCGGCCATGACTAGTGGCAGCAGCTTCAGCACGAGGTGGAAGTGGATCTTGATCTTTCCCTAATTTTGGAACCTCAACTTTTTTGTTCTCCATATTTTATAGGCAGAACTAAAAGGCACCTCAGGTAAACAATGGAGATGGATGGATTGGATACTAGTATACAATTATGGACGGACTGCCACGGTTAGGTGGTATAAAAAAACCACGGTTAGGTGGTATATATTATAATAATAATACAATTATGGATGGACGGACTGCCTGCCGACTGCCGACACAGAGGTAGCCACAGCCGTGAACTACCGCACTGTACACTGGTTGATAAAGAGATAGTAGTATACTCGTAACAACTAGTATGACACTATGACGACGGTATAAAGAATGGAAAAAAAACCACGGTTAGGTGGTATATATTATAATAATAATACAATTATGGATGGACGGACTGCCTGCCGACTGCCGACACAGAGGTAGCCACAGCCGTGAACTACCGCACTGTACACTGGTTGATAAAGAGATAGTAGTATACTCGTAACAACTAGTATGACACTATGACGACGGTATAAAGAATGAAAAAAAAACCACGGTTAGGTGGTATATATTATAATAATAATACAATTATGGATGGACGGACTGCCTGCCGACTGCCGACACAGAGGTAGCCACAGCCGTGAACTACCGCACTGTACACTGGTTGATAAAGAGATAGTAGTATACTCGTAACAACTAGTATGACACTATGACGACGGTATAAAGAATGAAAAAAAAACCACGGTTAGGTGGTATATATTATAATAATAATACAATTATGGATGGACGGACTGCCTGCCGACTGCCGACACAGAGGTAGCCACAGCCGTGAACTACCGCACTGTACACTGGTTGATAAAGAGATAGTAGTATACTCGTAACAATTAGGATGACACTATGACGGTATAAAGAATGAAAAAAAAAACCACGGTTAGGTGGTAGGTATATAATAATAAATAATACAATTCTGGTCGGACGGACTGCCTGCCGTGTGCCGACACAGAGGTAGCCACAGCCGTGAACTACCGCACTGTACACTGGTTGATAAAGAGATAGTAGTATACTCGTAACAATTAGGATGACACTATGACGGTATAAAGAATGAAAAAAAAAAACCACGGTTAGGTGGTAGGTATATAATAATAAATAATACAATTCTGGTCGGACGGACTGCCTGCCGTGTGCCGACACAGAGGTAGCCACAGCCGTGAACTACCGCACTGTACACTGGTTGATAAAGAGATAGTAGTATACTCGTAACAATTAGGATGACACTATGACGGTATAAAGAATGAAAAAAAAAACCACGGTTAGGTGGTAGGTATATAATAATAAATAATACAATTCTGGTCGGACGGACTGCCTGCCGTGTGCCAACACAGAGGTAGCCACAGCCGTGAACTACCGCACTGTACACTGGTTGATAAAGAGATAGTAGTATACTCGTAACAATTAGGATGACACTATGACGGTATAAAGAATGAAAAAAAAAACCACGGTTAGGTGGTAGGTATATAATAATAAATAATACAATTCTGGTCGGACGGACTGCCTGCCGTGTGCCGACACAGAGGTAGCCACAGCCGTGAACTACCGCACTGTACACTGGTTGATAAAGAGATAGTAGTATACTCGTAACAATTAGGATGACACTATGACGGTATAAAGAATGAAAAAAAAACCACGGTTAGGTGGTAGGTATATAATAATAAATAATACAATTCTGGTCGGACGGACTGCCTGCCGTGTGCCGACACAGAGGTAGCCACAGCCGTGAACTACCGCACTGTACACTGGTTGATAAAGAGATAGTAGTATACTCGTAACAATTAGGATGACACTATGACGGTATAAAGAATGAAAAAAAAACCACGGTTAGGTGGTAGGTATATAATAATAAATAATACAATTCTGGTCGGACGGACTGCCTGCCGTGTGCCGACACAGAGGTAGCCACAGCCGTGAACTACCGCACTGTACTGTGTCTGCTGCTAATATAGACTGGTTGATATTTAAAGAGATATTAGTAGTATACAACAATACTATACTGGTGGTCAGGCACTGGTCACCACTCCTGCAGCAAAAGTGTGCACTGTTAATTAATATAATTGTACTCCTGGCTCCTGCTAACAACCTGCAGTGCTCCCCAGTCTCCCCCACAATTAATTATAAGCTTTTAATTTATACATTGATGACTGTGCAGCACACTGGGCTGAGCTGAGTGCACACAGACTGAGTCACACTGTGTGACTGACTGTGCTGTGTATCGTTTTTTTTTCAGGCAGAGAACGGATATAGCAGAGAGAAGTGAACGGATATATTATATTAAATAAAAGTTAACTAGCAACTGCACTGGTCACTGACTGTGGTAAACTAACTCTGTCTGCGACTCTGCACAATCTCTCTCTCTCTATCTAATCTATCTCTATTCTAATGGAGAGGACGCCAGACACGTCCTCTCCCTATCAATCTCAATGCACGAGTGAAAATGGCGGCGACGCGCGGCTCCTTATATAGAATCCGAGTCTCGCGATAGAATCCGAGCCTCGCGAGAATCCGACAGCGTCATGATGACGTTCGGGCGCGCTCGGGTTAACCGAGCAAGGCGGGAAGATCCGAGTCGCTCGGACCCGTGAAAAAAAACATGAAGTTCGGGCGGGTTCGGATTCCGAGGAACCGAACCCGCTCATCTCTAGTATGTTCGTCCCCTAGGTGGTTTGCTCCCTGGGACCAAATCAATGGGACAGTCCCACTCTCGATAAGGCGGTAAGATATCAGCAGCTTTCTCACTGAAGACGTCAGTGAATTCCTGATAGGCCTCTGGAAGGCCAGACTGAGGTTTTACACCTATGGATTTTATTGGACACACTTGAGCTAAGCATGAATGGAGACAGGAGGGACTCCACGCCGTCAACTGTAAGGTAGACCAGTCAAATTGTGGATTGTGCAATTGAAGCCAAGGCATACCCAGTACAATCTCATAGGTAGCTTTTGGTATGACCAGGAATTTGATGAGCTCAGAATGCAGGAAGCCCACTCCCAGAACTACCGACTTGGTCTGCTGAGTGATGGATCCTTCAGCAATACGGCTTCCGTCTACGGCAGTAAGATAAACCGGATGAGACAGCTTTGACACTGGGAGAGAAAGTCTATCCACTGCAGCTTGTGTGATAAAATTCCCAGCAGCACCACAACCCACTAAAGCGGACAGAGACTGGAGTCCATCTGGCATTTCCAAAGTGACAGGCAAAATTAAGTCTTGAGATGAAGGAGCTTTATTCAAGGTCCCTAACTTGACTCCTCCTTTGCAAGTTAGGACCTGGCGTTTCCCGACCGAGCAGGGCAGGAACCAATCAGATGACCATCAGCAGCACAATAGAGACACTTCCCTTTAATCTTCTGGACCGCTCCTCAGGTGTTAAACGAAATTTGTTTACCTGCATAGGTTCGTCCGCAGTAATAGGTGGAGACTGTACAGGAGGCATAATTCGGTGCTTGCGAAGATCACCTCGAGAGCGTTCACAGGCTCGCTCGCGTAAACGTAGATCCAACTTGACACATAGAGAGATAAGGGCCTCCAGTTGCTCTGGTAGATCTCGGGTAGTCAATTCATCCTTTATGCGGTCAGACAGACCATGCCAGAAGGCGGCAACCAATGCCTGGTTGTTCCACTTCACCTCTGATGCCAATGTCTGGAACTGAATGACGTACTGACCCACAGTACGTGTTCCCTGGCGGATCTGAAGGAGATCTGAGGAAGCAGAAGTCGTACGCCCAGGCTCGTCAAAGATGCATAGGAATGCGGCAACAAACCCTGTATAATTCAGTAGTGCATCTGCTCGCTCCCATAGCGGAGAGACCCAATTCAGAGCAGAACCAGCTAACAGAGAGACAATATATGCAACCTTTGCTCTAGGTGTTGGAAAGTTCTGTGGTTGCAATTCAAAGTGGACTTCGCATTGATTCAAAAATCCACGACACATTTTAGGATTACCATCATTACCAAATTTACTTGGTGTAGGAAGATGGATGCGAGACATTGGAATAGAACCAACTGGAGAGCTAGAAACTATGGAACTAGGAACAGGAGCAGAAACTGATGAGGACACTGGAGGAGCTGAAGTTGAAAATGACTGTTGCAGAGTATCTAAATGAAAAGACATTTCCTGCAGGTATTGTATAATCTGCTGCTGCGCAGCCTCTTGACCATCTAGTCGTGACACTAAGCCTTGGAGTGTCCCTGACCCCACACTCTGACCACCGTCCGGGTCCATGGGCCTCGGACAAACTGTCAGGTCTCTGGTTTTGTCTGTCCCCGGCGGGGGCGCTAGTGGGTCAGTGTTGGTGCGATGTATAAAGCGGGGAGGCAATATAAAAGTCCTGCGCATAAGTGCTGATATTTATTAATGCAAAGCAGATGGTATAATACTGAATACAATGGGAACCGGTAATGTAGAAAACTATGACAGGTAACTGAATCCAAAAAACATAAAAGTATCTTGCAGCAGAAAGTAAATAACTTGGTAATGAATGCAGGTGAAATAACAGAACTCCAGTAGTATTTGGAAATACACAGTCTCTGAGTAACTCAGGGTAAACTGACAATGATTAGGAAAGCAGACTCCGGAATATATGAATAACTCACAGTCTCTGTAAAGCACAAGTCCATATAGGCACACTAAGGCTAAAGCAGGAGACAGTCTCTAAGCCAGTAGATGTTATGCGGCTGAGTTGCACAGATGGTATGCTGACAATTAGTGCACAGGTAAGTAATGAGAAAGAACACCTGAGGAGAGTCTCTTACTGCTGATGGGTTTGAAGCTGGATGTAGCTGAAGTCCGGAGTAACAGAAGAGCTGTAGAAATGGAAGCTGGAACAAATGAAGTATCCACAGGGGATCGCTGGAAACAGGAACGCAGGAACTGGGAGAACTAGACACAGGGTATGTGACTCGTTGTCCGAGGCGATGAGAGTGAGCCCCGGACAGGAACTTATACCCCTTGCTCTGCAGTGATTGGTCGCAGTGTTCTGGCTGGAAACACAGGGCTGGATTAGATGCAGGAATCATAGCAGCAACCACACGGACCGGATGCCGGCACACATCAGAACACAAACGCAGGACCAGACTCAGGGGTACTCAGCGACACGGGAGATGACGCTCGCGGTCAGCGCATCCATACAGCCGCAACTGGGGCCATGACCTCCGGAGGCCCGCACACCAGCGCGCTGGTAGGTGAGACGCAGCTGACCGCAGATTCCTGACAGGAAGTGCAGAAGGTATTTCTACCACTGGAGAAAGTGTTGGCGATACAAACAATGGTCCGGGATGTCTTGAAGCCTACCCAGGTATCTGTTCATCAGTGCATTCATCTTCTGGGGAAGATAGTTACCTCCTACGAGGCTCTACAGTACGGAAGATTTCATGCACGGTCCTTCCAACTGGATCTTCTGGACAAGTGGTAAGGATCCCACCTACACATGCACTGGAGGATACGTTTGCCTAAAGCCAGGATTTCACTCCTATGGTGGCTGCAAATACTTCACCTTCTCAAGGGCTGCAGGTTCGGGATTCAGAACCGGATCCTTCTAACCACGGATGCAAGTCTCAGAGGTTGGGGCGCGGTAACCCACGGGGAAAACTTCCAAGGAAGGTGGTCAAGTCTGGAATCCATCCTTCCAATAAATATTCTGGAACTGAGAGCCGTATTCAGTGGCCTTCTACAAGCCACACATCTTCTGCAAGGTCAGGCCATCCAGGCGCAGTCGGACAATGTAACGACGGTGGCATACATCAACCGACAAGGAGGAAAGAAAAGCAGAGCTGCAATGACAGAGGTAACAAAGATCCTCCTCTGGGCAGAAAGACACGCAATGGCACTGTCAGCAATCTTCATTCCAGGAGTGGATAATTGGGAAGCGGACTTCCTCAGCAGACAGAGGTGTTCGCAGAGGTGACAAGTCTTTGGGGCGTACCTCACATAGACATGATGGCCTCCCGCCTCAACAAGAAGCTTTGCAGGTACTGTTCCAGGTCGAGAGACCCACAGGCAGTGGCAGTGGACGCACTGGTGGCTCCGTTGATCTTCCAGCCGGTGTATGTGTTCCCTCCACTCCCACTCATCCCAAGGATTCTAAAACTTATAAAAAGAAAGAGTTTTGGCGATTCTCATTGCTCTAGACTGGCCAAGAAGGGCTTGGTATGCGGATCTCCTGGAGTTACTGTTGGAAGATCTAAGGCCTCTTCCTCTTTGGGAGGACCTTCTGCAACAGGGGCCGTTCGCTTATCAAGACTTACCATGGTTACGTTTGACGTCATGGAGGTTGAACGCCAGATCTTAGCTCAGAAAGGCATTCCGCAAAAGGTTATTCCTACCCTGATCCAGGCTAGGAAAGGAGTAATATCTAAATATTACCATCACATTTGAAAAAAAATATGTCTTGGTGTGAATCCAAGAAGTTTCCTATGGTGGAGTTTTAACTTGGGTGGTTTCTCCTCTTCCTGTAAGCAGGTGTGGATTTGGGCTCCATAAAAGTCCAGATTTCAGCCATGTCCATTTTCTTCCAGAAACAGTTGGATTCCCTCTCTGAGGTTCAGACTTTCTTGAAAGGGGTGCTGCACATCCATCCTCCTTTGTGCCTCCTACGGCACCTTGGGATCTTAACGTGGTGTTGCAGTTCCTGCAATCAGATTGGTTTGAGCCTTTACAGGAGGTTGAGGTCAAGTTTCTCACTTGGAAGGCGGTCACACTGTTGGCATTAGCTTTTGCTAGGTGTGTGTCTGAATTGGGGGCTTTGTCCTGCAAAAGCCCCTACTTAATTTTCCATGAAGATAGAGCTGAGCTCAGGACGCGTCAGCAATTTCTTCCGAAGGTTGTGTCGGCTTTTCATATCAACCAACCTATTGTGGTGCCATTGGCTACTGACTCCTCAATTACCTCAAAGTCCTTGGATGTTGTGAGGGCTTTGAAGATTTATGTGAAGAGAACTTCGCGTCACAGAAAGTCGGACTCTCTGTTTGTCCTTTATGACCCCAAAAAATTGGGTGTCCTGATTCTAAGCAGATGATTTCTCGCTGGATCAGGTTCACTATCCGACATGCTTATTCTACAGGAGGCTTGCTGTGTTCAAAATCTGTTAAAGCTCACTCTACTCGTAAGGTGGGTTCTTCCTGGGCAGCTGCCTGGGGTGTCTCGGCTTTACAACTTTGCAGAGCAGTCTCTTGGTCGGGGTCGAACACGTTTGCTAGGTTCTACAAGTTCGAAACTTTAGCCTCTGAGGACCTAAAGTTTGGTCAATCGGTTCTGCAGGAGTGTCAGCGCTCTCCCTCCCGTACTGGGAGCTTTGGTACATCCCCATGGTACTAATGTGGACCCCAGCATCCTCTAGGACATAAGAGAAAATAGGATTTTAATTACCTACCGGTAAATCCTTTTCTCGTAGTCCGTAGAGGATGCTGGGCGCCCGCCAAGTGCTTCGTTTTCCTGTAGTTGTTACCTGGCTCAGTACTGCCTTGTTACTTGGTTAAGTACTGCATTGTTGCTTGGTTAAGTACTGTTGTTTCGCTGTTGCTGAATTGTTTCAAGCAGGTTTGCATGGTTTGCCTTGTTATGTGTGAGCTGGTATGAATCTCACTACTATCTGTGTATTTCCTTCTCTCAAAGTATGTCCGTCTCCTCGGGCACAGTTTCTAGACTGTGTCTAGTAGGAGGGGCATAGAGTGAGGAGCCAGCCCACACTATTAAACTCTTAAAGTGCCCATGGCTCCTAGTGGACCCGTCTATACCCCATGGTACTAATGTGGACCCCAGCATCCTCTACGGACTACGAGAAAAGGATTTACTGGTAGGTAATTAAAATCCTATTTTAATTTGATTAAGCAAGCAAGCATCATCATTTGATTATATTAAACGAGTAATATTAATTTGTGTCTTTGGTAAATTTACCTCAAGGCCTTGAAACAAGGTGGGACTATGCAACTTCTAAGTTACACAAAATTTTTGTGTAACATGGTTGCACAAACCGTGTTGCTACTTGACTCTTGCATTGGAGCCACCCTCGCTACACCCCTGTCTCCCCCCACAGTATATCCCCATCGCCGTCACCCGAATCGGTATCCGTGTCGACTTGCATTACCTGGGCTAGAGCACGCTTTTTTGGGGCATATTCTAGGAGAGTTTGTTGAGGTAGTGGGAGTAGAATACAACAAAACCTCTACAGATTTTTTTAAAACCTGTGTTTCAGTCTCATAATGAGCTATCCTAGATGAAATCTGGGATATCATACCCTTAATAGAAGCCACCCACTGGGGTTCGGATTCAGAGGGCTGAGACAGTATATTGCATTCCTGAGTACATGGAATAGACTCTTCTGGAGAAGATACATACTCCGCAGCACAAGATACAGAATCCCTAGACATGGTAATGCGAGATATATAGCATACACACACAGGAAAATGTCAGACACAGTTTCCCCCAAGTACCTTCAGAGAGACACAGAGTTAGGGAGCCAGCCCACACAGCGCCCCAGTACACAGTTATAATAATAAATGCCTGGCACTGACAGAGTAACCTAAACAGACTACACAGTAATGTGAATAAACACTCTCCCCCCCCCTTCTACAACCCCCTGGTACCGCACAGGATAGCTGGAGTTATGTGGAGGGTCAGCGCTCCCTGTCAGCGTCTCTGTAGTGTGATCTGCAGGGAGAAAATGGCACTGGTGAGTGCTGGATCCACTCTGAGGAGAAGCTCAGCCCCCTAAAATAACGCGTCTTCCCGCACTTATACAGATTATACTGGCCTGAGGTAATGGCGCTAGCAATAGTACAGATGTCGCTGATAGCAATAGTGACCAGTGTAAGGGTGTTTGCTCTTGCCCAAGTTTGCACTGGCCCCTCACAGTGCCGCACACTGTACCTCTGGGCCCTCCGGAGCGCAGCATCAGCGCCGCGCTTCCACCCTGATGCCACCATTTCCACCAGCTCCCCGATTGTCAGGGCGCCAGCATCCTACTCACCACCGACGTCTTCTGGCTCTGTTAGGGGGTGGCGGCAGTGCTGCGGGAGCGAGCGGTCGCCTCAGGGGCTTGCGATCGACACCCTCAGGAGCTCAGTGTCCTGACAGCGGAGATAGGGGCCATTAACCTCAAGGGTTGGATCCTACTCCCTCCCTAAGTCCCACGAAGCAGGGAGGCTGTTGCCAGCAGCCTCCCTGTACCTAACTCTTTAAAAAAACAATAAAACTAAAAGAACTCCTAGGAGCTCCCCTAGCTGTGACCTGCTCCACCGGGCACATTTTCTAAACTGGGTCTGATAGGAGGGGCATAGAGGGAGGAGCCAGCCCACACTATTAAACTCTTAAAGTGCCCATGGCTCCTAGTGGACCCGTCCATACCCATGGTACTAATGGGGACCCCAGCATCCTCTATGTCTATGGACTATGAGAAAAGGATTTACTGGTAGGTAATTAAAATCCTATTTTAATTTGTTTAAGCAAGCATCATCATTTGATTATATTAAACGAGTAATATTAATTGGTGTCTTTGGTAAATTTACCTCAAGTTCTTGAAACTAGGTGGGACTATGCAACTTCTAAGTTACACAACATTTTTGTGTAACATGGTTGCACAAATCGTGTTGCTACTTGACTCTCGCATAAATTAATTTATTACAGCTTTCCCATCCTCAGTGTTGGCTAGGGGATCCCAACAGTCAGGATGTCGGTGGTCAGAATACCAACAGTGGCATTCTGACGGTCAGAGGGCCTAATTCAGTAAGAGTAGCAGAGTCTGCATTTTAGCGCAAGGGCAAGGCCGCCCAGCATGCTACCTGCCAATAAAACTACCGACACTCCCCTGTGTCCCCCGCACCGCTCCGAAAATGTGCCGTCTCCGCCCACTTTGCAAAACCCTCTGCCTGTCAATCAGGCAGAGCGTTCGCAGTTGATGCGGGCTCACCGCATTAACTGCATGCATGTGCAGGACGGGACCAGCGCGGGGGTACGTTGCTTAAATTGCAGTAGCATCGTCCAGACTCCTGACACATTTTAGTAAGTCTGTTAACCCTTCTCCTTACTCTCCCACTAACCCTAACCCTCCCTACCCACAACCTGTTACGACAGGGACAGGTTCTTCTTAACCACTTGCCTGGCATGGTCGCATCAAATGCGACCACACCAAGCAGTACTTTATCTGACCTGGTTGCACAGGATGCGACTAGTCAGATAAACAGTGTTAGCAGCTGCAACTTCCATCCGCTGCTGCTCGGGTCCCTCTGCCTCCCTGCACCCTTCCCTCAGTGTTGCCATGCTGCCGATCCTTGCTGATCGGTCAGCACGGCAGGAGCCCCCACCCAGCGGCTGCAGACAATGGCAGCCGCTGGGAAAGTGTAAAACAATCCCCCCAAGCCACCCCCAGATCCCCCACTGTGTACCTGGCAGCTGTCTTGTTGGTAAAAAGTAATGACGCGATGGTTGCAATTTTACCAATGTTCTGATGTTACCGATCTTGTTGACCGATGTTTGAGAAAACTAATTTATTTAAAAAAAAACACTTTTTTTTTAACTCAAATCATTTTGGATAAGGTTAAATTCATGTTCTTTACCCAATTCACTAATAAAAAAACCCCAACAATTTTGGAGCGGTTTTTGAGGGAAAAAAGTGGTTAAGGAAGCTGAAGCCGTGGTTATCGTGTGGGCAGAGACCCTTGTACACCCAAGGCTTAAGACTCGTAGAACTCAGCAGTAGGTCTTCTTGCCTATAATATCCACTTTTCCCTTGAGACTAGACGTGCCTACCGGTATTGAGATGCCACCAGGACTTACGCTACTGATGGTAGTACAAGCTTAAACCAGAGTGACCCGAATAAATGCCAGTAAGGAGAAAAACAAAAGAAAGCACAAGGAAACAGAAACTGGATAAGTAGGACGAAGAGAAAAGACAATGATGATAAGGTCGGGAATATAAACTGAGCACAGTATGAGAGAACTGGTGTGACTAGAATATGAACAAGGAAGGAAATATAAGAAAAAGAGAAATGAGATGGTAATGCAAGGATGGAGAGGACCACTCACACAAACAAACAGGAAAAGTACAGGTAATGAGCTACCGCATAACTAGGATACCAAGCTAATGAAGAATAAATGGGGATACCGGCACACAGATGGGGTAACAATATTTAGCAAACAGATAGAGAATAAGATAGTTACTAAGACAAGCAGTTCTGGAAAAGGGAACAGATATACAATGCACACAAAATACTGTGAGGTTGGACTGAATAAAAACCAGAATAAGTGCTATTACGGGGAACTCTTGTACAGAGAGACGATGGCTCCCGCTGCAATCAGGCATCATGACTAGCAAGAAGTGAGGGGCAGACACAGGATATAAAGGGAGCATGGACCAATCACACACACATCCCAGGCAATCCTCCCTTAATTATATATACTGTGCAGCTGTCCCGCTGCACGTACCACCATGGGTCCCCTGTCTCCCTAGCAACCCTGACTGGCTAGCGTCCAAGGTTCCCAAGAAGCCGGCGGCCAGGGAGCAGACGTTCACAAGCATCCAGTCACTTAGCGACAACCGGACACTGTGGAAGTCATGGGCCATGGTGGCTCTTGACACAACCTAACCCTAAACCTCCCCTCCCACAACCTAACCCTCCTCCTAGTGCCTAACCTTCCTCTCCGCAGCCTTGCTCCCTAAGGCAGTAACCTTGTGTGGTTCATATCACATTTTGAGTAAATCACCACCTTACAGAATGACACACTAAAACAATTCAGAAGATTTGAGGTCCTTGGTACAGCTACTACAGCACCATAGTTACAGACTCTACATGAACAAGACATTTCTTGCATTCACTCAGATTTCCAACCTCTTCTCATCCTCCACTGGCTAATGTTTCTCTTATTTCCCATCACCCCATTCTTCTTTGCCTCTAACCTGTGCCATTACAAATACCTTATTCCAGGGCTGTAACTAGGTGTGTGCAAAGTGTGCAGAGGCGGATTGGGCATAGGGTTTACAGGGAAGATTCCCGGTGGGCCGACGCACCCGTGGGGCCTGTTTTGTTTGAGGACATGTGGTCCTTTTTATAGACATAATGAGTAAGATGTAAAATAATTTGCATATATGAAAATGACTTTGCCACTTAGCCTGTGATTGCAGATGATGTAGTGTATGCTCTGTCTGCCTGCTTGGCTGACATATAAGATTGAGTGAATAGTGATTGGGATACGGTTGGTGTAATAAGCAAGAAAATATATCATTCTAAAGAATGATATAGTTTCCTAAATTCTGCAGATGTATCATATAATGTGCTCATAATATTTAATTTTATTTATTTTTAACTTCCCCCTGGATGCTGGACATGCCCACTATCTGGAAAGTCTTGGGTGGGAGGGTGCTGCTGCCATGGCCCATGGCTAGACCTTACACCTCTGGTGCTGCCCAAGTGGGGCCACTAATACAAATTTTTCCAGGGCCGCTTTTTGTTCCCAATCCGCCCGTAAAAGTGTGACACTGCACACATTTCTGCAGGACAGGGGGCGCTGTTGACAGCAATTGTCAATTATCTGTTTTAATTACTTTCACTTGTAGCTTACCCCCTTTTTGAAGCCCAGCATCTCCTGACCACCCCTGTCTCCTTCCTCCACCCCTTCCGTCCCTAATACCTATGCAACATTCATGAACTTAGTTTGAGAGCTATTTGTTATTCAGTCACACTGTCCTTTAGTACATTTCAAGATGCTGACATACCCAATATTTATACCCACTGCATGTGGCATTGCAGTCAGACACTCTATTCATTGAGCTATCTGCCGTTATATATGAAGCTAGAGAATTCTACTTGAAATTTTGTAAGCACTTAAAGTCATCAATGAGTTGGGCTCAGGATGGGAGTAGCAGTGGGAAGCAGGGACAAGTGGACCTGGAATACTGCACTGACACTATCAGTGGGAGCCAGCAATGCAGCCAGCTCCCTTCCCCCAATCACCCACTGCACACCCCACAGCACTGCTGTCACTGACCTTACGCTTCTCCGGGTGTCTCCTCCTTCCGTGTCCCAGCTGTCACACTTCCAGGGGCTGGCTGGCAAATTTAATCGCAGGTGATCTCCACAGTGACACGCTTCTCTCACACACTGCTAACACACAAACAGGAGGGGACACGCACAATTGACACACACACACACACACACACACACACAAACACACACACACACACTATAGGGGACACGCACAGAGGAGGGGACAGACACAATTGACACACGCACAGGAGGGGAGATGGTCACGCACATATGTGTTGGGTACATGGACACACACTGGAGGGGGCACACATTCACACAGGAGAGGGGGGACACAGTCACATAGGAATGGGTGAAAGTCACACAGGATGGGGGCCACAGTCACACAGGAATGGGGGGGGTCACCTGACAGAGTCACACAGTAGTGGGGGACACAGTCACACAGGAGTGGGGGGGGGCACAGTCAGATAGGAGGGGGGGCACAGTCACACTAGAGGGGTAGACACATTCACACAGGAGGGGGAGACACATTCACACAGGAGGGGGACACACATTCACACGTGGTCACGCCCCTTTTCCTAAAACTTTCAATGGAAGTTTTGAGAGACAAAAATCGGCACAGACCATAAAAAAAGGGTACTTTACCTATTAAAAAGGTACAGTTGTAGGGTATGAGAATGTATGGGTAGAAAGAGTCAGGTGTGTGCAGGGGGAGGTGCAGTGCAGGTGGGACATGTGTGGCTGGGCTGGGGGCAGATGTGGAGATGGTCACACCTTCTGTACTGGTGCAGTGACAGTCCCTATCAGAGGCAGAGCAGCATGCATCATGCAGGGCAAGCAGGAGTCAGTCACATGCACTTCTGTGCAGTGCTTAAAGTGGTCCTAGAGAGGTGGTGAAATTCGCACCCCCCTCCCCCCGGCGCCCATGGTGCGCATCCCAAAAAAGGGGCATGGTCTGAAAAAGAAAGAGAGGAGGAGGAGCTTCTGTCCTCTCCTGCTCTGTGTCCTCCCCCAGCAGCCTACCCTTAATCCCAGTACTGCAGCGGCTGGCCAAATTCTGTCACCTGCCGCAGCTCTGAGGACAAGCAGCTTCTCTTTGTGGGCACTTCTGACTCCATCTGGGCCGTGCTGCCAGTGGTTCTGTTGCAGCTGTCCCTATCCTTCACATTGGCTGGCCGCAATCGTTCCCTCTCTGCTCCCTGGCGGAAGTGTGCAATCGCAGCTAGCCAATGTGAAGGAGAGGGACAGCTGCAGCGACGCCGCCACCAATTACATAGCGCTGCTGTGGCTCCGGAGTCCCCCTCCCTCCTCCTCCTCCTCTGCCCCCGGAGCTTTTCCTCTTCGATGGCAGCACACGCACACAGGCGGCTTGTAATGAGTCATTTTGACTCATTACAATGCTGCTGACTTTAGGCAAAAAATGCGGGAAGTTGCGCCCTCAGGGCAACTGCGCTGTGTGCCAGGCAGACCTGGCACACACGTAGCTATGGCTCTGCTCTCTATATCCTATGCTGCATCACTGACCTCTCTATACCCTATGCTGCTTCACAGACCTATCTACCTTAAACTACATTACTGACCCCTCTATACAGTACACTACATCACTGACCCCTCTGTGCCTGCTAATACATCCCTGATCCCTCTATACTCTACACCAGGGGAGGCCAACCTGTGGCTCTTCAGCCGCATGTGGCTCTTTCTTTCTTTAAATGTGGCTCCTGACACTTGAAGTCACATTACCACAATAGATCCGGTAACCACTGCACTCCAGAAAGACACGCGGATGCACTACGAGGGCTGTGGACTGAGGAAGTCAGATACTAGAGATGAAACACCCACCGTCAAACAGAGGATCCTTAAGCCCCTTTCACGTCACCAATGCAGGATCCCACCCGGGAATTATAAACGGTCCTTCCCGAGTGGGATCGGCATTGGACCCTAACAGGTGGCTTCCCAACCCGGCAATTTGTAGGGTTGGTTGCCATAGCTGCAGGGGGAAGGGCGTTAGCGGGGGAGGAGGCGGCGTTGGTAGATGAGCTCATCTCCGTGCCGCCTCTCCCTATGTTGTGAGCGGGTACCATCGACCCGGGAACCCATTTACGCTGCCACTGAGCTGGTGTTCAACCCAGGAATAACACTGCTTATAACCTGGGTTGAATTATCAGGTCAGGCAACCCAGGAATTCGACCATGGCCCATTCACACCGCACATCGACCCGGGTCGATACCGGGATATTTGTGCGATGTGAAAGGGGTAATAAGGAGCTGCTACAATGGCATGAGTTGGGGGGGGGCTCTGAAGTGACACATGAGGGTTCTAGCAGGAGTGACACATGGGAAAGCTGGATGAAGTGACATAGGAGGGTTCTAGCAGGAGTGACAGGTGGGGGAGCTGACTGGAGTGACACAGCAGGGTGCTTGCTGACTGAAGTGACACATGGGAGACCTGAAGTGTACTATGTGAATCGTCTTTTATTATATTTTATATGGTTTTGGTTTTTCAATTATTTTATGCGGAAGTGACTATTTTATGTTGGATCTGGCTTTAAAAAATTATTTATGTGGAACTGGATTTTTCAATGTATATTATACCAGGGCGTAGCCTAGACGGCACAAGGCCTCACCCCATTTGTGCATGCTCATCTTCGGCTCTTTGACGTACCTAACAAGATTTTTTGGCTCTTTGACTCTGACTGGTTGGCCACCCCTGCTCTACACTACTGACCCCTCTATACCCTACATATACTGTATATCACTGACCCATCTCTATACCCTACACTACATTACTGACACCCCTAAACCCTACACACACCACTGACCACTCTATACCTTACACTACTGACCCCTCTATACAGTACACTACATCAATAAGACAAAGTGTAAAGTTGAGAACAAACAATGACGCTCTGTGTGCACAGTGTGTCCAGGGATGCGAGAAGGGTGACAGTGGGTCAAGCAGGGGGCACAATACTTATTGGGAGCGTTCACCTGAACAGCAGAGTGATTGTAAAAGCGGTACCCAGCTTCACACAGATAAGATAGGTTTAGTTTTACTGCCTTTGGGGTATGATACAGCTCCTACTGTATGCTTCCTGCACTGCATATCATCTGCCCAGCTTAACACAAAGCTAAAAAAAACCAAAAAAAAAAACCTGTAAAGATAAAACTATGATTTGGTCAAAATTGCAGAAAGATGTGTACAAACTAATGACTGACAGGCATATGGGGAAAACAAAGCTGCTTGTTTTTTTAACATTCTGTACTTTTACACTTTTTTATACAGATACCAGGACAGTCTTTATGGAAAATACTTATTATTTCTTGTGCATTTATTTAGTCCCAGAAAACACTCACCTATAGGATATTTTTTCAGTTGTGCTTGAGTTCTAAAACAAGATTTTTTTTTACTTTTTTAATAGGGTTTTTACTAACCACAAGAATGTTGTCCATAGTTTGCTTGGCCAGGAGTTACACTAGAGGGCAGCCTCTCTCTTCTAATGGATGCAATATACATCATTTCCTTCTGTTCAGAACAGAAGAAGAATTGCAAAGGAAAGAACAGATGAAAAGAGGAAAGGCTGAGATAACTTCTGGATCTATTAGGAGTAGTGTCTGCTGCAGTTTCACAGAAGGAATTTCTTACATCTCGTCCTAAGCTCACTATTTTCTGTAGCTTTCTGTTTTGCTGCAGTCTCCCAACTTTCTTGGGGTATTTCATGCCAAGGATGGCTGAACGGAATAGGAGCAGAAGAATGCCTGCTTCCCTCTCTCTCCTGGCTCTTATGCTGCTGTCTCTTCTGGTCTCCTCAGTGGCAGTAACAGGTAGGGTACATTACTTTGTACAGATGCCAATTGACCTGCTACCATATGCCACTCCTGATGGCAAACACTTCAGACAGTTGCTGTTTAATTATCTTTTACATTGTGTGTTCAGTATCCGTTTATAAATGCTGTCTAGTAGACAATCGTTAAATTATAAACAAATAAACATATTTATATGTGTATTTCTATACTATCATCTATCTATCTATCTATCTATCTATCTATCTATCTATCTATCTATCTATCTATCTATCTATCTATCTATCTAATGTGTGTGCATAGGTATAAGTGTTATATGTTGATAGATAGATAGATAGATAGATAGATAGATAGATAGATAGATAGATAGATAGATAGATATATAGATAGATATATGTAATATAAAAATCTTAGCTCGTTCTTTGGTACCTTTCTCACTGTTGTGTCTTGCTAAAATTCCCCAGGCAGACAACCATATGATTTATCTAGGAATTTCGTTTTTGGATAGATTCCAGGGACCTAATAAATGCTGTCACAGAGAATCCAGGGTATCATGATTCGAGGGGAATTTTTGTTATTCTTATTGTATAAAATAAACTAGAAGAAAGTAAAATAAAGCAACGCTCCTCTACCCTATGGACATATGTACCTTCTGCATGACGAGGGCACCGGATTAAAATGATGACTGCCTGTCTGAACCTGTACAGTCACTTCTACTCCAATTTATTGTAATAATGGAAATTTCTCCCTAAACTCCTTTACTGTACATGTCTGTGCATAAAGAAACCAAATACTTTTTTAATTGTCTATGAACAAATGTGTGTGTGTTAGTGTGTCTTGTAACCACTTCTGTGTTAAGGTACAGAAAAAGTTGGAATGACAAACTATGAACTATTTGAAGAGTACTTTATTAAATAAATCATAATTTATATTTAAAATGAGCTGTTAAAACTGGAAAGATTTGGGTCCTGCTACTGCCCCGAATCTTCAATAAGCATTAAGCATTGGACGTATATTTTCCATGCAGTGGAATTCTTCAGCATACGCCAGTACAAAGACAATCACAGGTGTCTGCACCCCCTCTCACTCTATACACAACCAGCCTGGAAATACTGAAAAAGCTGTTTAAAGTCTGAAAATAAAAATCATGGGTAATCATTTCCAAACTAACAGATGGATTTGTCCTTTCACTGACAGGAAAAGTTAGTTATTATAGATCACGTGTACAATACATATAAGGGTCTATGTAATAAGCCTTGAAAAGAGATAAAGTGGACAGAGATAAAGTACCAGCCAGTCTGCTCCTAACTGTCATTTTTCAAACACAGTCTGTGATATTGCAGTTAGGAGCTGATTGGCTGGTACTTTGGGGCAGATGTATTAAGCCTGGAGAAGTGATAAAGCAATGATCAAACAGTGATAAGTGCAAGGTGATAATTATGGGTGGATGGCAGTAGCCTGTGGATACAGATAAGAACTGTATGGGGATGCATGCAGTTCCAGTAGGCGTTTCTGGGTGGTGACGGGTTGTGGCTCTTGATTGGGGGCATGCCAGTGTCAGGGACTGTGTTGGCAGATGCAGTTCCTGTAACACTGGCCGCCATTGGGTTTTTCAGAAATGCAATGATGCGGTCGATGTCCATTCAATGGTGCACCTTTGTGCATACCACAGCAGATTTGAGCTGCACTCATTGGGAATCTCATTGGTAGCAGCAATACCATAAATTCGCAGTAGTAGCTTGCTACTGCTTAGCGTCCACCTCTGAAACACTCCACTATAATCTCTTTCATGTTAAATGAACTGCATATGAGATTACACTTTTTAAAATTAGCAATAAATATGAACTCATAGAAAAAAAAAAAAAAAAGCTTTTCTGATCAAGACTGCTGAGACATCTCGCATGGCCAAGTGGACATGCCGCACTCAGAATACAAGACTCTGGACCTGATTCTGATTTGGGAATAAAGCAAGAAAGAGGCAAGTAACTGTGCACCTGGGCAAAATAAAGCGCCCAAGTATTTGTGGGCTACATGCAAGAGCAATCCAGATTTATCCCACATTAAGTTTTTTTATGTATTTGCATCCCTTGCAGTGCAACATGGTTTATCCAGGTACACAGTTACTTGCTCGCTTTTTCTTCTTTCAGCTCAGAGTCAAGCCCTCTGTGAAGAAGCTTTTAGGGCGAGAGTACTCAGTATCCCTTACTGGCTTGGGCCCCCAGACAAGCCCAGTCCTCGGCAATTTCTAGTCATGTCCTCTTGACACCCCTGTAAGTGGTAAGAGTTACAGTATTGCTGGGCCCTCAACCAAATATTGCTATGGGGACCAGCGGTACTGCATTTCACCACTGCTAACGTGCTAGTCTGCTCTCACCGTGATATCAAACTTACACATTTAAAATTGATTATGCTTAAAGAGCATGTGACACCCATGTGCAACAAAGATAGCCTTTTTGTGGTCTGAACCAATGTTCAAAAGAAAGAGGACAACTGGGCTTCAACTTTTGTGCACATTATTTATAATAATTTACCCAGGGGCATAATGGTTAATAATAACTGGGCATCACTGGAAGATTTGGGGTCAGTTGGCAGTGCTGATGCATATGCTATTCTGAGAATGTGCTGGGGCTGGCTTATGTGCAGTGACGGCCTGCTTGGATCTGCAGTTCCGCCACTAGCTATACTACCTGTTGTATAAATAGTTTCCATACAATGATCATGAATATTGCTTAAACCAACAAAGTGACTGTCCCAGTTATGATGGACATTGCTAATTTGTGGGCTGTGAGATGGTGGAGTTTCAGTTTCAACCAAAATGGGGGTGTTTCTGGCTAGATTATAGTGGGTTGGTGCTGATCATAGCCAGATCAGGGGTAAGTCCTATTTGGTCCCAGTTTGGCATGTGTGAATGGTGGAAGATAAAAAAAATTAAAGAAAATGCCACCTCAACCAAGTTAATCTATAAAGACAATTTTGTAATGTCCATTGTTCTTGGATATGGCAACAGTTAAGCACAGGTCTGTTTATTGGAAACCTGTACTCTGTACGCAGCAGATTATAGCACAGATTTATCAAGCCTTGGAGAGTGATAAATTGCACAGTGACAAAGTTCCAGCCAATCAGCTTCTAACTGACATGTCACAGGATGTGTTTGAAAAGTGAAAGTCGAGAGCTGATTGGTTGGTACTTTATCACCGTGCAATTTATCACTTTCCAAGGCTTGATAAATCTGTGCCTATCTTCCTTATGGGCAATGAAAAGAAGTCTGCCAGAAGGCAAATTTGTCTAAATGTAGCATATGCTTTATGCATGCAGAATTTAGAACTTACAGTAGGTATTTGGCTATGAAGGACAAGATGTGAGTGAAGTCACCGGGCACCTCTTTGTGTCTCCCCTTTCCATGTACTGTATATGGCAGTGACTTCTTACATGAGAGTATTAGATGCACTTATCACTGGTCACGGAAGCTAGAAGGTGTGTTGCAACTGGTGACTACAAGTTTGAAAATCTGGGGATCAGATAAGCTGTAGAAATAGTGTACAGTGTTGCTAATAGTAGTGGGGCTTCCAGATAATCAACTGACCAATTGAAGAACACAAACTGATACTACAAGATAGGACTTTGTCTTCTGCCCCTCAGTTAGGACCAGATTAAGGTCTGTGGAGGCCCATGATGTGGACCCCTCACTTCTTTCAATGGAAAAAAAAACAAAACAGCACTCATGTTTAGTTGGCAACAGAAGTCCATAGATGTTTCTTGTGTCAGCAGTAGTGGCCCTACGGCAACCAATGAACGGCTTCAGGGCTAATAGGATACTGCCCTTAGCTTGAATAGTAGGGTCTCTTTTTGGAAATTTTTTCCCAGCAAACAGACATTGTTAAGGAATAACCTACAGTAGTATGTTTTTACTATTGCAGTTAGTAGTTGTCTTGTTTCTGCACAGTGATCTTATGTCGGTTTTGTTTGCTGTACTCATAGGTGTGAACTACTGACCATGAGGTTTCTGCAGTGTATTACACTTGCTGGGGATCTGGTCATGTGACTGGTGCTCAGGATCCCAGCGATCAGCATGACAACACTTGGACCCCGCCCGCTTACCAGCCCGACAGTTAGCATGTTGACTGACAGGGACACCGAGCCCGCAAGGGCTTTTGTTGCGCAAGCACCCCCTCCGGCATTTTGCTGCCGTCATCCCGGGATCAGTATGCTAACTGCTGGGATCCCCAGCGCCTGTTTCCCAGACCCAACCTGGATGGAGGCAGGTATTGGCATAAAATTAATTATGCAGCATAAAACAAGTCAATAATATATATATGGATCTGTAATTATCCTAATGCGTTATTACTCGTTATTAAGGCACCTTCTTTTTAAATATGAATAATTTTTAAAATAGTCACGGAATATTGCCTCATGTAATCATGTTTCTGAGAATAGTTATGATAATGGACTAAGAAGAAAGTGCCTCAGTCATGTTACTGGTTCCAACCATCCATATGGACACCAGATATGCCATCAGTGTTAACTGCATGTGTCTTTCTACACTCTTTATAGTTTATTTGTAAACACTCCTACTGCTTAATATTCCAATGATTCTTTGGGGGAGATTCAAATGTTTGAAAAGTCGGTTGGGTGTCTGTTTTTTCCTGTCTATTAGGACTCCCAACTGACTTTTCAAACATTTGAATCTCTCCCTTTGTGTACACATCTATCCTGTATGATATTTCATTATTATACAGTACTTCTTTCTATGAACCAAATGTACTGATACTCACCTAAAGTTACAAGTTAATAGAAGAATTATAGCAGTTTACATACTCTGGATAAGGATCATCAAGTGCTTATTTTATACATTTCTGAAATGATTTCAACTATTTCTTCTAGTTATAAGTATTAAAAATTATAACACAAAAACAAAAGTGGCGGCTACAGTGTACCTTTCAGTCCAATCAGAAAAAAAACAAAGAGATTATTCCCGGGTTAACCCAGGTTGCAGCTCAGTGGAAAAAGGTCCCCAAAAAATAATCTGCGTCCAGTGACCCGGGAATCCTACCTGGGAAGCGAGCAGGGTTGGACATGGGTAATGGGGCAGTGTAAACGAGTGACCCGGGTCTTCCGACCCGGTTCCCGTTAAAAACATAGCAAGAGCTGGCTCACCGATGCTTGGAGATGATGTCATCTCCAAGCGCCAGCAGAACAGTTAACACTGCACATGGGTGCAGTGTGAAAGGAGCCTACCTGGATTGCAGGACTTTCTTCGGGCTGCACCCACTCTGTGGAATGCCCTACCATGCACAATAAGACTCTCTTCTAGTCTCCAAACCTTCAAGCGTTCCCTGAAAACACCTCTTCAGGCAAGTGTATCAAATTCCAGAACCGCACATATAACTTTCATAAACCTTCTGATCAAATTGCATCCACTCTGCACAGTCTACACACATCCTCACATGTCTTCTCATTCTTCACTTTCCCTTCCTCTCGACCCCGGTTCATCATTGCTGTATGACCATATCTTACAGCCCACCAAGAACCTTTGGAGTCTGGTGGCCGACTCTGCAATAGATAACACCTATCCTTGTGTATCCATGCCTATTTCCCTATAAATTGTAAGCTTGTGAGCAGGGCCTTCCTACCTGTATGACTGTTTGTTATTACCCAGTTTTGTTATATCATTGTTATTTCCAATTGTAAAGCGCAATGGAATTTGCTGCGCTATATAAGAAACTGTTAATAAATAAATAAATAAATAATAATAATCCAGGTTGGAGCCGCATTGCAAAAGGGGTCTGTTCCGGGTTGGAACCATGTTTCAAAACCTGGGTCGGATCCAGGATTTCAGTGGAAAAGGGATATTAATTTAATATTTTTTCCTGAATTCCTTAATAAGATAATTTTGAACGGGTGTAGTATGTTAAGCCGGTGGTCGGGCTCCCGGCGGCCAGCATACCGGTGCCGGAATCTCGACTGCTGGCATACTGACAGCTGGGCGAGCGCAAATGAGCCCCTTGTGGGCACGGTGGCGCGCTACCTAATCTCCCTCCAGGGGGGTTGTGGACCCCAAGAGAGAGATAAAGCTGTTGGTATGCCGGTGGTCGGGATTCCAGCGCTGGTATGCTGGTCGTCGGGAGCCCGGCCGCCGGCAAACTGAAGTCCACCCCTTTTGAACTAGGGCTGCCGTGAAAAATTGCTGATATTGTACAATGGGGCACTGTGATTCAAGAAAGTTTGGGAACCCACTGACTTATATCATTAAGAAGTAAATATATCATCAGCCGTTATGGGGAGAAGCGGTATCAGCGCACGTCATGTGCAGTATACCACTTCTCCCCCATGTATGATGGCAGCCCCTGTCCTGTCCATATTGCCTCAGTCCATATTGGCGCTGCTATCTATAAGATAGCAGGCTGATATATGAGTGCAATGTGCTGACCGTTCTGACACCTGCAGCTATCGATATCGACAGCTGCATGTGTCGATGCCCTATCCCCACAGCAGGCCACACTGTCCCTGGCTGTGGCGGGTGCCAGCTTCAGACTGTGCAGGGGATCTTGCGTGATAAGCAAGATCCTGTACATGCGCTGTGGAGCCGGCCAGGCAGGGAGACACAGCGCTTCAGCACTAAGCTGATGTACTGTGTGCTCAGGAGGGCATCGCTGGAGAGGGGGAGTCTTTACCACTGCTAACAGGATCGCTGAGGGCTTTCTTTTTAGCCCTGATTCCGGCTGTTATCGTGCGATGCTGGCATTTATCAGGGATTAGGCTTAACCCCGATAAACAGCCGCCAGAGCCGCAATAACACGTAGGATTGGGGATTTATCCCCGATTCCATGTGTTTTTCTGTGATCATGGGTCCAATTTTGCCTGATAAAAAAGGCCTCCAATTGGATACCCCGATAATGACCATTGGTCATTAATCGCGATATCCGGACATTTTTACCACCCAAAATCGCATCATGACTTATTGGAATACCACTATTAGACTCACTGCAAAATACTGGAATCTCTGGAGTTGGACAAAAACAGTACTAATAATGTGTAGCAGGTGTTGGACATGGCAGGATTTTTCCAGCTGTCACCACTGTAGGTAGTAGAGACATGAAGTGCTTGCTATGCTGTTAAAAAGAAATTAACATTCATTAATAACATGCTAATGGAAATTAAATCCCTTTCCACAGAAAAAGGTGAACAACATTTGGAGAAAATACAGAAAGAAGCGCAACCTTTTACAATCCCTCCCTTATACTGTGCCCCTCTCTCTCTCCCTGACACTGCCTCTCTCTCTCCCTGACACTGCCTCTCTCTCTCCCTGACACTTTCTCTATCCCTGTCTGACACTCTCTCCCGAAACTAAATCTGTATCTCTCCCCCTCTCTTTCCTGATACCATCACTCTCTCTCCCTCTCTCTGACTCTGTCTACCTCTCTCTCTCCCTGACACTCTCTCACTCCCTCCCTGACACCCTCTCTCTCCTGTTATCTCTCTCCCTCTCTGTCTCTACCTTGCACTCTGAGGGGCAGATTTATTAAGCCTGGTGAAGTGATAAAGTGGAAAGTGATAACGCACCAGCCAATCAGCTCCTAACTTCCATGTTACAGGCTGGGTTTCAAAAATTACAGTTAGGAGCTGATTGGCTGGTGCGTTTTCACCTTCCACTTTAACACTTCACCAGGCTTAATAAATCTGCCCCTCACTCTCTTTTGCTCCCCTCTCTTTCTCTCTCCCTTCCTCCCCTGACACTCTTGCTCACTTCCCTCCCTCTCTCTTACTCCTCCCCGCTCTCTCTCTCTCTGACACCCTCTCTCTCTCTCATTATGTCCTCTCCCCCCTCTCCCCCTTCTCTCTCTCTCCCCTTGACCCCCATCTCTCTCCCTCTTTCACTCTCTCTCTCCTGCTCCCATAAGGGGCATTATACTGACAATGGCGGGGGGCCCTTTCAAGATTTTGCTATGAGGCCTAGTTCTAGTTATGCCCCTGCATAGACCCCATATGTATTTTACATGTGACATATATTAAGTAACTTTTCCTGTCCGTGAAAGGACAAATCCATCTACTAGATTGGAATTGGTTACCCATGATTTTTATTTTCAGACTTTAAACAGCTTTTTCAGTATTTCCAGGCTGGTTGTGTATGCAGACACCTGTACCTGTAATTGTCTTTGCACTGGCGTATAATGAAATAATTCCAATGTATTTCATGGAAAATATACGTCCAATGCTGGCTGTGTTTTAAAAATGACAGTTAGGAGCTGCTGGTGGGTACTTTATCTCCGTCCATTTTATCTCTCTCCAAGGCTTAGTACATAGGGATCGATGTGAGTTTCCTACTCTCACTTGTACGTTTCCTAAGCTCACTTTTACTTTCCTGCCTACCTAGTCTGTTGTTCTATTGCCTCTGTTCCAAGATATGCCATTTTACAATGTATTGTACTGTACTTGTGATATATCACACTTACTAAGTATATGCATTGTGCCAGGTTCAGATATGTTGGCTAACTCAATGGTTTGCATACAGCTCCAATATTTCCAGATGTGCAGGTCTCTTTCTGTCAGATACTTGCAGTGACCCCTAAGCCATTGCCTTATTTAAAGGCTGTGGCTGATTGGGGGTAGGGAGGGGTGGGCAGCATTCTAGAAAATGACGGTTTGTTGCACCCATTTTCTGGGTGTGCTAAGGTCAGTGACTACGTCCTTAATGCAGCTTCACTGCCTCTGACTCCATGAAAACACCATCCATCCTGAGTAACCTGAGAGTTACTCTGATGGCCGATGTTCACACAGAGTGATCCGATGCTGTGTTTTTGTATGTAGCAGCGGATCACAGAAGCCGACAGGAGTTGGCATTACTCAAGGCGCCTCCTGCATCATTTGAGCACAGTCAATGCGTACAAAGACACATCAACTGTGTTCATGTTGTCTGTCTCTGCATAAGGCCCATTTTACGATGCCATGGATACTTTGTGTTACCTTAAAAATAAAAGATTATAATACCACAAAAACATCAGTTTTCTACATATAACCTAAGCTGGGGCTCACTTGCTGGTCTATTACAGTATTAAAGTGGAAAGAGCACTGTCTTCGCCCTATACATCTAGGGGCCACCTCGGCAATAGCTTCCTTATAATAGCAGGGGCAGTTAGCAGATGTGACATAGCAGTTTATCTATATTATGAGTAGATTTCTCATAAAGACACACCTAAATACATATGTTTATATGTTTGCTACAATGTCTGCGAAGATCCATAGTTTGTTGTGTTTGGCTGTTCTGTTAAGCAAACCAGTCTTTGATCAACCAAATTCCTGGCTTTTGAAACTATGTACAATAATTAAATGTCTTGCTATCAAATAGCGGAACACTTACTATGGATTTTCCGCTCACTCTACTTCAGTGAAGCTACGTTAAAGTCCAGATGGAGCCAAATAAACCTTTGCTTACAGTATTTGGCATAGAACACAAGTCTGATAAAAATGAATAAATACATATTAATTTTCTTGGAAACGATTTGTGGGATTTTGGTTTCTTAACTTCAAGATTTATTATTGCTGTGTAATAGCACTGTACTATTTATAATAGAAAACTCAATTAAAAAATTACTATGTGCTATCAGAATGAAGATGACATATTATTAAGTCAAAAAAATATGCAAGGTTATTTGTTTTGGGATGGTCTTATAAGAATGTCTTCCAATGTGATGCCATTTTGTTGGACTTCTAATAAAGTTTACAAAAATGGAAACATAATGGATTAGAGCTGGAATGAGTTCTTTGTAGATGAATACTGTCGTTTTCTTCCCAGAAGGTGAATGTTGACCATTTACTATAGGTCTTTTATGAGGCACAATCAGTGGTCCTGATGTAGGCCTCCGTTTGCTAGTGCTTAGATTTCTGCTAAATCACATGCAGCTAGATGGTGAAGTTTGCAAAGGAGCACAAGCTGACGGAGAATTTGGGCAGAATGAGGGTATTCCCTGCAACGTATGGAACAGGTACACTGACCTCCTACTTTCACAGAGCACTGCATAAACAACTTTCACTTTGGACTTGACAAGAACTAGTGTAGCCTATTTCCTCAAGTACTGTATAAGCATGTACTGTAGATGTTAATGGCATGTTGATGTGCATTGTGCATTGAGGGCAAGATGGTAACCTAAAAGAAGCACATACACTAGTTTGGAGGAACAAGATTCCAGTGCAAGTTGTGTGCTCTTGATGATGATGATGATGATGATGATGACGGCCATGGGTCATGTTTGATTCATCCATTGCATCTAAGACACAATACTGTAAATGAAGTGAGACTGATGCTGTAGAAGGGTTACAAACACAGGGCTACAGTGAACTAATCACTCTTTTTTAAAACAAATAAACATACAGTATTTCCTACTCTAGGCAGGGGAAGGTTGCCCCAAAAAAATAAAAAAATAAAAAAATTATATTTGTCTTGTTAGTTTTGCATTACACAGACTCCAAACAACTTGGGTACTTCTTATCTATACTTTCCTACCATTTATTATACTCTGGGTGCATTGAGTATCTTTTGTACTCACTGTGCCACTGCCCCTCCTGTTGTATTCCTGGTGCATCTGATCCTGTTACCTGTATTGAGTGGGACCCATATGCTACCTATGCAGAAATGATCGCATATCGCATCTTTACCCAAATCAGAATACAGTAGGTTGATAAATGCAGTTTTTATTCCTCAACTCATTTTGAATTTGCGTACAACTTTGAATAAAGCCTTTTATCTCTAGATTGCCAACCTCACTTGTAAGTCTTCGGCTCAGGGTACTACTTGTTAATAACCAGGTAATGTCAAGGCTGTCCTAATGGTCTTGAACTTGAACTCTACTCACACTCGAACAAACTCACAGTAACATTGTTTGGGTAAGATGCTAAACAACTTGATTTATCATTCTCGAAATTGGATTGTGAAATGTTCTAGTCTTTCAATCCCACCACTAGCTAGCAATTCTGTCAGTTTGTGCTGAGTCCAGTCATCTCTACTATGGGGTGCAATTCACTAAAAAGTGTACAGATGAAGAGGGGTATTCAATTAGGTCTGTTTTTTTTTTTTTGCCTAGGAAAAAAAAACTGGGACTTTTCATTAATTTAGGGTAAATGGGGATTCGCTCTATTCAATAGCAGTGTTGTTTTTTCGTCTGCTTGAAAAATTTAGCAGGAGCAAAAAACATGTGGATCGGCGAATCCACATGTTTTCTCACCTGTGCCGGCAAAAATGCGGGCTGTTTTTGCAGATCTTGAGGCATTTTTTACCAATACCTTTTCACTTAAAAAAAAAGGTGAAAAGGCATTGGCGAAAATGCCTTAAAAACATGCGAAAGTGGGCCTAGATTGGATAGGCAGGGGGATGCAATCAATAGCTCAGAGATTACCGGAGCTAATTGAATACCCCCCTAAGGTGCTATGCAGTACTAACTAAAAAAAAACATATTCAAAGCAATAGACTTGGCTAAGCTTCCCAGCTGTATAGTCTTCACATAGAATGAAATTGTGTCAGATGTCTTGTCCACTTTCACATAAATGAAATGAGTGAACTTGACATTTCCGAGCTTGCTGTAAATTTAAATATATAGAAGACAAAAAATCTCACTTGTTTGTCATGCATAACCTTGGTGACCGATGAAAACAAATCAAGAGACTGGAATGTGATTCACAATGCAAGGCACAGGGAAAATTCCTAAAGAGAAATATTTTATATACATAACTACAATATATTTCTCACCTGAGAACTTTTTACTTTTGTTAGATGCCAAAATAATGAAATGTTTCACAAATCTGTATGTACCATTTACTCTTTAAAATACATAGCATGTGGGCTGCAAGCAGAAAGAACAGGTAGTAGAACTATACATAAGAGTTTAATAAAGGGACAAAAACTTAGTAAGGAAACATGGCTGTGATATAAGGAAATACTGTTTAAAAATCAGTATATACTGTATATACCATTCAGAATAGGAACAGAACTAAAAATGACATGCATAACAGAAAATATTAGTGTTACTTTGTAGCCAGTACATACAACAGAGGTTGCAAAATGCGGTCCTCAATGCACCCTAATGGTCCAGGTTTTTTTTTGTATAATCTGTTTTTTATTTAGGACAGTATAGCAGTAATAAAGATTGCATCACATTTTAACAGATGAGGAAGAAAATCGTCAGGACACAAATGAAGGTCTAATACATCATAGCCTTAAAGAGTAGGGTGGCGCATCATCCCCATTGCTGGGGGGTTAATATAGGCATTAGCGTAAGTAGGTGTTTCTATAACATTCGTCTGGTATCCCCTCGCCATCTATCCATACTATGGTGTAATTGCAATCTTAAATGGCATTGTATAGAAGCTGTAGAGAAAGGAGAGGGAAGAAATGAGAGGAATAGTAGAGAGAAAACATAGTGTGACCAAACTAGGGGGAATTGTTGAATTGGGGAGGGAATGTGGTACAATCTATCTATTCGATCGATTGTGCGTTGAGATCATTTGGCAGCATAGACATAGTCCTTGTAATCTTTAGAGGACATATACTTTATCCAGGGCATCCACATGGTCATGAACTCCGATAGTTTATCTCTGGAGACCAGGAGAGTGTTTTCCATATTCATATAATGATTAATTCTGTTAAACCATAGTTTCCTAGTGGGTGGGAGTTGTGATCTCCATAATGTGGGGATGATTGCCCTCGCTGCATTAGACAGGTGCCGAAGTAACGACGTGTTATGTTGAGCCAGTGAGATTGAGGAGTGGGAAAGTAACCAGAATGCTGGGTCTGTGGGGACAGGTGTGTGAAGTATGTCTTGAGAAGTGGATATAACATCCCTCCAGAATGGTTTTAGTAGGGGACAGTTCCACCAGATATGCATCAGGGAGCTTGTAGCGCTGAGACATCGCCAGCATCTGTCCGTCACTCCAGGATACATGAAGTGGAGGAGAGAGGGATGCCTGTACCATCTCATTAAGAGCTTATATTGGGTTTCCCTAACTTGTATGCAGACTGAGCTTTTGTGGGATTTGAGAAATATCGTCTGCCAGTCTTTGTCTGTCAGGGAGATCCCGAGATCTCTTTCCCAGGCCAGCTTGAAGGGTATGGGCGTCTGGGTGTTTGGGGTCTGTAGTAGTTTATAAAGTGAGGAGATAGTGTGCTGGGGGGGGCATGTGGCGACACACATCCTCTCAAACTGTGTTAACTCGCGTGAGGCTCGGAGATACCTACGCTCTGAGTGCAAAAAATGTCTAAGCTGTAGGTACTTCCAAAAGTCACGTTGCGGAACTTCCCATTTTAACCGTATTTCTGAGAATTGTTTAACTCCTGTGGAGGTTGTCATCTGGCCTACTCTAAAGAGGCCTTCGAGGGCCCAGTCACGAAAGTGGGAGGGAGTCAAACGGGGCTGGAAGTCGGGGTTTGCTAAAAAAGAGGTCAATGGGCCAAAATCGGAAGAGAGAAAGGGCCAGCGGCGCACCTTTTTCCAAAACGATAGGGTCGCCGTAATAGTTGGGTGGGGGGATGGGGGTTTAGGTAGGGAGGGGAGCCAGGGAAAGATCTCTGGGAATTGTTGCATATATAGCCCCTCTATATCCACCCATTGCATTGTTTCCCGACTCCTCGTCCAATCCAGAACCCTATTGAGCATTATTGCCCAATAGTAGCCTCTGATGTCAGGCAATTGGAAACCACCATTTCGGGTAGAGCGGATCATAATGGATCGGCTTATTCTTGGCCGTCTCCGAGACCAGATAAATTGTTGTATTAACAGTTGGATGGATCTGAACCAGGAGTCCGGAATCTGTATGGGGAGGGTCTGTAGTTATGGTCCAGGTTTTAGGTATAGCCATGGCTGAGCACAGATGGTTAAATAAAATTGACTGAGGTACTAATTAAGTCACCTGTGGACAAGCATGGATATACGGTGCCTTGAGGACCACATTTTGGAACCTTTGGCATACAATGTAAACCTAATCTTAAGAATTGCATTTGACGTAATAAAGTGTAGAAGTGGTACTACAGAATGAGTCTCCCATATCCGAAATGCTTCGGTGCAGAAGTATTTTGGATATTGTATTTTGCTGTAGTTGCAATATTTCCACACTATAATGAAATATATTGGGAATATGACCCAAGTCAGAGACGTGCAGTCAGGGGAGGCAGTGCCTCACCTGTCATACTCCCTGTCATTCTCCAGTCTTGACTATAAAAATGATTAGAATAATACAAAGAAGATATTTATAACATATAATCAGCTTCTTCATATTAAAGTAATCATTTGTGTAGTTTAAACTCTCCATATTTTAGGATCTCTGTATAACTGCAGGGAGAAACTAGACGTGAGGTAGCAACCGCTCTGCCTCACGTCTCATAGTTGGGGACTGCTGCAGCGCTGCCTGTAGATCGGGACAGGGTTACATAGAGACCAATCACACCACTTAAAACAGAGCCAAGTGAGGCATGCCTCACATTGGCTTGAGCTGTGATTGGACACCTCGGATGTGTCATATGACCATCCAGAAAGAGACCGGAGCTCCGTTAGCACTGCAGCACAATGGCCGAGGCTGCTCATTTTCTGCATTCCGGACCCAGAGATATAGTGAGCGCACCGCGCACACCTTCACCTGCACAGGAGGTGCAGCCATCTCCCACGGCAACGCCGGGCCCCGCATACCGGGAGGATCTACCAGAGGAAGCCTGGCAGTATCCCAAGGAGGGGAAAGGGATGCAGACCGGAGTCCCCTGTCCACCGCCAGCCGCCGAGCTCAGTCTCTCAGTCTCTTCCGGATCAAAATTCCAGTGAGCGAGTGACAGGAGAGGACCCTGATACTGCCAGCAAAAGTTGGGGGGAAAGGAGACCAGCAGGTACCCAGCTGATATAAGGCAATGAGTGGGCTCCGCTCTCTCATTATATAGATGGGAGGGCTTATACTGTGCATGTGTGTGTGTACTGCTCTGCGTATATGTCCATACTTCATTCAGTGTGGGGAATTCAAATGTTTGAAAAGTCAGTTGGGTGTCTGTTTTTTCCTGTCTATTAGATAGGAAAAAACAGATATCCAACTGACATTTCACACAATTGAATATCCCCCAGTGTGTCATAAATATACGAGTACAGTGCCTTTTTTCCTTTTATATATATATAGTCAAAGTCAAGACAACTTGACTTTGATTTATTTCATGGGAAGTCCGATGTGTGTCATACGATGTGTGCCATACTTTGGAACCGGTAAGTATTTGCTTATGGGCCTCACGGCAGCTGTAATACTGTGAAGGAGGGTGCGGGCCCATTTGGATGTTATATATATATATATATATATATATATATAAAATAGTAACATAGTTTATAAGGTTGAAAAAAAGACCATTTGTCCATCGAGTTCAATATATATATAGTAACGATGTATGGACCGGCACTCCAATGAATCGCTGGCTGACTGCTCCAGTGCCTCCAGTATGGTAGGGAGCATAACATATAGGAATGAACTGCGGCACTCAGAGACTTTGCAGGTACAAAATGTGTATTAAAAATCACACGCCATAACCAACGTTTTCGGGGCTGGTACGTCCCTTCGTCAAGGTGAACAGCAATGTATATATATATATATATATATATATGTATATATGTCTAGAGAAGATAGAATAATGGGGGGCGCCAATAGTGCATTAAAAGATGACAATTTATTGACACATCATAAAACACAGGTCTAAAAATGTAAGCGTACCAAAGATAGCGGTATAATCACCGCTGATACATTCATTTTAAAATCAAAGATACAAGATGGATTCACCACTGCATGTAGCCTTGTTCAGCGTCCATCCATAAGCCACAGTGATTATACCGCCATCTTTGGTACGCTTACATTTTTAGACCTGTGTTTTATAATGTGTCAATAAATTGTCATCTTTTAATGCACTATTGGCGCCCCCCATTATTCTATCTTCTCTAGACATAATCTTTCCCCGTTGGGAGACGGGAGAACGGGGTGGACGACAGCTGATCTAAACGGCAGTGTGCAGCCAGATTATTTGGAGACTTTACCTGTTTCAATTTGGATCTGACAATCTGGACTTGGACTTGTAGTTCCACAGACATTCTCCATTTAAACCCGGTTTGCGCTCACACCCCCAATTTCTTTTTCCAATATATATATATATATATATATATATATGAATAATCCGGTCAGGATCCCAATGGTCAGGATCCTGGCAGTTGCAATATCGATGCTGGAATCCCAACACTGCTTGGAATGCCGGCGCCGGTATACCGACGATCATCACTATCCCGCTTCCGGGATACCAAATTATGGTGTCACGGGCTGCCGGAGACGTAAGCCATGGACGGAGGGGGATTAGGTTTACCCTGCAGAGTGAGTGTTAGGGTTAGGCTGCGGTGAAGGGGGGGGGGTGAGGGTTAGGCTGAGGGGTGAGGGTTAGGCTGCGGGGGAGGGAGGGTTAGGGTTAGGCTGCGCAGGAGGAAGGATTAGGTTTAGGCTGTAGGAGGGAGGGTTAGGGGGTTTAGGGATCAGGGTTAGCTTTTAAAATTAACCAGTGTCAGTATTTTATACATCGGGATGCCGCTGTTGCATCCCGACCGCTGGGATCCCGATACCAATGTATATATATATATATATATATATACGTATGTGTATTTATATAATGTGTGTAAATCTTACTCTAATGCTAGTTTGTGCCTCCCCAGACATTAACCTCACCGCACATCACTGACCCAAGTCTGAACACAGAGTGCATTTACGATTCATATGCACCTTATCCACACAACCTCTAGTAGTTTTATACAATTAATGTAATTATTTTGTGCATTACACAAAGTCTGTTTACACTGAACAATCAGACAACAAAGGTGTCACTATCTCAGCACTCAAAAAAATCAGATTTTGGATATGAGAGATTCAATCTGTATTAAGAGAATTACAACCAACATAAATAAACAAGATGGTAGTATTGTGTTGTTGCTTATAAAGACAGAATAAGAAGAAATATTAATGAGAATTCCATTTAGTACACAAAAGAAGTGACAAAAGTGTTTCAGATTTTTCTTTTGTGATACAACATGCTAAATAAACAAAGTTAAATGCAGATAGTCATATAGTATGTACTATATAGAAGTAGAACACAAGAACACACTCAAGTGATAATTTTGGGCCATAGTGATTGATGTAACTCTTCGAATTGATGGGACATGGAAAAAGGTCAACATGAGTTTTTCACATTTTGTAAAAAACTTTTTCATACTTTACGATCCACATGGACTACAATTGGGAATGGTAACCTGTGCCAAGCTCAGCAGTAGCGGAGCGAGCCACCTTGCCCGAAGCATGGCGAGCGAAGCAAGCCATGCGAGGGGACACGGTGCAGTAATTGGGGTTTCCGGTGGCTTTACAGAGAAAACGAAACCAATTTTTTTTAAAAAAAACTTATGTCGACCTTTTGTTCACGTCGCCCTATTTCAGGCGTTGACCTATTGTGTGTCAACCAATTGCTGTCGACCTAGGTGGTATCGCCTTAATTGCTGTCGACCTTGAGTTCCAGACCCATCCCAGTTGCCAGGAGGCAATTTGGAGTTTTGTGACCCCCCTCCTTAAAAATGATAAAACAAATATGGTGTGTGTGTATAAACATACACAACTTACATCTTTATATATATAGTGCTCTCAGTCAGCCTACAGCGACCAGAGCCCACAGTGATTCGGAAGGGCTCCAGCTACACTGCGATTCAACCATTTGCAGCATGCAGAACCTGCATTTACCGGCAGGTCCCATCTCACGGTCCAGCGGCGGCGGCTGGTGCACTATCACTTGCTGCAGTGCAGGCTGAGCGATACCAGACAGGGGCCATCCAATCCCTTATTGCAGGTGTTAGGAGGGATCCTGGGACACAGCCAATAACTCTGCAGCAGCAGCGGGTGTGCCGTAGAGCTCCATTGGAAGAGCAGCGGTCACACTTGGATCCTGCTGTGAACCACACAGGTGCTGCTGTACATGCAGGTGCCCCAGGAACCAAAGAAGAAAAGTATTCCGTATCATGGGCACTCTCGAACACTTACGCTCATTTAATTACTGAAAGTCAAATACCACTGGGTATTTGACCACTGAATATAAAATATAACTTTTATTTTTAACATTAAAGCATCTGCGAAATATAGTGCTAGTGAAAATTGTGAATAAAATATATATGTGAATTAAAATGTTAAACCACTGTTGTCTCAATTGCTTTTCAATTCTACTGTTCTGTGAATGTTTCAATTGTTGTAGCAATAATGTGTTGCTAAATACCTCCTCCAGACACTATGAAAGATACATTTGTATCTGTCTGGGTATAGATTTGTGTCAGTTATGGCTATAACCTTCGTAATCTTATTCAGGGTACCACTTAACATTAATATAGGCTTATTTATTACTTCTTCAGTGTTGGCAGTAGAGATGAGCGCCTGAAATTTTTCGGGTTTTGTGTTTTGGTTTTGGGTTCGGTTCCGCGGCCGTGTTTTGGGTTCGAACGCGTTTTGGCAAAACCTCACCGAATTTTTTTTGTCGGATTCGGGTGTGTTTTGGATTCGGGTGTTTTTTTCAAAAAACACTAAAAAACAGCTTAAATCATAGAATTTGGGGGTCATTTTGATCCCAAAGTATTATTAACCTCAAAAACCATAATTTACACTCATTTTCAGTCTATTCTGAATACCTCACACCTCACAATATTATTTTTAGTCCTAAAATTTGCACCGAGGTCGCTGTGTGAGTAAGATTAGCGACCCTAGTGGCCGACACAAACACCGGGCCCATCTAGGAGTGGCACTGCAGTGTCACGCAGGATGGCCCTTCCAAAAAACCCTCCCCAAACAGCACATGACGCAAAGAAAAAAAGAGGCGCAATGAGGTAGCAGTGTGAGTAAGATTAGCGACCCTAGTGGCCGACACAAACACCGGGCCCATCTAGGAGTGGCACTGCAGTGTCACGCAGGATGTCCCTTCCAAAAAACCCTCCCCAAACAGCACATGACGCAAAGAAAAAAAGAGGCTTTTTACTGATATTTGGTGTTTTGGATTTGACATGCTCTGTACTATGACATTGGGCATCGGCCTTGGCAGACGACGTTGCTGGCATTTCATCGTCTCGGCCATGACTAGTGGCAGCAGCTTCAGCACGAGGTGGAAGTGGATCTTGATCTTTCCCTAATTTTGGAACCTCAACATTTTTGTTCTCCATATTTTAATAGGCACAACTAAAAGGCACCTCAGGTAAACAATGGAGATGGATGGATTGGATACTAGTATACAATTATGGACGGGCTGCCGAGTGCCGACACAGAGGTAGCCACAGCCGTGAACTACCGCACTGTACTGTGTCTGCTGCTAATATATAGACTGGTTGATAAAGAGATAGTATACTCGTAACTAGTATGTATGTATAAAGAAAGAAAAAAAAACCACGGTTAGGTGGTATATACAATTATGGACGGGCTGCCGAGTGCCGACACAGAGGTAGCCACAGCCGTGAACTACCGCACTGTACTGTGTCTGCTGCTAATATATAGACTGGTTGATAAAGAGATAGTATACTCGTAACTAGTATGTATGTATAAAGAAAGAAAAAAAAACCACGGTTAGGTGGTATATACAATTATGGACGGGCTGCCGAGTGCCGACACAGAGGTAGCCACAGCCGTGAACTACCGCACTGTACTGTGTCTGCTGCTAATATATAGACTGGTTGATAAAGAGATAGTATACTCGCAACTAGTATGTATGTATAAAGAAAGAAAAAAAAAACACGGTTAGGTGGTATATACAATTATGGACGGGCTGCCGAGTGCCGACACAGAGGTAGCCACAGCCGTGAACTACCGCACTGTACTGTGTCTGCTGCTAATATATAGACTGGTTGATAAAGAGATAGTATACTCGTAACTAGTATGTATGTATAAAGAAAGAAAAAAAAACCACGGTTAGGTGGTATATACAATTATGGACGGGCTGCCGAGTGCCGACACAGAGGTAGCCACAGCCGTGAACTACCGCACTGTACTGTGTCTGCTGCTAATATATAGACTGGTTGATAAAGAGATAGTATACTCGTAACTAGTATGTATGTATAAAGAAAGAATAAAAAACCACGGTTAGGTGGTATATACAATTATGGACGGGCTGCCGAGTGCCGACACAGAGGTAGCCACAGCCGTGAACTACCGCACTGTACTGTGTCTGCTGCTAATATAGACTGGTTGATAAAGAGATAGTATACTACTAATATTATATATACTGGTGGTCAGGTCACTGGTCACTAGTCACACTGGCAGTGGCACTCCTGCAGCAAAAGTGTGCACTGTTTAATTTTAATATAATATTATGTACTCCTGGCTCCTGCTATAACCTATAACTGGCACTGCAGTAGTGCTCCCCAGTCTCCCCCACAATTATAAGCTGTGTGAGCTGAGCAGTCAGACAGATATATATAATATTATATATAGATAATAGATGATGCAGCACACTGGCCTGAGCCTGAGCAGTGCACACAGATATGGTATGTGACTGACTGAGTCACTGTGTGTATCGCTTTTTTCAGGCAGAGAACGGATATATTAAATAAACTGCACTGTGTGTCTGGTGGTCACTCACTATATAATATATTATGTACTCCTGGCTCCTGCTATAACCTATAACTGGCACTGCAGTAGTGCTCCCCAGTCTCCCCCACAATTATAAGCTGTGTGAGCTGAGCAGTCAGACAGATATATAATATATATATAGATGATGCAGCACACTGGCCTGAGCCTGAGCAGTGCACACAGATATGGTATGTGACTGACTGAGTCACTGTGTGTATCGCTTTTTTCAGGCAGAGAACGGATATATTAAATAAACTGCACTGTGTGTCTGGTGGTCACTCACTATATAATATATTATGTACTCCTGGCTCCTGCTATAACCTATAACTGGCACTGCAGTAGTGCTCCCCAGTCTCCCCCACAATTATAAGCTGTGTGAGCTGAGCAGTCAGACAGATATATATAATATTATATATAGATAATAGATGATGCAGCACACTGGCCTGAGCCTGAGCAGTGCACACAGATATGGTATGTGACTGACTGAGTCACTGTGTGTATCGCTTTTTTCAGGCAGAGAACGGATATATTAAATAAACTGCACTGTGTGTCTGGTGGTCACTCACTATATAATATATTATGTACTCCTGGCTCCTGCTATAACCTATAACTGGCACTGCAGTAGTGCTCCCCAGTCTCCCCCACAATTATAAGCTGTGTGAGCTGAGCAGTCAGACAGATATATAATATATATATAGATGATGCAGCACACTGGCCTGAGCCTGAGCAGTGCACACAGATATGGTATGTGACTGACTGAGTCACTGTGTGTATCGCTTTTTTCAGGCAGAGAACGGATATATTAAATAAACTGCACTGTGTGTCTGGTGGTCACTCACTATATAATATATTATGTACTCCTGGCTCCTGCTATAACCTATAACTGGCACTGCAGTAGTGCTCCCCAGTCTCCCCCACAATTATAAGCTGTGTGAGCTGAGCAGTCAGACAGATATATATAATATTATATATAGATAATAGATGATGCAGCACACTGGCCTGAGCCTGAGCAGTGCACACAGATATGGTATGTGACTGAGTCACTGTGTGCTGTGTATCGCTTTTTTCAGGCAGAGAACGGATTATAAAGTAAACTGCACTGTCCTCACTAGTAAACTCTCTCCACTCAGTCTCTACACTTCTACAGTAACAGTACTCCTCCTAGTCAGCTCCAGTAAATCTCTCTCAGTCTCTTATAATCTAAATGGAGAGGACGCCAGCCACGTCCTCTCCCTATCAATCTCAATGCACGTGTGAAAATGGCGGCGACGCGCGGCTCCTTATATAGAATCCGAGTCTCGCGATAGAATCCGAGCCTCGCGAGAATCCGACAGCGTCATGATGACGTTCGGGCGCGCTCGGGTTAACCGAGCAAGGCGGGAAGATCCGAGTCGCTCGGACCCGTGAAAAAAAACATGAAGTTCTGGCGGGTTCGGATTCAGAGAAACCGAACCCGCTCATCTCTAGTTGGCAGTGGCCCTCATTCCGAGTTGATCACTCGCTGATGTTTTCCGCAGCACAGCGATCAGGTTACTACTGCGCATGCGTATGCACTGCAATGCGCACGCGCGTCGTACGGGTACAAACAGCATCGTTGCTGTGCAATGCTTCTGGCGACGAATCCATTCGCACAACCGATCGCAAGGAGATTAACAGAAAGAGGGCATTTATGGGTGTCAACTGACCACTTTCTGGGAGTGGCAGGGAAAACGCAGGCATGTCCAGGCGTTTGCAGGGCGGGTGTCTGACGTCAATTCCGGGACCGGACAGGCTGAAGTGATCGCAAGGGCTGAGTAAGTCCAGAGCTACTCAGAAACTGCAAAAAACGTTCTCGTCCCGCTTGGCTGCACATGCAATCGAACACTAGCAAAGCCAAAATACACCCCCCTAGAGGCGGCGACTATCTGATCGCTGCTCTGCAAAAAATAGCTAGCGAGCGGTCAACTCGGAATGAGGGCCAGTGTGCGCATCACTGCACCACTTATAGTGGACCCTGCTATTAGGCAGTGAATGTGTGTGTCGTATGCAGACACTTCAAACATTCACCTATGTAAATTTGATATTCTCAATTCCTTAATTTATGTCTGTATATTGTACTGTACCTTTAATCGGAACAACCATCACACTCCTATACTGTGTCCCTTCTTATAACGTTATAGTGTCTCTTATATACCTTCAATTTTATGGAAGAATTTGTCTGTATTTGACAATAAATATCACTTATTAATATAAGGTTTCTATTATTTATTTTGTTCAAAGTGATATATTCCATGTATTGTATGAATTCATTATTCACAGTGAGGGAATTATCCATATGACTATGGTAGATCCATACTGTCACGCTCACGCACTTGATTGCTGGTCTCTATATTTGAACATAATAACGTTCACACTAAATAGTGAGTAGACATCTTCCTTAGATAGAAGTCCGTTCTGTTCCCATGATTCTGCACATCTCAGCGCTATTCCCGTTAGCCACGGCACTCACTCCCATGGTCTCTATATGTGTATTCAGCAGTTTCTTTTATTGAAATGCCGTCTCCGGCTGGGATTGAGTACTGCTCTCATAGGGTGCATAGATGTCTTTAATGCGTATGTGACACACTGTTCTATGTGTCAGAATACTGTGTGAATCTGGTTGATCAATTACTAATATGAAGAGACCGATGGATAATATAGTGTATGTTCTCAGTGATATATTTATTATTCAATTGATATAATGAGGTGCATAGGTGTCTCTGACGAGACTATTAAAACTGATCTCTCATATATAACACACTAATATCAAATTTGTTCTCAGTATTATACTGATTATTCAGCTGGTATATAACATTCCCTCAATCGATATGTTTCTCAGTCTATAACTGTTGTTGCACTTTAATCTTTTAAAGGAATATCTATGATTGTTCTCACATGTATTTGGTATAGGTTTCCATGACATACATTAGGCTGCACAAGTTAATGTTGGGTATCATTGGGGTTATATCACTGTGATTCCACCCTATCCCCCTGATGCCGCACGTCTCAATATGCAGGTGCCCCTTCACGGCTTGGAGCCCGGAGGCAGGCTTCTCTGTTGTCTCTGGGAGTTACGCCCCTGCAAAAATGTAATAAATAAATAAGTGGTACAGTAGATTTGCTGGGTTGGTGTACATCCCGATTTACTAAGAAGCAGTTTGTTGCTTTTACAAACCGTTCTGAGTAAATCTACCCCAAAAACTCCTATACCACTTCTAATGCAAAGCACTGTATATTTTTGTTTAGTGTGTTCTGGAGATCATGCTAGGGCAAAATTATCTAAAAATGATACGCTAGTTTTGTATATCTATGCAGGTAGAAAAATGTAACATGGTATTTGGCACAGGGTAAAGTAAACAGAAAAGTAATAGGTGGAATATTTCTCACAAGAATGCTGTGCAATAAGAACAGAAACAATGACAATATATGAGAAATAAACATGAGAATCCAAAGAATGTTTCATTTAGACCTCTCTCATTATGTACATTCCAGTCTAACCTTATTCATTTGAAAGGGGATTTCTCCAGTACTTTCTCAGTAAGTCAATCCATATTTCTCTGTTTTTGCAGTTTCATAAAACAACTTGAACAAACTACAGAAATAACTATGTTTCTGGGGGTTTCTATCAAGGGTGCACTGTGTGCGGTGCACAAGGACCGTTGTGTCCAGGGGGGCCTACACCGTACACCGTGAGCTCATATTTAATTACTGACCTCTCCAGAGTCCCATGCAGTGGTGGATTGGCATGCCGGTCCATTTGTCGCAGAGCCGGGCCTCTCACAGTGCTTTTCGGGCCGCAGCTACTGCAATCACAGCAGTCAGCAGCAGCGACAGCTTTTGTGCTTAGTCAAAATGTGCATGCATGGCCGCAGCAGCTCTTCCCATAGGCCTTTGCAGAACTTGTGAGTGACAGTCACACGGATCTGCCTCTAATCTCCTCCAACACTGTGCTTACTAGCAAAATATGGGCGGCGGTGGCGGCAGTATATAGTAAATCAGGACAATGAGAAGTAACAGCTCAACTGCAAATAAAAACGTTCAGACATTTTCCTAACGCAATCTAGGAAAATGACTGCTAGGGGGTCAGAGTAATTGTCAGAGGAAACATGTCAGAGTAACAGTCAGAGGAAATGTGTTTCTCCTTGCTGATTGTCCATGCCCAATGCCTAATAACTGGTTTGATTGTCTAAAGGGCATCAATTATTTTATTTATTTTCTGCAAATCTCAAATGATTCACTGAAATTCAGATGGGGGCAAATAGGATTTGTTTTTTTCTTGTGCAATGTTTTTCAACTGCGCTTGCATCTGAGTTGCACCAAACATGCATGCACCGCAATGGTGTTCATACAAAGTTGCAGTATAGAGGCAGACACACGCATCAAGAAGTGTATTAGAAAAGTGTTGGGCATTCCTGTATGGTTACAGGGGGTTGGCTAATCAGTCGCAGATGTAATGTAGTGTGGGAGTGTTGCTGATAGTGGTTGCATATAGAGACGTTGAATTGCTCTAGCATAGGGCTGGTGAAAGTTACAATAGTGTGGCTGATAGTGGTGTCTAAAGATGCACAAAGCATGATTGCAGAGTCTGTATACACTGAAAGTGGACATCTCAGTCCTTGCATATTTGGATGTACGGATGTATATTGGGGAACTGCATTGTAACGTCATTAGCATAAAGTCATAGACACAACTGCAGCAAAAGACGCAAGGAAGGCCGCAACTGCATCCAACTCAGAATCAGACTCTATGGGGGGAATTCAAATGTTTAAAAAGGCAGTTGGGTCGCAGAGGAAGGTTGTTCCTTGAAAGGGATCAGGGAACCGAGAAGTAAACCTCTTTGTGGGGGCACTCTTATTCAACTTTTGAAATTTAAAACATAACTTTTATTTAGTCAAGAAATAAAATGAATATGGTATTCAACCTTTCCCAAACATAATCTTTTATATCAATTTAAATATATATAGAACAATTAGGTTCAAGAACACGATAAATATACTCAAAATTGAGAGTTCTTTATCCTAACTGATCAGACCTCGAAATGTGGGTCGCCCATGGGGGAAAATATAATGTCTTATGAAAAGAACAATCAGAAAATTAAGCGATTTTCCTAAAAACAATTCAATTATGTAAAACAGAGGTCAGAGAATAATAATATTCTGACCACAACAGCACATCAAAATTCCTAGCGGGACGATCTGCCTACAGCTTGCAGCTCATTGAGAGAAATATCGAGATTATGTGGTATCTAAGTGGTATGGCGGTTTATATCTGTACTGTAAAAAGAATTTAATACATTATATAGTCTTAGTGCTAATGGTTGAGATATTTTTCACGATATGGTGTCCCAGATTCCACTTGGCATCAGGTGTCAAAGTATCATCAATACTTAATTGGATTGAACACAAAGCCACTAATAATGTAACCATTAACCGCTAATTCTAACAGTATCTCACACCATCACATAATAGTTGTACATGTCACTCCTGTTGGGGAAGAAAATGTACTGCAGATATTGTAAATAGTTTTGTAACGAGGAGATGTTCCCAAGTACCTGTAAATGAATAAAGCATGCATCCACTTGAATTATAGTTGATCGCTGTCCCTGATGAGTACAGAAAACGTCAAGACAGGCCTTGTGGGTCAAAGCCACAGGCTTTTTCTATGAATGACTATTTACATTAGAAATAGCAGTTGGTGATTTTCAACAAGAAAAAGAAAATAACTAGATGATGTCGGTCTTCCTGTAAGTAAAGTCTTAGGATATAGGCATGCAGTAAACATGAGGATTTGGGTACTCCACAAAAATTGCGTCAATTTACTTTCAATGAGGATATAACAGGATTTAGTTTCAGCAGAAAGGAATAACCAGATAATGTAGGTCTTTCTGTAACTAATATCATCAGATGCAGGTATAGATTAATAGAAATGGCTTTTCAAAGGAATGCAACTCCAAAACACATAATAGGGAGAGTAATGGTCATTTTCTTTAGCATTATACATTTCTGAATAATCTCCTGCTGTAGACAGTGTAGAAGCCCGTCCCATATGTCTGGCCAACTTCTGCTGCCTTCCCATGTGTATGCAAGCACACAGTGAATGGGAGGTGAGAGAGCTGGCCCGATGGTGACGGGCTGAAGAAAGAAAGAAGTGTTTCGTCTGTCATCCGCTACGGCACCCTGCAACCCTGTTAACCGTGGTCAGCGCAGAGTTAGCAGATACCGCCGAGCAGGTGATGAGAGCGCACTGAAATACCTAATGGGGATAAGGTGTCCCCGTGTGCAGCGGCTGCGGTTGGCGTCTCCGTCAGTGCCGGTGTCCGGGCCCAGTGACGTATCTCGGGATTCCGGAAGTAGCGTCATGTGACGCTCAAGAACAGGACGTACGTTTCACCCTCACAGCGGGCTTGATCACCATCTGTGATGATCATTTTGGTCAGAAAAAAATTTCTCACGTTCCCACCATCCGAGGAATAGGTTTGCGTACGTGGGGACACACGCTGCCCCATCGCTGTGCCCCTTGTTTGTACGTAAAATCTATTATTGAATGTAAAATAGTTGTTGTGTAGGACAAAATGTAGGAGGTCGAGGAGAAAACGATGGAAGTCACTGGTCCCCTCTGTGTCTAGGAAGTATTTAACTGCATTGATTCCTTTCATGTGATCAATTGAGGTATAAAGTGATTCCACATCCATACTTATCAGGAGTTGAGTGTCTTCCAATCGTACATCGTGAATCTTTTTCAAGACATCCGTAGTGTCTTGAATATAGGAAGGTAAGGTGACCATGTGATGTCTAAGATGGATGTCAATGAATGGACTAGCTTGTTCCAACAGGCCTCCAATCCCGGAGACAATCGGTCTACCAGGGGGATGGATAAGGCTCTTGTGCGTTTTTGGGAGAAGGTAAAATGTAGGTACCTTGGGGTTTATAACATTTAGGTACTCAAATTCAGTTTTAGTGATGGTATTTTCCTTAAGTGCCTTCTCAATTAATAGTAATTTACCTATCTCACTCATTTCCCTATTAACATTAAAGTGTTAGACAAATCTGCAATTGGGACCATTCTCCCTATTTCTTTGCTTAATTATTGAAATCCTCAGACTATACTATATATGGAAACTAATTATTTAATTATTTCCTTACTGGACGATCTAACTGTCACTCATTATTCTAGCTAATTGTGATTGGGTCACTATCATTTAAATCACCATGAAGGGGTATACCAGTTAGGCAGATGGTGATCAAGCCCGCTGTGAGGGTGAAACATACGTCCTGTTCTTGAGCGTCACATGACGCTACTTCCGGAATCCCGAGATACGTCACTGGGCCCGGACACCGGCACTGACGGAGACGCCAACCGCAGCCGCTGCACACGGGGACACCTTATCCCCATTAGGTATTTCAGTGCGCTCTCATCACCTGCTCGGCGGTACCTGCTAACTCTGCGCTGACCACGGTTAACAGGGTTGCAGGGTGCCGTAGCGGATGACAGACGAAACACTTCTTTCTTTCTTCAGCCCGTCACCGTCGGGCCGGCTCTCTCACCTCCCATTCACTGTGTGCTTGCATAAACATGGGAAGGCAGCAGAAGTTGGCCAGACATACGGGACGGGCTTCTACACTGTCTACAGCAGATTATTCAGAAATTTATAATGCTAAAGAAAATGACCATTACTCTCCCTATTATGTGTTTTGGAGTTGCATTCCTTTGAAAAGCCATTTCTGTTAATCTATACCTGCATCTGATGATATTAGTTACAGAAAGACCTAAATTTTCTGGTTATTCCTTTCTGCTGAAACTAAATCCTGTTATATCCTCATTGAAAGTTAATTGTCACAATTTTTGTGGAGTACCCAAATCCTCATGTTTACTGCATGCCTATATCCTATGACTTTACTTACAGGAAGACCGACATCATCTAGTTATTTTCTTTTTCTTGTTGAAAATCACCAACTGCTATTTCTAATGTAAATAGTCATTCATAGAAAAAGCCTGTGGCTTTGACCCACAAGGCCTGTCTTGACGTTTTCCGTTCTCATCAGGGACAGCGATCAACTATAATTCAAGTGGATGCATGCTTTATTCATTTACAGGTACTTGGGAACATCTGCTCGTTACAAAACTATTTACAATATCTGCAGTACATTTTCTTCCCCAACAGGAGTGACATGTACAACTATTATGTGACGGTGTGAGATACTGTTAGAATTAGCGGTTAATGGTTACATTATTAGTGGCTTTGTGTTCAATCCAATTAAGTATTGATGATACTTTGACACCTGATGCCAAGTGGAATCTGGGACACCTGACAATGCTAAATTCCTTTGTCGTATAAACAACCCTTTATGAAGTCTAAGAACACTGTACGCTGTTTACTTAAGAAGTACCGTACGGGTACGCTGGTTGCGTAACGATCGCTCCGCCGTAGGCGAGATGCTCAAGCGTCACGTTCGCTCACGGCCCAGCGATCACAGGACAGCACGTTAAGGGCTATGACTAGAGTAATGATTCGCTATGGCGTAGCGGACGCTCGAGACCACGAGGAGATCACCAGCGGCGCTGACGCTCACAACGCTATACCTTTATGTCTAAGCCTTATACCAATGAAATACACAGAATACCTTAATGTGAATACAGGGTGTAAGTGCAACCTTGTGTAACCTGACTAACTACAAAGCTGCTTGAGCGTCACCGACGCTCAAGTGAACACTTAACACTATAGGAAATACACAGATACTGGTTTAGGGTCCAAAGCCTATTAACTGTATTATATCTAATATACTTGTAAAAGGGGATAACAGTACAAATGATACACTACAATATAACAGAGACTTCCTAACCAAAATACAATACTATCTAATACAATTCAATACTAGTCTAGGGGAGATGTGAGAGAAAAGAGAAAGGAGAGAGAGAGAGAGAAATGGAGAGAGATGAGAGAAATTGGCTCACAGTAAGACAATGATTACGGAGAGAAACTTACGCACAAAGGGTATGATCGCATGCGCCTCGATATCCAGCTCCCGGTTATCAGCAGAAAACCGTTGATGAGAGAGTGAGTTGGATATGGTCGGCCTGCCTATTTATGCCCCTCACACAATGCAATCTCATAGTCCCTACAATCCCATTGTCCATTGGACGTCGGAATTCGGCCCTGTATCATAACAAAAGGTCATAGGTTGATTCATACAGGTGGGCTGTGACGATTTCAAACAGCTCAGGTGGGTGGGAAACTAGGTTTCCCGCCGCATACCTGAGTATGAGTAAATAATAGAAATGGACATAAACTTCTTATGTCCATAACTATTCGCACGAGCGATTAATACGCTCCAAACCAACACCGGAATATTGCTAATTAAATACTCTTCCGATGGGTACCAAATACTGCTGCATGACTCTTGTTAGACCCTTCCCACAATACAAAGAGGGATTCCTCAGCTCAGGGACATTCTATATTAACTAAACTTTCAGAAACTATCAAAGGGACCATGATCTACAAACTACATTAATTGTGAAAATATGTAACGATTGGGTCGCACGCTACGACTACATACTCTTTACCGTAAATACGCATACCGATGCGAGCGGGTGCACGCATCAGCGGGTATGCGCTATCACGGGAAAGCGCACGCATGCGCAGCACGGACCAGCATGAGGTGCAAATATGGCAGCGTGTATAGGGATATTTTTCTGACTTTGACAGTCCACCCTTTGGCAGTCAATAATAACTGCCACCTTCTAAAACATTTCAAAAGGAGAAAAATATATGTCAGGGGTTAATTCATTTCCATGGTTGGGTGAGGGAGGAGAGAGGAGTAGGTGTGAAGAGGGTATGACCTAGTGTGATAGCAGAAGCATGTGTGTATGAGTCCATGTTTGGAGGGTCATGTATCATTGTGCCGTACGTGTTGTAAATCAAGCTTCGAGGTATTGCGAAGTATACATTTGAATTCCTTCTTATCCCGTGGTACGGGTCTGTGGATGGGCTGTCAAACTTTACCGAGCTCATTTCGGCTTTCAGTTGTAACAAAATGGGGATGCACATTTTAGTTGATGATACATGAATGGGGGAGGTATGTGGTTGCTGATATCTGTGCCTGTATTCCCTATCGTCTATGTGTGTCATTACCTGAGGGTTGTAGAGATGAAGATAAAGAACACTTATGGAAAATGCAATGATATTCTATGTCAGGGAAATGTACATCTGTCGTTGAAGTTGTGTTCGGTATCTGTTGAGAGTCGTCTTCTTTGCGCTGTATTGCTCCTTGGGCATGAGCAAATAGCTTTGTCAGTGCCATCAGATTTACAAAAAAAATGTTGGGCTAGCGTGAGTTTAAAAATACTAGGGAAACTGGGGATCCATGGCAAAGTTCATCAAGTGTCCATATCATAGGTTGTCAAAACTTCATCTTTGGTGCTTGTCTGTTGTCTGTATAGCGTCTCGTCAACTTCCTCGTCCAAGGGGGTCTTTGTATCTTGGAGAAAAGCAGAAAAACAGGTGAAAGAAACGGACCGTATAATCGCATTTTCATCACATTCTGGTTTCTATCATTGGGTCATAAATCAAATCCAGGTTAATTACAGTTTCCTCACTCCTCAAGCTCATCACTTTTGTACTTTGTTTGCACCTCATTAAAGCCTGCCCGCATCTAAATATCAATCCAATCGATATAACGACACCCAAGATACATAGTAGAAACTTTCCAACATCCATTATGACTCCTTGAGCCCAGTCTCCAAAACCGGAGAACCAATTTCGCGGGTTCAACCATGACACCCAACCAGTCAGCTCATTACCTACAGCAGCAAGGGTGAGATTGTGTTTTCGACGAAATTCCCACTTCAATTGGAGAATATCGTCCATCTTTTGGTCTATGACCTCTACCGGATCCTCGGTGCTATTTGTGATATACGTGCAACACTTTATGCCGTACTGTGTTGCCAATGTAACACAATATCCGCCTGTTACTGCTGTAAGATAATTAAGAACCATCCTATGCTGAACTAGTTCTGTTTTATAAGCTTGAAGTTCTCTTCCAGTGTATCTAAACGTGTCATCATACATTTCAGTGATATTATCTAACAAATTGGCGAGTGCGGAAATGTATTTATAGTTCATCACTCCTCGAGCGGTGCGAGTGAAATCTAACGCTACCAGAACCTGAATCCCGGTGGATTCATGGATAAGATCAGAGGCCGGATGCTCTAACCTTTCTGACAGTTGTCTTTTAACTCGGTGCTCGTAATGAGTGTGAGTATAAGGAGCTTGGGCACCACGGTGTATGTCCTTCATTTTGTCATGTGTAACAGTCATCACTTCAGGCAATACTTTTCCAATATAACACAATCCTTCAGAGTTTGGGGCAAGCCACTTGTACGCCTTTCTCCCGCATATGAAATATGCATCATCGGGGAGAACATATGGGACGGAGAAGGACATTACCATGTTACAAATCTTCCAGGTGAAATCTCCTGACCCTAATTCTTCCATCTGCTTAATGCACGTATCAGTTTGTACGATATGTGCACAGTATCCTGGTGATACCTCTCCAACTCTAGTAATCCTATTTCCTAAGGTATATCGATACCGGAAAGATTTTCCTCTACTGGCTATGTGGCGTACAAGCTCTGTATCTGTAGGCATTCTATCTGCTCTGTGTGAAAAGGTCATGGTTAAATTGCTCCACGACACTTCCCAATTTCCCGGTTTTCTGGGATTGGAGATGTTGAAACATAAGAGGGACCTATCCACATGGTATTGGTGGAGCTTCAAACTAGGAGGGCTGGAGATATTAAACCTCCGGTCCACCGGTCTCCCACCACTTAGCTCAAGTACCTCCCCTAACGTTAAAGGAAATGGTACTAGCCCTGATTTGCTATGACCCTGAGGTACTTGAGAGCATACCCAACAATCTGTTTGGTTTAATACGTTACCCACTAAGGAGTGATAGTCACTCAATGGATGCCGGTCCATATGGATATTAAAACTGGATTGGCATTTCTTTATGCATCCATCTTCAACCAGATTATCACAGAGCCTACAGATACAGTTTTCTTCAGCTAACAATCCGTCACAATTTCTTCTATGATCAATGCTATCGGATCGTTTTCTGATACTCGCCTTTGCTTGTTGGTTTGGTTGATCTTGGAAAACTACACCTCCATCATCATAATCGGAACCCATTCCAGAACCTCTCTCGACCTCTATGGTACTCTCGCCGGAACAGACTGCTCTGGTCAACATCATGGTCAACATCATAATCCGGATCACAGTCTCTTGGGGCAAGTCCATCTTTGAGGAGGAAATGGAGAAGAATGAGAAGGGGGAAAAGAAATTTTAAGGGAGAGGGGATGGGAAGTGGAGAAAAACAATAAAAGGGAGAGGGGAGTCGACAACTGCTTTCGGTCTTCAAGGCTCAGGTGCCGCCTCAGTCCTCCTGGAACAGACACTCCAGTGATACAACCTCTACCGTCTGTTCCTTATCACGGGACTTCTCTGGATCAGCAACCTTTTTGCAGTGGGATGAATGGACCCAAGTCTCTCTCTCAGCAACCTTCAATGCTGTGGTGCTAGTCAATAAGACCTGGTATGGTCCTTCCCATCTATCAATAAGACAACCTGAGCGTAGAAAATTTCGTATCATTACATAATCCCCAGGTTCAATGTCATGACAATTACTATCTGGTAAATCAGGAATCACCAACTTCAGATTATCATTTTGATTCCTTAACTGTTTACTCATGTTAATTAAGTACTTTACAGTTACTTCATTGTTACATTTCAAATCATCCTGAGGGTTAATCATGACATGCGGTTGTCGACCAAACAAGATTTCAAAAGGAGACAGATTAAGAGGGGACCTGGGAGTGGTTCTGATGCTATACAAAACGATGGGTAAAGCTTCTGGCCACGTCAGTCCTGTCTCTGCCATTACTTTACTCAATTTATTTTTAATAGTGCTGTTCACTCTTTCGACCTTCGCACTCGCCTGTGGACGGTACGGAGTGTGCAGCTTGCTATCAATACCCATTAATTTACACATTCCTTGAAAGACATCACCTGTAAAATGGGTACCCCTATCACTTTCAATGATTCTAGGGATACCATATCTACATAAAAATTCCTGCACAATTTTCTTAGCTGTAAACATAGCGGTATTTGTAGCTGCTGGAAATGCTTCGACCCAATTCGAGAAAACATCTATACAAACAAGTACATATTTCAAATTTCGACATGGGGGTAATTGAATGAAGTCAATTTGTATTACCTGGAAAGGGCCGCCGGCAGGTGGGATATGGGATGGTTCTGTAGGTATTGCCTTTCCAATATTCTTTCTCAGACAGGTAAGGCATGACATTGCTCTTTTACTCGCATGAGAGGAGAATCCTGGGGCGCACCAGTATGCTCTTACCAATTTGCACATTCCCTCCTTGCCTAGATGAGTCAGCCCGTGAGCTGCTTCAGCCAGACATGGAAGATATGCTCTGGGGGCCACTGGTTTACCATGTCCATCCGTCCAGAGCCCTGAGGACTCCAGGCCATATCCCTTTGCCTTCCAGATTGCTCTTTCCTGTGTGGAACACAAATTCTGCATCTCACACAACTTTTGTGTGTTGATGGTATGAAATACCATCAGTTGTGTGGTGTCTGTCTGTATGGGGGTAGCAGCTGCAAGCTTTGCGGCTTCGTCTGCTCGGCTGTTACCAAGTGACACTGGGTCTTGACTATATGTATGTGCTTTACATTTGATAACAGCCACTCTGTCGGGTTCCTGTATCGCTGTTAGAAGCCTTTTTATGTGAGCTGCATGCGCTATCGGTGTACCAGCTGCCGTCATGAAATTTCTGAGGCGCCATAGGGCTCCGAAATCATGTACTACCCCGAAGGCGTATCTAGAATCGGTGTAGATATTGGCTGACTTGCCCTTAGCCAATTCACATGCTCTGGTTAGGGCGACCAGTTCAGCAACCTGGGCTGAGTGAGGTGGGCCTAGCGGTTCCGCTTCTATGGTGTCTTGGTCATCTACGACTGCGTATCCAGTACACAAGTCTCCCGAGTCTGACTGTCTATGACAACTACCGTCAGTGTAGAACGTGAGTTCTGCATCTTCCAGTGGATTGTCACTGATGTCAGGCCTTGCGGTAAAATTTTGGGTCAAATATTCCATACAATCATGTGTATCTTCCTTTGCATTAAATCCTCCTTCCCCATCACTCTCACCTTCCACCCTTTGTGTCTGACCAGGCACACCTGGTAGAAATGTTGCAGGATTTAATGCGCTGCATCTCCTTATGGTGATGTTTACTGGGGCCATTAATGCCAATTCCCATCTTGTAAACCTTGCTGATGAGACGTGTCTGGTTTGGGCAGAATTCAATAAGGCAGATACCGCATGTGGTGTATGGATTGTGAGGTTGTGGCCTAGCACGACATCTTCGCTTTTTGTCACTAGCAATGCTATCGCCGCAACGCTACGCAAGCATGTGGGGAGAGATCGCGCTACCGTGTCTAGCTGGGCGCTGTAGTATGCGACTGGCCTGCTGGCGTCACCGTGTTTTTGGGTTAGTACACCTGCTGCGCACCCAGCACTTTCTGTTCCGTATAGTTCAAAGGGTTTCCCATAGTCTGGCATACCTAGTGCTGGTGCCTGCGTTAGGCATTGCTTAAGTCTCTCAAATGCTGCTTCGGATTCGTCTGTATGCGAAATCCGATCAGGTTTGTTTGAAGAGACCATTTCCTGCAAAGGTAGCGCCAATATGGAAAACCCTGGGATCCAATTATGGCAATACCCACACATTCCTAAAAACGTCCTGATCTGTTGCTGGGTTTGTGGCAGTGTCATGTCTCTAATGGCTTGGATTCTATCAGCGGTCAGGTGTCTCAGTCCTTGTGTTAGACAGTGTCCCAAATATTTTACCTTAGTCTGGCATAATTGTAACTTGTCTTTGGAAACCTTGTGACCTGTGTCTGAAAGATGAAACAGGAGCTGTTTCGTATCCTTCAGAGAGGCTTCCAGTGAATCTGAACACAGCAGTAAATCGTCCACGTACTGTATCAATACTGATCCACTCTCCGGTTGGAAAGACTGTAAACAATCATGCAAAGCCTGAGAAAATATACTTGGACTATCTATGAAACCTTGGGGTAACCGAGTCCACGTGTATTGGACTCCTCTGTATGTAAAAGCAAACAAATATTGGCTGTCAGGGTGCAGAGGTACCGAAAAGAATGCGGAGCAGAGGTCAATAACAGTGAAAAATTTGGCAGTGGGAGGAATTTGCATTAGGATGACAGCTGGATTAGGCACTACGGGGAACTGACTCTCAACTATTTTGTTAATCCCCCTTAGATCCTGCACTAGCCTGTAACCCCTCCCCCCACTCTTTTTAACAGGGAAGATGGGACTATTTGCTGTGCTGGACGTTCTTACTAGAATGCCCTGTTGCAGCAAGCGTTCTATTACTGGGAAAACTCCTAACTCCACCTCTGGCTTCAGAGGATACTGTGGGATTTTTGGAGCTATCCTACCATCTTTTACTTGTACAACTACTGGAGCTACGTTTGCCATTAATCCAGTGTCCTGTCCATCTTTTGTCCAAAGTGACTCTGGTATCTGAGATGTCATCTCTTCTACTTGGGATGGATTCCTATTTGTCATAATGGAATGTGACATTAATTTTGATGGGGAGTCTAACATGTCTCGTACCTCCTGAGCGTGATTCTCAGGAATGTCCAAGAATACACCTTCAGGAGTACAATAAATGACGCAACCCATTTTACATAGTAAGTCTCTACCCAGGAGATTAGTTGGTGCCGATGCAGCCAGCAAAAAGGAATGCTTGGTATGCAAAGGCCCTATTGTAATCTCGGCTGGTTTGCTAACAGGGTAGTGCTGGACTACTCCTGTTACTCCCATGGCTGGAATTGTCCTACCAGTGGTTCTCATGCCCACTGTCGAATTTATCACAGACTTGGCCGCCCCTGTGTCTACAAGAAAGTTTAAAGTTTTACCAGCTACATTGATTGCAATCTCTGGTTCGCTTCCAAGACTGGCAATCAACTTAACTGGCTGCAGATTACAGGTATGGCCACACCCCTATTGGGTATGGTGACCTGCCTGTACCCCGCTGGCAGCGACTACTTGTGAGGGAGTTAGCTGGGAACTACCAGAGGCATGCCAGTCTCTGTTCGGGGGATATCTTTTTGTTTCCCCTGCATGTGGCTCAAAACTCCGCCTCTGTGGACCCTGCTCCCAATGTCGTGTGTCGTGTCGTTGTCTAGGGGGTTGAAAAGATCTTTGTACACTCTTTGTTCTACATTCTCGTGCATAGTGTCCTGGTCTGTTACAGGAATAACAAGTTATTACAGTTGATTTACTTACAGGATTCGATGGTACATACGCAGGCTGCCTTGTGGTCAGCGCCTGTATACTTACTGACATTAACTTATCACTTTGCGACTCCCTGTGTCTAGTGATGTTTCTGTCGTGATCAATAGCAGCCTCTCTCAAAGTGGACACCGACAGACCTCGCCAACATGGTTGCGTGGTCTGTACTCTAGTCATTAATGTTTCCTTTAAACCATCCATCAGTACAGATACTGCTACGTCTTGATGGTTTGGGTTGGTCTTAATGTCTTCTATTCCAGTGTACTTTGCCATTTCTAATAGTGCCCGGTGAAAATATTCTGATGCCGTCTCGGACTCTTTTTGTCTAATGGAGAATATCTTGTTCCATTTAACAACGGCTGGGAAATACTCCTTTAGCTGTAAATTTATCCTTTTTACATTATCCTTGTTGTACACGTCTGTAAGCGGTACATCTTTATCCAATGCACAGTCAGCTAAAAATTGAGTTGCGTCGACATTGGAAGGTAAACAAGCTCTTAGCAGTATCTGCCAATCCTTGTTGTTGGGTTCTACAGTGTTGCCTAGATCCCTGATGTATTTTTGGCTAGCAACTAAGTCCTTCCTGGGGTCAGGAAATTCGGACACTATTGTTCTTAATTCCATTCGGGAAAATGGAGTGTACATGGCAATGTTCCTTATGGGAGTGGCTCCAGACACATCTGTTTTTCCATTGGGAACTGCTATTACCCTTACAGGAGCAAGTCTAACAACCTCATTCTGTGTAGATTCTACAACTTGTGGTGAAATTGTTTCAGTGTAGTGCATGGTGCCGTACTTACCCGTTGACACGACCTCACCTATCCCTCCGCTAGGGGCTTTCGCTAATCTCGTGGGTGTTGTTGTGCCTACTGTGGTCTCTGCTATGGTGGCCGCGAGAGAGAGAGCTGAAATTGTTGTTGAATCGTCTTCTTGATCACACTCCTGAGGAAGGTTCAAAACAGGGTACATCTTGCACGGGTTAATAATTGCATGAGTTACTTGGTTAACATCATTAACATTTACAGGGTTACTAAGAGTTTGTGTTTTACAACCCAGTGCGTTTCTCTCCGCAATCAACTTCTCTCCTGCAATGTATGGTGGAGGAGGGGCTGTGGCTATCAGCTTCCTTACTGCCCCAGATCCTGCCGCCAGAGCCAAACCTCTCTGTATCTCACCTTCCTGGTGCCATAACTGTAAATAATCATGATGCTGAATTCGTCTCTTTGTTGATTTTAGGAGACATATCCTCCTCCTTAAATTTTGTAACACTTCTGGACTGAAGCTACCTATTCTTGGGAATTTGTCCCTGTCTTGTACAGTCATTCTCTCCCATTCATCACATAAAGATTCTGTGTGACTTCCGTATTTTTCACACATGATGTACCTTGCCGACCCGACGGGTCGGTTCTCTGAATCAACCCGAACCAAGGTTGATCGCCCCCTACCTGAACAATTGGCCCCCATAATCTGCAGGTGTTGCTTACTACTCCTGTGATCTTTATATCACGGTCTTCAGCGAACCCTTACAGCAAACCAAATTGTCCAAAAATAGGCCGGCGGTGGCGGTTTACCGAGTACCCCACTCACTCGCCCACCTCGACCAATACGACCTGATCACACCGATATGGTGCTGGCGTACTCGGTACAGGGCCCCTATGGAACCTTCTGTTTACTGGAACGTATGAGGGTTACCCGCAGGACACTTACTCTTTCCAGTAAAGGTGGGGTTGTTAGATAGTTCCTGAGTGACCAGCGAACTTCCCTTCCAAAAATAAAAAATTACACAAATCACGTCAGAATGTACAAATAGCGTTTGTGACCACTTTACTCTAATGGTATTAGGTCAGATTACTAACTACTGCACACAATTACGTGCGGTACAATCGTTCAGTACATAAGCACTACTTGTCATGTACTGAAAGATCAATGGAATCGATGTTTCCGGCCGCGATTCCTTCAGCAAGAGCTTGTATGGCCTATATGGGTTCTGCACCAACACCCCAGGCGTTGTGCCTCTTGTACCTTTATAGCGGACCTCTTTGTCTATTTAACCTGTTACCTTATGACCTCCTGGTCTGTTACCGTCTGTTAATGACCTCCTGGTCTGTTACCTTATGGTCCGCTATACTCTAATGCTCAAATATTATTTAACCAGGGATGCCTCCCTAGCCACCGTATATGTCACTTACACGTATGTCCTTTGACGAGTACCCGACTTTCCTTTTGGTTCAACCTCTAAGTTATATAAACTTATGTGATAAAAACACACTCACTCAACACATGTACACTTTGTTTCTATATCTATTTCTGCGCAGAAATTTTCTTCAGCCCAGCTGTGTTACCAATTAGGAGCAGGATCTGTTAAACTAAATTTCAGATTTTTCCAAAAATAGATTTGCGTTATTTACCGCGTCGCGTTATCTACCGCTGTGCGTTACTTATCGCCTTTGCGTTAATTATCGCTTTGCGCTAAAATCCAACTTTTCGTGACTTGAGCTACGTGGGCGTAACCGGACGCTACGTTGCGTAATGAACGCTGCGTGCGTCTGCCTTTGGATTGCGTACGCTAGTCTTTGTTAGTGACACGTGTACGCAAAACAAAGATCCACCGTAACACAATTTCTACTTTTATCAATGTAGATGATCCCTGATCATCTACCGCACACCACACTGACTGCCTTATCTCCCAGACAAGCCGTGTGTTGGTCTATACTTTAACTATTACCTCTACTATGAAATAACAGCAAATCTCTTTTAGCACTTTCTATCAACTATAAAAATTGGCAAACAGGAATAGTGATATACGAAATTTGAAAAAAGAAATGCAGATATATATGTATGCGTGCGTGTATACGCAAGACAGAAGAGAAATAAACAGTTTTAAAAGACACAAGCGTTTTGTTCTTACTTCCGGTTCCCGGATTCCTTCAGCACTCTTTGTCTAAGCGAAGCAGACGCTTATCCCGTCAGCACAGCACTGCGAGACAACCTCCCACCCTTTGCTGGGGGGATAATGTCTGCTGATCTACCTAGTGCAGATATGAGAAGGATAGGACGAGTCCCCAATTGACAATGCTAAATTCCTTTGTCGTATAAACAACCCTTTATGAAGTCTAAGAACACTGTACGCTGTTTACTTAAGAAGTACCGTACGGGTACGCTGGTTGCGTAACGATCGCTCCGCCGTAGGCGAGATGCTCAAGCGTCACGTTCGCTCACGGCCCAGCGATCACAGGACAGCACGTTAAGGGCTATGACTAGAGTAATGATTCGCTATGGCGTAGCGGACGCTCGAGACCACGAGGAGATCACCAGCGGCGCTGACGCTCACAACGCTATACCTTTATGTCTAAGCCTTATACCAATGAAATACACAGAATACCTTAATGTGAATACAGGGTGTAAGTGCAACCTTGTGTAACCTGACTAACTACAAAGCTGCTTGAGCGTCACCGACGCTCAAGTGAACACTTAACACTATAGGAAATACACAGATACTGGTTTAGGGTCCAAAGCCTATTAACTGTATTATATCTAATATACTTGTAAAAGGGGATAACAGTACAAATGATACACTACAATATAACAGAGACTTCCTAACCAAAATACAATACTATCTAATACAATTCAATACTAGTCTAGGGGAGATGTGAGAGAAAAGAGAAAGGAGAGAGAGAGAGAGAGAGAGAATGGAGAGAGATGAGAGAAATTGGCTCACAGTAAGACAATGATTACGGAGAGAAACTTACGCACAAAGGGTATGATCGCATGCGCCTCGATATCCAGCTCCCGGTTATCAGCAGAAAACCGTTGATGAGAGAGTGAGTTGGATATGGTCGGCCTGCCTATTTATGCCCCTCACACAATGCAATCTCATAGTCCCTACAATCCCATTGTCCATTGGACGTCGGAATTCGGCCCTGTATCATAACAAAAGGTCATAGGTTGATTCATACAGGTGGGCTGTGACGATTTCAAACAGCTCAGGTGGGTGGGAAACTAGGTTTCCCGCCGCATACCTGAGTATGAGTAAATAATAGAAATGGACATAAACTTCTTATGTCCATAACTATTCGCACGAGCGATTAATACGCTCCAAACCAACACCGGAATATTGCTAATTAAATACTCTTCCGATGGGTACCAAATACTGCTGCATGACTCTTGTTAGACCCTTCCCACAATACAAAGAGGGATTCCTCAGCTCAGGGACATTCTATATTAACTAAACTTTCAGAAACTATCAAAGGGACCATGATCTACAAACTACATTAATTGTGAAAATATGTAACGATTGGGTCGCACGCTACGACTACATACTCTTTACCGTAAATACGCATACCGATGCGAGCGGGTGCACGCATCAGCGGGTATGCGCTATCACGGGAAAGCGCACGCATGCGCAGCACGGACCAGCATGAGGTGCAAATATGGCAGCGTGTATAGGGATATTTTTCTGACTTTGACACACCATATCGTGAAAAATATCTCAACCATTAGCACTAAGACTATATAATGTATTAAATTCTTTTTACAGTACAGATATAAACCGCCATACCACTTAGATACCACATAATCTCGATATTTCTCTCAATGAGCTGCAAGCTGTAGGCAGATCGTCCTGCTAGGAATTTTGATGTGCCGTTGTGGTCAGAATATTATTATTCTCTGACCTCTGTTTTTCATAATTGAATTGTTTTTAGGAAAATCGCTTAATTTTCTGATTGTTCTTTTCATAAGACATTATATTTTCACCCATGGGCGACCCACATTTCGAGGTCTGATCAGTTAGGATAAAGAACTCTCAATTTTGAGTATATTTATCGTGTTCTTGAACCTAATCGTTCTATATATATTTAAATTGATATAAAAGATTATGTTTGGGAAATGTTGAATACCATATTCATTTTATTTCTTGACTAAATAAAAGTTATGTATTAAATTTCAAAAGTTGAATAAGAGTGCCCCCACAAAGAGGTTTACTTCTCGGTTCCCTGATCCCTTTCAAGGAACAACCTTCCTCTGCGATTTATTTGTTTTGACCTCGGGGAGCACCACCAGCAGGATAATTTGTTTTTGGAGCATTCTCCCCAAATATCTTCCATATTGCTAGTTTGTTATAATTATCATTACTTTTTAAAAAGGTTGTGCAGGACCACTCCCCCTCTCCCTTCACAAAGTCAGTTGGGTGTCTGTTTGTTTCCTATATAATAGGAAAAAACAGACACCCAACCAACTTTTCAAACATTTGAATTCCCCCCCTATGAGAACAAATCCCGCCCCCTCAATAGACCACAGCCCCACATAAGACCCCACCCTATTAGGGCTACTTCCATAAATCTCCCGGGCTGGTTTTCCATCCAAATCCACCCCAGGTCCCACGTCAGCACGTGAAATCACTCGGAAAATTAAGCAGCCGCCATTTTCCCGGTGATTCGTGCGGCACAGTAAAGATTTATCTTCGGGAACATGGTGTGCACAATGTTACCAGAGCCCACACATGCGCAGTAGAGTTTAGTCTCTGGGAGCACCCAGGTATCTGTCCCCCACCTTTGTCAGCTGGAGCCCTGCCTACTTAAATCATCCTTAGACATCATAAAGCTCCTGAATTGCAGTGGCATAACTACAGAGTGGCAAGACTGGCAAATATCCAGTAGCCCACAAGGTGGAGGGGGCCCTCCCAAAACAGTCACTAAATACTGTAGACGAGGGGTGTCCAAACTTTTTGCAAAGAGGGACAGATTTGGTGAGGTGAAAATGTGTGTGGGCCGACCAGCCTGACATTCTTTGAACGATTAATCACCTCAGAAGACTAATCAAATAACTTGTCTTATCTGCTGTAATGTGAAGGCTGATACTGAGATCTCGACTGCAGTATATAGGCCAGGTCTGGCTCAAAGACAATGGTTTTGATGTGCAAGATGTCACACAGGTGAGTCACTTAGTCTTGTCCTCATGCAGTTTTTGTTATGGTTCATAACTGAGAATGTCTTCTTGTTGAGCCAAACAAGCTCAGCATTTTTTTTAGCAAATGTTTGAGTCTCTTGGAACCAGCCTTTATCCAGCTTGCGGTAAAAGTTGTCAAGATAGAGCTGTTGGTACTGACTGCGATACTCGGCGTCACACTGCAGCTCAATGAGCTCCATTTGCAGGTAGTCTGGAGCGTTATCAGGAACCACGGAGAAAGGAGAGGAAAAAAGTGTGATCTCCTTTTCAATAGCTGCAAAATCCTGAAAGTGCTGTTGAAACGCCTCAGCCAGAGATGAGATGTCTGCTGCATACCTCCCCATTTGCACACTGATATTGTTCTCTGGAAAACTGGTCATTATTTCCTGCAGCGATGGGAAATGTGTGGTATTGGGCTTCATTTGTGACAGGTGTCCTTGGAAAAGTTGCAACTTGGTCCCAAAGGCTTTAATGTGTAAATACAGTTGGCTTACAGCTGCATTTTGCCCCTGAAGGCTCGTGTTCAGTGCGTTCAGCTGTCGTGTTATGTCAACTAAGAATCCAAAATCATCCAACCAACCAGGATCAGATAGTTCTGGCATTATTGTCCCTTTTTTGCCAAGAATTGTGCGATTTCTTTCCTAAAAGGGTAGAAGCACTGCAGTGCAGACCCCCAAATGAGCCATCTTACGTCGTTGTGATACACAACATCTCTGTATTCAGCCAGGATGTCGAGTAGAAACTGTTGAAACTGGCGGTGGCACAGGAACCTAGAGCAAATATATTTAATAGCCGTTATCACCGGTTTTATAACAGGATCATATTTCAGATGTTTGGCACAGAGAACTTGTTGGTGTATAATACAGTGGAGTTTTATAGCTTTGCCTCCTTCTTTGCTGACTTGGTTACAGACTAGTGTTGATAATACACTTCGCTCGCCAGCCATGGCAGGTGCGCCATCCGTAATAATCCCAGTGACTTTATTCTATGGTAGTTTCATGTCATCTACGGCAGAACAAACAGAAACAAATAAATCTGTTCCTCTTGTTTGGTCCTTAAGGCTCTGGAGGTCAAGTAGCTCTTCACTCATGTTCATTTCATTGTCCACTCCTCTCAAAAAAATCAGTAACTGAGCGGTGTCAGATGTGTCCGTGCTTTCGTTGCAGGCTAATGAAAAAAAGTCAAACTCCAATCCTTTTGCCACTAACTGTCTCTTAATATCAGATGAAATGGATTCAATTCTCCGTAACACAGTGTTACGAGCCAGGCAAACATTGGCAAACTCTTGCTTCTTCTCAGGACAACTTTTCTTGCCATTTTCATCACGCAGTCTTTGATAAATTCACCCTCAGTAAAAGGTTTACAGTGCTTGGCAATCAGCGTTGCCACCTCATAGCTCACCTTTGTGGCATTTTTATTTCACTCACTCACTCACTCACTCACTCACTCACTCACTCACTCACTCACTCATTTGAGCAGTAGAGTGGACTTAGCGGGGAGAAGATGTCTGCTTTAGCTGTTTATGGGTAGCCCTTGTAGGAGCTCAGCAGAGACTCGACTCTCTAGCCTTCAGATGCCAGGCCACGCCTCTAAAATAGCTTTCACAGAGGCTGTGGGCTGGTGGAAATTTGAACACAGGCCGCAATTGGCCCCAGGCCGGACTTTGGACATGCCTGCTCTAGACTAAATACATGATTCCGTAATTTATTTCTGTGTACACTGTACTATTAAGTTACTATTCTGTTCAATTAGAGTTGTGACTTTTAATAAAACTGTATGATGCCAACACAGCGAAGTTAATTGGGGTCACTCTTGTGGGTGACCCCAATTAACTTTGCGGTTAACCATCATTGGTTTTAATGGAGCGCCACTATGCTACATTGTAACCAGTGCGCTCCTCTGATTGAGAGTGCAGGAGCGCACAGCCAATCAGGAGAGTGCCATGACGTGGCGCTCCCTGAATGGCTGGCGGGACCATCACTGACAGAAGTCACGGGGGGGTCCCGCTAGTTGGGGAAAGGGGTTCCATGTGTAAACATGGAACCCCTTTCAGTGCGTGGACCAAGTTCTTTTTATTTTATTTTATACAAGTACGTGGATTACAAACTTAAAGAAGAGGACAGATCTACACCAGATTTTTGTAAGTATAATTTTTATTTACAGGTACCCTGTGGATTCTACTGGACAAGAGGACTGAGGTGCTCCATGTCAACATAGGTAAGTACGCATGTGTGTAAGTTTGCATGTATGTCAATTAAAGTTGTACTGTCACGGTGTGTGTCTTGTGTAATTTTTTTGGTATTTTTTTGTAATAGAACTACAGGTACCAGTGGACCCGTTATTTTCCCGCATACTGGTACTTGTGGTTCTCCAAGTACCAGCTTGTGGGGGAGGCTTGCTGGGACTTGTAGTTCTTCTACAAAAAAACAATATTCTTTCATTTTACACAATGTCTATCAGCCTCCCATCCACCACCCACGGATGGGGGGACAGCCTCAGGCTTCACCCCTGGCCCTTGGGTGGCTGGAGGGGGGGATCCCTTGATTTAGGGGTGACTAGTTGGGGTGGTAATGCCACGGCTGCAGGGACCAGTATAACAGTGTCCCCCAGCTGTTGCATTATCTCTCTGGCTAGTAATATTTTTCCCCCTGTATTTTTTCAACCAGGACCGGCTCAAAGAGCTCAGGTTGGTTATGCTTAGCAGGGGGGGGGGGGGACCCCACGCAGTTTTTTTTTAACCCTTTCACACCCCTTCCTACTGATAAGCATGCACGGATCTCACTGATCCGTGCATGCCTATCAGAATACGGATAAAAAAAAGCAGGTCTATATGAAAACTGCTTTTTTTATGATTTGTAACATTTACTGGCAGTGTTTGGCTATTGCCGACACTGATTGTGAATACTAATTCTAAGTAAATTACCGAGTTGTATACCTAAACAGGCGTGTTTGACCGATGGTGTATTCACTCAGATTTTTTTTTCTGCCCTCAAAACAAATACGAATGCCCTCATCACTGCCGAGATTTCTGTTTAGTAAATTCCCGAGATGACACTTTGAAAAAAACAACAAAATCAGTCAAAATCGGGAGCTTAGTAAATAATATACCCCTAGGACTCTCTCCAGCAGAATGTCCATATTAGGTCAAAGAAAGGAGTTTGTTAATACCGTTTAGATTGCAGAAGTCTCCAATGCATGGCACAGCAAAGTTGTTGGTAGTTGTTACAGGGGAGATCATGGTTCCTTATATGCTGCAATTAGTCCAGGGAGATATTCAGTCCAAACAATACCAGGGTGGAGGTTATCAGGAGTCCAGGTTTCAAATTAATGTCTCTGTCAAGCTCTATGCATTTCGCTGGTTCAAACAACATTCAACAACAGTGTATTCTCCTGCACCAGACAAACAATAAATACCAAGTATAACAAAAACCAGCTACACTTAATCTAATAGGCAATTCATGTACCTTTTTTATTTGGCTGGAGGTGCTCCCGGAATTATGAGACAAACTCATCAATATATTACTAGGTGGGGATTAACCCCGAGGAAAATTCCTTTTTGGAGCACACTTTTAGTAATGATTCTAATCCATACGATAAGATATGATGTATTATTTAAAACTTAACTTTTAATCTTTACCCAGTTAATATAAAGAAGGGTGAGCAGAACGACAGCCAAAAAAATAATAATAAACAAACCAAAAAAGAATTTAATTAAACAGTGTACTCAAAAAAGTCTACTTAATTAATAGATTATGAATACCCCTTCATAAAAAACGGGGGGAGGGGGGATACTTTACATAATTTTTGGGGAAAGTATATTATAGTATGTCTTCCCCTAATAGTGTGCAAATAGCACACAATTAATTTAAATGTCTACCATGTGGCTCCTATATAGGGTTGTGAGATATATTCATAAAATGCAACGATAATGATACCACATAATTTATTTATTATTGAAAATGATTCAGAAAATTATAAAGATACGTAATAGATTTGTACAGCATATATTAGAGATTCCCCCATCTGCTGCCCATCCTCATCCGTTGGAGCGGAGGACGGGTGAGAGTAGGATCACTACTATGCTGATGGAATTGAAGCAACAGTGTCCCCTCGTATCCCCGTAATCGGTGTTAGATATGCTCTGTTGCCGAGGGCCTTGCAAAGCATAAATGCGCTGCGGGGGTCAAGCGAACTCCTGTGAAAAAAGTGAAATACTATCCAACAATGAAGATGTCTCCAAAAGTTTCCTATTAGTCTCTTTTAGATTACTTATGAATTACTGTGATATTAGTTGTATTTAAAAATACCTCAGTTAATCTCAGAAACATTTATAATAATTTACAGTCGTTTGCCTCCTCTTGTTCCACCATGAACTTGGAACAGTACAATTTAATTCAATAGGTGCAATTATTCACTCCCTGTCACCTGCTGCTGTCACCTTTTCCCTTGCGTCACTCCCAGTCACCCGCTGCTGTCACCTTTTCCCTAGCGTCAATCCCTGTCACCAGCTACTGTCACCCTCTCCCTGGCGTCACTCCCTGTCACCTGCTGCTGTCACCCTGTCCCTGGCGTTACTCCCTGTCACCTGCTGCTGTCACCCTCTCCCTGGTATCACTCCCTGCCACCCGCTGCTGTCACCCTCTCCCTGGTATCACTCCCTGTCACCTGCAGCTGTCACCCTCTCCCTAGCATCACACTCTTCCTGTCATCTTCTCGCTGGTGTCACCCTCTCCCTGTCACTGACTGCTGTCACCCTCTCCCTGGTGTCACACTCTCCCTGGTGTCACACTCTCCCTGTCACTTTTTTTCCCTTGGTTTCACCCTCTCCCTGTCAGCGACTGCTGTCACCTTCTCTCTGGCGTCACCATCTCCCTTTCACCCACTCCCTCTCATCCACTGCTGTCATCTACCTGGCATCACAGTCTCCCTGTCTCCCACTGCTGGCTATTTTGTTGTCCAGGACTTCCATTAACATAATAGCACCATGCCCACGGCGTTATTAAGTTAAGAGAAGCCCTGGACAACAAAATTTCATTCATGTCCTCCTCCCACTCCCTCCCCAGTCCCAAACACTAATATTTATTTTATAAAAATGTACAATATATTAGCCGCCTGCTCATCACAAGTTTTATGAGCAGGCAGGCTGCGGGCATTGGCAGCAACGGTATTGGACTGAGATGCAAATTAGTGACGGGGGGGCCTGGGCAGTTGATGGTGGGCAATTTTGTAAGCCATCGGTGGGGGCGGTGGCCGTTAGTGGTAAAGGGAGCGGGCAACGGCTCAGGGGCAGTAGCGGGCATTAGTTCCACGGTGGTAGATGTCGTTGGCAGGACTCGGTGGACATTATGGCTGCAGTGCCTCACCAGCCACTGACCTCACCGCACGCCACTGATACACACGGAACGATTGTTTGATCAATCGATCGGGGACGTCCCAAGAACTCCCACATCGTCTGTCAAATCGTACTATGTCTACCCACCATTAGATATAGATGGATAGATATATTTATATAAGGAAATATTTTGCTTATGGGTGTCTGCACAACTTCAAAAGATTTTTTCTTGTGTTACTCGCTTCATTAGACTGTTTACTTGTCTAGACTATTATCCAGCAAAGGGTTTTTACATTTTTAAATAACCATTTTTGTTAATGGCACTATGTATTTATCTAGGTACATATTTTCCAACTTGTCTACATTCTGTCTACAATACTGGATTCTTTTTAGCTAACCAAGACTCAACATTTTCCTTGTAACTTTCCCACCATAAATGCCTTTAAAGTTTCTCTATGCAAATGTATCACATTTAACATTGTTAACTTCTCTCTACCCCATTTATACTGAAGTAGTATATAATATGAATAAACATTTGCACTGCTGTAAGTGGGAAAGACTATGATCTAGATTGGTGCCTCAGGCACCATTGTAAAAGCAAATAGCAGACCTCCCATTATATCATTTAGTGTCGGCTGAAGTCTAGCAGCTGCAATGGGCCAACCACATCATTTAACAGTTTTCTGGAAGCTTGTTTGAGGTTTTCAATAGCTGCTGGCAAATGCTATCAATACTCTATTGTAACCAAAAGTAACATGCCATTCCTAATGATATAATTACAGAATCACTCAGAAAATGAAGTCTGTCAAATCTAATTGTCAATATTTATTTCCGGAACCGATGAGCACAATGCCACAATTATTTTACTCACTTTTCAAAGCCTTGTAAGAACTCAGTGATACCTATTTTTATGGCGTTTCTATACATTTTTGCTGATTTGTCACTTAGCAGATCAGTTTTCTAGAAAATAAAAGATGTTATTGTTTGTAATAGCCTTTTATGTTTTCATTTGTAGTATCACTTCTCTATCACCCAGCTATGTGTTTATGCTGCTGGCACCCAAAATGGCTGCCTCGCCTTTTGCATGCTCTTGATCATCTCCATAAAACAGCTTAAATTCTCCACAACTAACCTATGAATCATCATAAATATCCAAGGACTTACCTTTAACTTGTACTACTCTATGCAAACATCTCATCATAACCAACGGATTGCATTCCTGCGCTGACATACACACTAGATTGAATCCTCTGCAACTCTCCACTGAGAAGTCCTTCAGTTTGTAATCTACTGTACTCTGCACTGGACATCCCAGACAAGGTACTGTGGACTACAACCTATATTTGGCTCCATCCAGCCCCTCATTAGACATCATCCACCTCTGTTCTCTGAGCAGCAAATAACTCTGACTTCTTGCATTTTTCAACTAATATCAGTATAATATATTCAGTCAGGTTCTGAATGGCTGGAGAGTCACTGTTCATTTCAAATTGCAGGATCCCAGCCATTCCCTAGGACAACGGATATCACTACCCCACAAGAAATCTACTTCAAAGGCTCCTCACACTAAGACTTTTCACACCTACACAATAGGAATTGGATTCTAACACCTTTCCACAAACCTGCCTGGAAAAATTGAGTAAATCAGCAACAGAAAACGAAAGTTATTTTATTTATCACTTGTTTCAAATATACACATTGGATTATTGGAGCAGCAATAGGTTATAGCAATAGCTCTGTTCATGAACCCATTATAATTTTTGGATCACATACCGAATTGGGGAAAAAAAATAAATATATATATATATATACAGCTTTCTCTCCCTCTCTCATCATCATATGCAGCTCATACTTATAGTAATCTGTCATTGATGACCCAATGTATACGGATTCCTCCAGCTTCATTCTCTCATTCCACCCACCATGTTCCGCAGTTCCTATTACACCATCACAGGCTTCTATCCTCCAATCCTTTGGCATTTTAAAAAGACCACCTAAGTCTTTTGCCCACCTATTCACCCCCAGCTTCAAAGAACAATAAAATAGAAGTGATACCCAAAAGACGGCCCTGTGCTTGCAAGAACAGAACTGTCAATTCTCACTTTGGGACCCACATACCCAGAGCGCCTGCACTTAACATAAAGAAAACTGAAGGCACACTGGTATGCCCAATCAGGTCAGTCCTTTGTAATGTCAGATCTATAAGAAACTAGACTGCAACAATTGCTGACCTTATTGAATCTGCAGATCTAGCCTGTATTACAGAGACCTGGCTAGATGAAAATGCAGCACCTATATTGGAGGCTGCAGTCCCAAAATACTACTCTGTCATCCACAACCCAAGACTGGACCACAGGAGTGGTGGGGTGGCTATCTGCTTCAAAGAAGACCTTAAACTTAGGGTCCACTCTATTGAAATTACTCGCTCATTCGAGTGCATTGCTGCCCGGAGTTCGACAGGATTAGGTTTCAGAGTACTTCTCATTTACCGGCCCCCTGGAGATGGAAAGATATTTCTACAAGAAATTGCAGACACTGTTGCTGGCCTGGTTCTGGAACATCAAAGATGGCTCATCCTCTGGGATTTCAATGCATGGGTGGATGATGAGCTCTCACGCCTTGGCCAAGACCTCCTGTGCACTATGAATGATCTGGGCTTCACACAGGTCATTCCTTCTGCCACACATAAAAGTGGTCACACTCTTGATCTTGCCTTTCAGATTGGATTAGAAGTCACTGGCCTAAAAATAAACCCAGTCATCTGGTCAGACCACCACTCCCTTTGGTTCTCAGTTGCAACCCCTCAAATAAGATCTCTGCTCGTGGAGTTGACCAAGTATTGTCCAAGGAGGGGTATGACTCCCCAGGCTCTAGCAGCAAATCTGGATCTCTCTGCTATACTGGGTACCTGTGAAGATCCCTGTTCCCTAGTCCGTTATTATAATAGGGATGTTATGGCTGCAATTGATATTATCGCCCCTGTGCGTATTTGACCTCATAAACAACAACGTTGAGCCCCCTGGTCCGACAACAGTGTTAGTGAGCACAAGAAAAGGGGGTGTAGACTGGAAAGATGATGGAGGAAGACTAACCTAGTGGATGACAAAATAAAACTAATAAAGCTTAACGAAGAATATCAATCCACAATCACCTGTAAGAAATCACAGTTCCTGTCAAATGAGATCACGGCAGCAAACAATAGGCCAGCTCAACTTTTCCGCACAGTGGAGATGCTTTGCAAGCCAGCATGCCTGCAGACTGATGAAACCCTCTACAAGGCAAGTTGCAACAAGTTTGCAAACTTCTTTGCAGATAAAATATCCACCATCCGGGCTGGAATATCCTGGTGTGTGTGTTAAATGATCTTCTGATGGCAAGAGATAGAGGTGTCTGGTCAATATTAATCCTTCTGGATCTCTCTGCAGCATTTGATACCATGGACCATGGACTTCTGATTGAGTGACTGATACATTTTTGTGGACTGGATGGCACAGTCCTAAGCTGGTTCAAATCATTTCTCATAGGCAGGTCACAGAGAGTATCATCTGGAGTATACTCATCACCATTAGTGCCATTGACATGTGGTGTCCCACAAGGTTCGTGAAATAATCAGGCACCATGGGCTGGTCTACCACTGCTATGCAGATGATACACAGCTGTACTTGTCCTTTGCTCCGGATACTGATAACCCAATAGCAACCCTAAATGGCTGTCTAGCTGAACTTTAGGAGTGGATGAGTGCCAGTTGGCTGTGACTAAATCTGGATAAAACAGAGGTCCTTATGATAGGACCGCAACATCAAAGGACAAGACTGCAGTATAGCCAACCAACTGGACTTACACACGGGGATTCAGAATAACAAACCACTGTTCGTGTGCGGAATCTTGCCATTGTCCTGGATGGTGGCTTGACACTTAAACATCAGATATCAGCTGCAATCAAATCCTTATTCTTTCACCTGAGGAACATAGCCAGAATTAAGCACTTAATTCCCTCAGATGATCTGGCAAAAGTCATCCATGCATTTGTATCATCTTGATTAGACTACTGTAATGCCCTCTACCACAGTCTCCCAGCAAAAGAATTGTACCGCTTACAGCTGGTGCAAAACACAGCTGCCAGGCTGTTAACCACCAGCCCTGTTCTAGCCACATAACACCCATACTCTACTCCCTTCACTGGCTGCCTGTAAGATGGCAAATCATCTTCAAGATTGGCTTACTGAGCTTCAAAGCACTACATGACCAGGGCCCAAGGTACCTGAAGCAGCTTCTGACCCCATACTGCCCCACTCGATTACTGCGATCTGTAGATGAAAGACTTTTAGCAGTACCTAGAATCTCCCGTAATTCATATGGAGGTCGAACTTTTAGTCATATGGCTCTGACTCTATGGAACTCACTTCCCCGCACAGTGCGAGAGGCCCCAACTATTGAATCCTTCAAAAGTAGACTCAAGACTTTCCTGTTTACTCAAACATTTCCATAATGTCCCTTTAGTATCTACATGCTTCTGTATTTTATGAAAAGCTTTTCTGTACCTTATTATGCTATGTATCTGTTAAGCGCCTTGAGTCCTATTGGAGAAAGAGTGTTATATAAATAAAATTATTATTATTATTTATTATTAGTGTAATAATTCACAAAGCTATGCTATCTAGCATAGCATTTTGGATTATTACAATTTTAGTGAAGGTCTAGGCTCATTTTATTACAGTGGCCTGATAATGTGACTTACTCAAAGCTAAACCGTCCACTGATTGCAAAGCCTTAATTTAAACTAGATGATTATTTTAGTGGAATTAAAATAGTTCTATAGCCTGCAGTATGCAATATGCATGTAGATATCCACAAACACTTTAACATGCTTCAATTACCCAAGATTCTTCACTTTTAACTCTGGAGTATGAAAACATTCTTATTATGTAACCTACGCACACACATGTTATCAAACATCTTCTGCTGTACATCACAAACTGTTAAATAAACTTGAAAGCTTGTGATTAGATTCTAAAATAGTTGAATGGATAAGATTTTGTTTGCAAAGTCAGCAGCACTGAACATCTCCTCTCCCCCTTCTACTATTAGTGGACTCCAACAGGCTTTTCCACATAACATATCTGTAGGTTTAATTAACTAGAAACATGTCTCAGTTATTTCGTATGATCTATGACCTACTACTCACTTCTTTTGCGTAGACTACAATCATTGACACCTGAGGCAACTCTCTTAGATAAACTTAATGTGGTAAAAAAAATTAACATGCTTCCTAAATTACTTTATGTTCTCCAAGCTCTTCCAATTCACGTACCTAATTACTGGTTCCACTCAATTAACCTTTTGACGTGGAAATTAATTTGGTCTCGGAGGCGCCCCAGAATTAGATGCAATGTTTTGACACGCCGTAAACATTTGGGAGGTCTCCAATTACCAGACATTAAAGCCTACCATCATGCCATAATCCTCAACAGAATCCTTGAATGGACAATACCCTAAAATAGCCCCTTGGTGGCCTACCCTCTCCAAGATCTCACCTCTACACCCAACGATAACTCCTATGCTTTCTCACTGGAATTTTTTGAGACACCTCTCATATCTATCATCTGTTTTTGTCCCTCTTACCTCCTTTCTTGCTAACGGCCATTCTCCCTCCCACTTTCAGCTATGGACCAATGCAGGGCTTTTTTGGTTCGGTCAGCTGTTGACCCCGTTGGGTGTTAGACAATTTTCGTAGATTTATGAAAAATGGGGTATACCTCACACTGAATTTTGGAAGTACCTGCAAGTTAGACACTCCCTATCTACAGCTGATAGATTAACCTCTGCAAGATGGGATCTTACTCCCTTTGAAATATGTGTTTCCCCTCAATTGTCCTCCCACAAAATCTGTGCCTTTTACAAATTGTTAATGAATTCTCTCTCTAAAACACTCCCACTCTATACTCAGGCTTGAGAAAAATACATATGTTTATCTCTGGCTAGGTTAGATTTGAAAAATATCTTTCATAAGGCCTATTCTAGTTCCATCTGTGTAACTGTGAAGGAGACGCAATATCAAATTTTAATGCACTGGTACAGACACCCATCCCTTCTCCATGCTATGTTACCCTCCATTTATGGTATATGCTGGAGATGCTCCAGAACCTTAGATACTCTACCCCACATGTGGGGTTATCAACTTTTTAGTCATTAGTGTTTCTCAACAAATTTTTGGTATTGAAGTATCTACTGATTCTTCACTACCAGTGGAATATAAATATAATATAAAAAAATCACTTCTCCGTCATTTGAGCAGCGCTGCTCGTTCTGTTATCCACATACTGTGGAATTTCCTTACGTCTCCTACTCGTAAAGGATGGCTCCAGAAAATAGACTATTTTTTGTCCATAGAAGACATCATATTGTCTTCAGCTGATTAACTTGCTGACTGTAGTGGAACATGGTTTCCTTACAGATCAACCACCGATTTAAGACCTATATGTCTGTTACTTCACCTGACACATAACACTCTATATTGGGTTATGGGGTTCCGGCCTCCATTGTACACTCTAGGCTTCTGCCAAGACTAATCATGACCTACTTTCTATTAATCCCCCACCCCCTCCTTTGTGCCCCTCCTTCTATTTCTCCCGTTACTTTCACCTCTAATATTTGTAGTGATAACAAGCTAGCTTCGGTTCTGGGTTTTTTTTCCTTTTATGTGTGTTAACTTATGATACCATTATATTTCCATTATTGATTTTTTATTGTTGGTTATTTTGCACCTTTGGGTTGGACCCTGGAAATGTTTGTTTGTGATGTCTACACACTACTTTTTGTTACTTCTTTAATAAAAAGAGATTATACAAAAAGACAAATGATTGATGGCAGAGCCGGCCATAGGCATAGGCAAACTAGGCAATTGCCTAGGGCATTTGATATGCCTAAGGGCATCAGCAGCTTCTGCTGATTAAAATGATATGCGGCATGCCTATATCCTGTGTGTAGCATTTCATATGCAGATACAGCCACAGTCTCACACAGAATATAGGCATGCTGTATATCATTTTAATCAGCAGAAGCTGCTTGTGCATCATAGCCACATAGCAATGCAAATAAGATGCATTTTCATAAAAAAAATGTGCCCGACGTTAGCACTGAGGCAAGATTTATGAGGACACATCTGTATCCAAGCAGAGGCAGAGGTCACAGTGTTAGTGGCAGTGTGAGTGCTGTGTGCATGTGAGTGGGTTGGTTGTGCAGTAGTGTTCGGAATATGTGTAAGGAGCATTATGTGTGTCATGTAAAAATGCATTAATAATTTGCAACATATGTGTAAGGGGCACTAGCAGGGCCGGCTCCAGGCCTACTAGCACCCTGAGCGAGAAAACGTAAAAGTGCCCCCCCCCCATGCGCGCGCCGCAGGCGCGCGCTCTCCTGGAAAAGTGGGCGTGGCCTCTTGAAAAAGTGGGCGTGGTCTCGTCCCCCAGCAGTGCCAGCTACACATGACATGCCCTCCAGCAGTGCCAGCTACACGTGATAGTGTTCACTTTTTAGGGCAGGTTGCTGATCACAGGGAGGGCACATTTTTAAGTTAGGTGGGCAAAATGATGTACATACTGTAATGCTTGTTGTTCCCATTTCCACACGCCAAAGCATGGACAGTGCGCGCCGAAGGCGCGCAGCAAAAATTTAGGGGAGTTACTTCGTGGGGAAGGTGCGTAGCCACATTATAGTGGCAATTCACATTACACCACACAGTAGTGCAGCTAATACACATTGCACCAGGTAGAACCTCCTATAAGAGCACGTTAGACACATTGCGCCAGGTAGAGCACTGAGACACACTGCCCAGCCACAGACGCCTAGCGGGAACACTACATGATATGCCCCCCAGCAGTGCCAGCTACACATGACATGCCCCCCAGCAGTGCCAGCTACACGTGACATGCCCCCCAGCAGTGCCAGCTACATAAATGGCCACACAGTTCCAGATGGATAAATGCCCCCACAGCGCAGATATGCCCCCACAGTGCCAGATACATTAATGCCCTCACAGTGCAAGATATGCCCCCACAGTGCAAGAAATGCCCCCACAGTGCAAGAAATGCCCCCACAGTGCCAGATACATAAATGCCCCCACAGTGCCAGATACATAAATGCCCCCACAGTGCCAGATACATAAATGCCCCCACAGTGCCAGATACATAAATGCCCCCACGGTGCCTGATACATAAATGCCCCCACGGTGCCTGATACATAAATGCCCCCACAGTGCCTGATACATAAATGCACCCACAGTGCCAGATAAATGCCCCCACAGAGCCAGATAAATGCCCCCACAGAGCCAGATAAATGCCCCCACAGAGCCAGATAAATGCCCCCACAGTGCAAGATATGCCCCCACAGTGCCAGATATGCCCCCACAGTGCCAGATATGCCCCCACAGAGCCAGATATGCCCCCACGGAGCCAGATATGCAATGCCCCCACAGTGCCAGAAATGCCCCCACAGTGCCAGAAATGCCCCCACAGTGCCAGAAATGCCCCCCACTGAGCCAGAAATGCCCCCCACTGAGCCAGAAATGCCCCCCACTGAGCCAGAAATGCCCCCACGGTGCCAGATATGCCCCCCACAGTGCCAGATATGCCCCCACAATGCCAGATACATAAATGCCCCCACAGTGCCAGATATGCCCCCACAGAGCCAGAAATGCCCCCACAGAGCCAGAAATGCCCCCACAGTGCCAGAAATGCCCCCCACATTGCCATAAATGCCCCCCACAGAGCCAGAAATGCCCCCAGTGCCAGAAATACCCCCACAGTGCCAGATAAATGCCCCCACAGTGCCAGAAATGCCCCCACAGTGCCAGAAATGCCCCCCACAGAGCCAGAAATGCCCCCAGTGCCAGAAATGCCCCCACAGTGCCAGATAAATGCCCCAACAGTGACAGAAATGCCCCCCAAATAGCAAAAAATGCTCCGTGTGCCAGAAATGCCCCCACAGTGCCAGATAAATGCCCCCACAGTGCCAGATAAATGCCCCCACGGTGCGGATCCCCCCCCCCAAAATACCTGCGGTGCTGGGGAGGAGTACTGCTGTCCGCCTGTCCGAGTGTGGGAGTGCTGGCGGGCGGGCGGCCGGGCGGCCGGGCGAGTGAGAGTGAGCCTGAGCCTGGGTCCGGGTGCGGGCTGGCGGCCACTTGTGTGCGCTATGCGCGGCGCCGGCGTCTGACGTTAGACACCGGCGCCGCGCAGCGCGCATAGCGCACACACAGCGCGACGGGCAAATGCTGCACACACAGGGCCGGCTCCAGCATCGAATATGGCGGCGCCAGCGCGCGGCACCCATTAAGGGTGGCGCCCTGCGCGGCCGCTCTATTCGAACATGCCTAGAGCCGGCCCTGGGCACTAGGGCCCTCATTCCGAGTTGTTCGCTCGCTAGCTGCTTTTAGCAGCATTGCACACGCTAGGCCGCCACCCTCTGGGAGTGTATCTTAGCATAGCAGAATTGCGAACGAAAGATTAGCAGAATTGCGAATAGAAAATTCTTAGCGGTTTCTGAGTAGCTCGAGACTTACTCCTACACTGCGATCAGCTCGGCCCGTTTAGTTCCTGGTTTGACGTCACAAACACGCCCTGTGTTCGGCCAGCCACTCCCCCGTTTCTCCAGACACTCCCGCGTTTTTCCCTGACACACCTGCATTTTTTAGCCAACGCCGGGAAAACGCTGAGTTGCCACCCAGAAACGCCCCTTTCCTGTCAATCATTTACCGAACACCAGTGCGACTGAAAAGCGCCGCAGACGCTACAGCAAAACAGCTAAGTTTTTAGTAAAATAACTAAGCGCATGTGCTCTGCGTACCATGCACATGCGCAGTTAACGACTAATCGCAGTATAGCGAAAATCGGCAATGAGCAAATAACTCGGAATGACCCCCTATGTGTGTCATTATGTGTATAAGGGCATTAATAATGTGTGGCATATGTGTAACAGGGTACTACTGTATGTGTGTCATTATGTGTATAGGGGCACTAATAGTGTGCAGCAAATGTGTAGGGGGCACTATGTGTGTCATTATGTGTATAAGGGCATTAATAATGTGCAGCATATGTGTAAGGGACATTAGGTGTAAAAGGGCATTAATAAAGGTTGTCATAATGTGTAAGGCGCATTATGTTTATAAGGACATTAATAATGTGTCTCATATGTGTAAGGGGCATTTTGTGTGGCATTATGTGTATAAGGTGCTCTACTATGTGGCATTGCATATAGAAAGGGCACTACTGTGTCATCTAATGTGAATAAAGAGCAATAGGGTGTGGTGTAATGTGAAATTGTGAATAAGGAGCAATTCAGTGTGATGTAATGTGAATAAGGGGCTCTACTGTGAGGAGTAACATTTATAAGGTAAAGTGATACTACTGTGGAATGTAATATGAATTATGGACACTATCGCAAGATCAAATGTGAATAAAATTGCAGTACGGTGTGGTGTAATTGGAATTGGGGTTACTATTGTGTGGCCATGCCCCTTTCCAGAAAACCCCCCACCCCTTTTTGGGCTGTGCGCCAAATGTGCGAACTGTTCCTATTTAAAATATAGGGGGTACAAACACCAAAATAAGGACTGCTATGAATGAGGGGTGGTGGTGATGGGAAAGAGGTGCAAGGTCAGAGGCGGAACCAGCGGTGGTGCTAGGGGGCACCAGACAAAATCTTGCCTAGGGCATCATATTGGTTAGGGCCGGCTCTGATTGATGGTGTAGGTAGACTAAATGAATGGGCAAGAATATGGCAACTACAGTTTAATGCCAAAAAATTGCTAAATCATGCACTTGGGTCTCAAAAACCCAAAGGCTAAATATAGTATTAACGGCACTATAATAGAAACTACTGAGGAGAAAAGAGATCTAGGAGTCACTATTTCAGGTGACTTAAAGGAAGGTAATCAAAGTAACTAAGCAATGAGAAAGGAAAGTCAAATGATTGGCTGCATAGTGAGAGGATTCAATAGCAGAGAGAAAGAAGTAATAATGGCACTGTATAGGTCATTGGTAAGGATATATATACATTAGAGTGGCCTACATGCTAAAACTTACCCAGAAAGACTAAAATATCTTAATAACTATAGTTTGGAGCACAGAAGAGAAAAGGTAGACATGACAGAAACCTTCAAATAGATCATTGGTTTTTACAAGGTACAGTGAGGCATTTGTCAAAGGAAGAGAAGTATTACGCTGGCCATTTATTAGGACAACCAGCATCCGATTCGTGTCGTCTCACGATTTCCCTTGGACTCCCCGGGAGCTCCCTGGCAGTCCTGGACACACAATTTGGTCTTTTTTTGACAAAAGATCTGCATACGATCTTACGATTGATTGTGCGCCCCTATATGATGCATCGTTTCTCGATCCATCGCATGTCTCACATAAAGCATACACTCAAATGACGCTGATCGAACGATTTATCGAACCATGCATTGTATGTGCATAAAATATGGTACGATATGAATATGATTATGACACATAATATGCGCTGCATGCATGATCAGAGAATGCGACACTTGACCCACAGGACCGAGCATCGAATCGTAATTGCACCCAAATAATGCACGATGTACACACCAATGTATGGCCAGCTTTAGATCAGAGGATGTGACATTCGACCCGCAGGACCACACATCGCAAGTGTAACCAAATAATGCACAATGTGCACACGATTGAAGCGTTGAAATTGTGTATTCATACGTAAAATGTCCTTATGTAAGGCCAGCTTTAGAACACGAGGACATGCACTGAAACTGGAGGGAGGTAGGTGTAGGGGAAATTTGAGGAAAAATGACTTCACAGAAAGGGTAGTGGATAGGTGTAATAGCCTCCCATCAGAGGTGGTAGCAGCTAATACAGTAGAACAATTTAAACATGCTTGGGATAGACCTAAGGATAAGAATTAAGTATCAAATGGGTTTTGAAGGTATTATTTATATTTATAAGGTTATTTTGAGGCTAAAAAAGGGGCAGACTAGATGGGACAAGTGGTTTTTATCTGCCCGCATTGGCGTTTCTATAATGGGTTCACCGCACACATTGCACCCATATTTTAATACTTACCTCTCCAGAGTCCAGCGTTGGGTGCTGCAACCATGGCTAAAATACAGCCAAAATGGCCGCTGCACATGTGCAGTAGTGATTTTGGTCTCCGGAACATAGCGGGTGCCATGTTTCCGGAGACCTGTGCCCCCTCCTCAGTTAAAACACCCCTGTCTGCCCGTCAAATTCTATGGTTTTATGTTACTCTAGAATGGAGTTATTTGGGTTAGTATGCTCTACACCTGTTGTACCTTTTAACTGCCTTTACAGATGGGTTTGTATGCTTTTATTTTCTTCATTTTATACAAACTAGAGATGGAACAGACTTGTTGAAATTAACAGAATCACTGCACCTCTTTTAAGGGGATACGGTTACATTGCGGTGGTCATATACCGACGCCAGAATCCCGACCACTGACAATGCCGACAGCCGGAATCCTGGCTAACACAAGCTATTTCCACTCATGGGTGTCCACGACACCCATAGAGTGGGAATAGAACCTGCGCGAGCCCCTGTGCATGCAGTGTGGCGAGCCCAGCGAGCCTGCAAGGGGCTTCGATACGTTCGCACTCCTGTAAGTGGGTAAACCATGCTATATTGTGCCAGATCTCTGATTAGTTTGCTATAAACTCCTTGGAATATTTAACTCCACTGTGAATACTATATCAATGAGCACCATAGACTGTAATAATCTCTGTTCCATTTGTAACATCAGGAACATGTAAAACATGGTTATCAGCTTGCCCTTCAATTACCAACTTTCCATGAATTACTGAGCTACCTTTTGATAGTTACCCCAGCAGATATTTGAGTATTTTCAAACTTTACCTGAAATATGCATCTGGGATGGATATCCAGCAATGTGGCAATTGGCGGTGGTCCAATAATATGTTAAGTAGGCATGACTGTATCTGTATCACAGCCTTATTGCATATCACATCAGTCTAGATATCCATTATTATTATACAATTAATGATCCTTTGTGTAGTCTTTACAATGCACAGTCTGTTAAAAACAAACCTGTAATTGTATTTTGCATAAGCCAAATAAGGATGTTCTACAAGTAATCAGCATTTTTGCCAAGATTAGCATTGTTCTGTTTAATTTCTCAAAATGTTGCAATTACGCCTAATGTTAGAGGTTTTTCTTTTGGCACAAGAAATGGCTTATTTAAAACAATAAACTCTGTTTCCAATTTAATTTATTTCACATTTTTCTTTTGTATCCGGAGGGTTTGGAATTATGAATTAAATTCATCATCTGAATTAATGTCTCCTTTTAGGACAGCAGACACGTTTAATATTTTTACAGTAAACCTGGAAAACAGCTGGTAACAAATTATTTTTTGATTTTTAGCAATGTTTGATTTAACTCACAGCACTTTTTATGTCATAAAGCATCCTCATTCAACTGTTATGTCCCGCTTTTCAAGTACAACCAAAAGCCAGAATATTCACAGCAGCAGGAGGAGATGAGTTTTCTGAGCTTGTGGGAAGTGGCGACCTGACCACTTGTGAGATTATAACAGCGAGAAGATTGTTGCATGTGGCAGGAGCAGCGTCATGGTGCGAGGAGAATAAGAAAAGCAGGAGGCTACAGACTAAGGATTAGATTGCGGTAGTAGCAGGGTCATCCCAACAGTACAGAGTAGTGATGTGAGGAGTATGTTAAATAGATGCAGGAAGACGGTGATATTAAATGCACCGCACTATGGCCCTCATTCCGAGTTGTTCGCTCGCAAGCTGTTTTTAGCAGATTTACTCATGCTAAGCCGCCGCCTACTGGGAGTGAATCGTAGCACCTTAAAATTGCGAACGATGTATTCGCAATATTGCGAATACACCTCTCTTAGCAGTTTCTGAGTAGCTCCAGACTTACTCGGCATCTGCGATCAGTTCAGTGCTTGTCGTTCCTTGTTTGACGTCACAAACACACCCAGCGTTCGCCCAGACACTCCTCCGTTTCTCCAGCCACTCCCGCGTTTTTCCCAGAAACGATAGCGTTTTTTCGCACACACCCATAAAACGGCCAGTTTCCGCCCAGTAACACCCACTTCCTGTCAATCACACTACGATCACCAGAACGATGAAATAGCCGTGAGTAAAATTCCTAACTACATAGCAAATTTACTTGGCGCAGTCGCACTGCGGACATTGCGCATGCGCACTAAGCGGAAAATCGCTGCGATGCGAAAAAAATTACCGAGCGAACAACTCGGAATGACCACCTATGTGGCATACTTATCACAATCCGCATTTTTAATGTGGATAGGATAGACTTTTTTTGTGTAAATTTGCAAAGTGAAAATTAAGATATTCACGTTAATTTACTAAATTTCTCTTGCCTGGAAACGGGTTCCAGTAAGAGCTCATTATCACACTGCTTCCTGGTTCGGGTTCTGATAAGAGCCCGTTATCACACTACTTCCAGGTTCAGGTTTAGATAAGAGCCCGTTATCACCGGGTTCCAATAAGAGCCTGTTATTACACTACTTCCTGGTTCGGGTCCCCGGCAGTCAATGCACATGCACAGCAGTCAGCTAGCAGATGCGTCACCAGGGGCTAACAGAGAGGGAGTCTCCATAAAAACTTGCTACAATGGGGTAACACCATCTGAAGATAGCGTTATCCTATTAGGGCCAGGGTGGTAAATATGACAGCTTTGCAGTCCCCATAGTAAATAGCAGCTACAGCATCTGTTGGAAATGGAGGGACCCTTTGTGGTACATTTTGGGGGATAAGTAATATTTGTGGGTCTCCCTCGAAAACATATTTCAGGGAACATTCTGCTAATATTAGGTGATAAATAGGCCTCTATGGCATAAAGGGCCTAATTCATGTTTGGATGGAATTAAGATTCAAATGCAGCAGGAGGCGTCTGTAGGAGATAGATGCCTCCCGCTGCATTTGCGAGATCTGAGCGCCACATCTGAGGGCACAGCCTCGGATCACCATTGCAACAGTCATGAATCACGTTTCTGGGAGGAGACAGCCAGGTTGGCTTAGGGGGTGTTATGCGGCAAAGGGTGGCATAACGGGGAGGCACAGGGGGCGTGGCCATGAGATTGCATCATTGTGGCCCCGCCCCCCGCCACACTATGGCAAGATTACCGGCATAGTGGTGCAGGAGATGGGGTCACACGGGCGCAAATCACATCATCTGCACCCCCGCTACAGGGGATACTTGAGAGCTTCCCTAGGAGGTGCGGGGGTTCGGCTGCCGGCCAGGAGACTTGTCAATTCTTCCGGATTTTCAAAAGCCTCCTGGTCATTCCAGGAGAGTAGGTAAGCATGAGCTGAAGCTTACATTGGCTGGCCTGTCGGATGCAAAGAACCCGGGTCCAGTAAGTCTGCGTCCGACGACACAGACGCTGGACCCGTAACACCTTCACTACGAGGGCGACGTGCCCCTGTTTTGAAGAACAGTACATGGAACTTGCTCTGCTCCACTCCGACCCCCAAATGCTGCAGCATGTCAGTCATGCTACTGCTGACAAGGGGCTGTGTGCGATATCGCACATGAACAGAATGGGTTGTGTGCCTGCGCAGACTCCACAACTATTGTATTTGTACGTAAAACATCAGGTTTGCTTAGAAATCTGAATTAGGCCCAAATATCCTACATTTTTCTTGTTTACACTGGTATAGAAATACAGTATAGGTTTACAGAATAAGTCTGGGATTTAAGACGAATGCTTGCAATTGTATTCTGTTCTGCCCTGCATCCTTATCAACGAAGTAGCTTTTTGTTTAACGTCCTATTTTTTGTCCTTAACTGTGATCTCCATACAAAATAGAAAATACAATGGATCAATTCTTCTGGAAATAATAGACTCTTGGCAGGGGCAGAACAATGCCAGCGATGCAAATCAATGCCTTTGCCCTCTTAATGTAGACCCATTCACTGGTATTCGGTCCTAATTTAAAGATACATTGGAGAATTACCAAAATACCAAAGATGTCCAAAATACCAAAGGGGTCCTTTATCATATATTTTTTTATCATCCACCATTATTATCCTTCATTATAAATGACAACATTCTCTCCATTACTGTACAAATTAATGTCTATGCATAAAATACAATTTTATGGCTATTTTAAGTTTCTGGGACTCAGAATGTGAATTCATATGTTTAAGGAACCTTAAGTTCTAGAACAAATAAAGATCAGAAATACAGAAGGATGGCTTATTCTGTATGGTCTACCTTTTATAATTAGGGTTCTAGGAACATATTTTGACAAACATTCAAGATGTTAAATTGCCCCTAAGTAAGTATTCTTAATGAGTGCCATTCTTACAAAATTAGTCTAGTTTAACAGTTACTGTACTTGCTGGAACTTGGATAGCCCAATTAGAATCTCTCTGAAGCTAATTCCTTAGTCCATTCTTTTAAGAAGACAATATAAATTATATTAGTGTTAACTGTTAACATTTTGGAATCAAAAGTTGAAGGGTAGATTAAGGCGACCTTGAATACCTTTATGTAATAAATTAGATCTTATTGGGGTCAAAGTTCTCCTTAATTGTATTCCAATATTGAACATAAAAAGACAAAGTAGAAAAGGTAATAGTGCACACGGGAGACAATCACGAGACCGCCTGTCGGGATCCAAGCGGTCACAATGCCGACGCTGGAATCTCTACAGGTGGTGTAATTCCACTGCCGGAATACCGTCGCCACAGACTTTTCTCCCTCTGTGGGTGTCCATGACACCCATAGAGGGAGAATAGATCCTGTGGAGAGTTCAGTGAGCCACTGTGCCCGCAAGGGGCTTTCCGGCACTCGCTCCGTTGCCGGAATGCTGTCAGCTAGGATCCCACCGTCGGGATCATGACAGCCAGAATCCTGGCCGCTGGTAATAGGTATGTATTCCAATACACTGTGTGTTTAGCCAATGTCAATGGATACACTCACCTTGTAGGTTTAATAATACACATCTTTCACACTGTGTTTGTGAGTACAGTGAAGTGGTGGATGAGGAGACAACTTCCCAGTCAATTATCCAATTTATCAGACTTGTGGGTAGTCAGCAGTAACGTCAAAAAGACAAAGATGAGATAGATCTGGTGATCTCTGTGTACATAATTGTAATTGCATTCACTGTTGTGTGATTTTATAATGCTTGGACATAGAGATCACTTTACCTGGATACAGTATATCAGGTTGCATATTTTTTCACATACAGTAGTTTACACCTTTGTTTTTATTCTTGGGGTCCATATTGGATTTAAATGGAGAACTTTGACCCCAATAAGAACTAATTTGTTCCAATCAGGCGTTCATGAGCAGCAAAATCTCCCTTTTTCCTTCATTGATGTGAGCTCGGTTGAATGGTTCCATATCTAAAGCTGCCCATACATCTAAAGATTGATTGTCAAATCTGACTGGTTGGAACGAAAATCTGGTAATGTATGGAAGCAAATGACAATTGTCCGTTTGCTCCCAAACACTGAAAAGCATACAAAAATGGCCAAGCTAACATATTGGTTAAATCCATTTGATTTAACCAGTTTATCTGAACAACCGTTTTTGTCAGTTCTCTGGCATTTTGGCCCAAATGGTCAATTGTCATTTGCTCCCATACATTACCAGATTTCCATTCCAACCAGCCAGATCTGACAATAAATCTTTAGGTATATACAGTATAGTGGCAGATGCTTAATTAGCTTAGTGATATCACTCAGGTGCTTGCAAGCGAGGGGTATTTCTAAGGAAGAAAAAAAGCATTTTGTTTCCCCACGCACACTGAATGATAGCAGTAACCAAATTTAAATCCCACACAATATTAGGGTGTGTACACACGGTGAGATCCTTGCTATGCCCGATTTTCACTTGCGATTTCCCTTGAACTCCCCGGAGCCCAGATAGCACAGATTTTGACTAACTTTTCTTGAGATATGGACTGTGTGTGCTTACGATTTTGGTTTATGTGAGATTTTGGCTTATGTGAGATGTCATTGACATGTGAGATGAACTATATAGTACACTGATCTAGCAAGGATTGACTTGCCTGCACAGTCTATCTTTTCTTGCGATGCCGTCCTGGCGGGACCGCGCATCGGGATCGAATCGGGATCGCAAGGTGACTTTCACCTTGCGATCTGCACTAACTTTTCTTGCGATTTTGACTATATAGTCAAAATCGAAAGAAAATATCTCACCGTGTGTACACAACCTTAGAAGTCTTCATGTGAAAATTAAGTGAATATAACAATTATTGGTGCAGCAATCTCATTCCTATGAAACCTATAAAGAAAATGCCTTACATAAATACTGCCAGAATTAAACAAGCAAACCTGTCATTCTTCTTTTTGTAAGTCGTACCATATATTTATTACAAGCTTTCGTGGGAAAAGGTCTAGATGCAAATCTAGGTTATGTGTTTTGCCCCTCTCTGAGACTTCTTAAAACATTTACATCCCTGCCTGGTACTCCTTCAAGAAGCTAATGAAAAAGCTCCTACAGTATGCCAATCCTGCTCCCTGGTATAAACGCTTGCAGCCTGCGGCATTGGGATAAAGTACTGCTTGGAGACCCCATCCATATGATTTTCTCTAATGAGTATACTGCGATCCAGAAAAGAAAATATGTTGCACACATGACAGTAAATGTCCAGCTAATGAAACGACACTACTACTAGGGAAGTGGGAACAACCTTTTCCCTGACTTTGATTTCAGGAGTTGCTGACACTATTAAAGGAAATGAGTCACCCTTACAAAATCCCAGTTTGTGCGTAAGTGTCACAGTTTATTGTTCCTGTGTTCTGGCATGTTATGATCATTTCTAATTAAATACCATAACACACAGACAGTATAAATGTTTTTATATATATTTTGACAGATTGGTGTTATTAAATACCTGGTAAGTGCTTATTTATATTCTTTATAACTCTATAGATAATAAGATATGCTTAACAGTCTTTTCTCATTCCATATATTATTTATTCATTAACAATTTTGTTTATAGCACAACATATTCCTTTGCGCTTTACAATTGAAATAGCAATAATAGAACAAAACTGGGTAATAACAGACAAATTATGCAAACGTATGTGTGAACTGTACAGAGGGCATGTAATTAGATAGGGAGGCATTGAAGTTTATGTAGGTGGGTCTGAAATTTGATAAGTTTGTCTGAAGAGGTGAGTTTTCATGGAACGTTTGAAGGTTTGGAGACTAGGGGAGAGTCTTATTGTGCATGGGAGGGCATTCCACAGAGTGGGTGCAGCCTGGAAAAAGTCCTGTAGTTTTGAGTGGAAGCGAGTAATATGTGTGGATGAGAGACGTGGATCTTGTGCAGAGCAGAGAGGTCGGGTTGGGAGAAATTTTGAGATGAGCGAAGAGATGTTGGTGCAGTTTGGTTACTAGCTTTGTGTGTAAACAAAAGTATTTTATATTACATATGGTAGAATACCAGTAACCAATGGAGGGACTGACAGAGCGGATCAGCAATTTGGTGAGGAAGATTAGCCTCGCAGCTGCATTCAGAATGGATTGTAGTGGTGAGAGCCTATGTTTGGGAAGACCAGTAAGGAAACTATTGCAATAATCAATGCGAGAGATAATGAGAGCATGGAATAGAATTTTATAGTGTCTTGTGTAAGATATGGTTATATTTTGAATATGATTTTTAGATGTACGTAACATAATTTTGAGACAGACTGAATGTGGGTAACATTCTTGACAGTTCAGTCAAGAATGACACCAAAGCAGCGAGCTTGTGGGGTAGAGTTGATTGTTGAGTTATCAACAGTGATAGAGATATCCGGTTGGTATTTATTATTGTGTAAATATATTCAATTCTGTTTTGGAAATATTACACTTGAGGTGGCGAGACAAATCCAGTATGATCCAATATGAAATGGCAGAAAGGCATTCAGTGACACAGACCAATACAGATGGTGACAAATCTATGTAGGATAGGAAGATTTGAGTATCATCCGCCTACAGATGATACTGAAATCTGAAAAAGCTGATTAGTTTGCCAAGAAATTGGGAATAGATTGAGAAAAGCAGAGGACCTAAGACTGAGCCTTGCAGTACTCCAACTGATAGAAGTAGCGAAAAGGAGGTAGATTCAAGGAAATGAACACTGAAATAACAATTATATAGGTAGGATAATAACCAAGAAAAAGCTGTGGAGTGTAGTTGACTGAAGTAAATCCAGCAAGTTGTGTGAGTAAAGAAAGTGTGTGAGGCGAGTGTTGGCAAGTCTCTCAAGTAGCTTGGATGGGCATGGGAGCTGAAAGATGGGTCAGTATTTTGAGAGAGAGTTTGGGTCAGAATTTTTCCCCCCAGAAGGGTAGTAATCACTGTGGCGATGTTGTGCAACTTTCCTACAAAATGCCTGGGAGAGGTGTATGAAATATGGAGAAACCATCCCGAGCCCCAAAAATTGGCAACTGATATAGCAAGACCCAATGGAAGGCTGTTAGTGGCCATGAGGAAAGTAATGGAGATTTATTTTTAAGAAATGTTAAATGGCTAATTTTTGGACTTGTTACTAATAGAAATTTAACATGATAGCAAGAAAGTTTTTTTTTTAATCAAATGAAAGTATTTTGAACATTTTAGGTAAAGAAAAATGTCTGTAAAGTGATTTTTACATTTTTTTATAACGTTTTGCAAAAAATTGTAATTAATACTTTTTTCTCTCATTTGCAAGTTGAAAAAAAAAAAACACCCTTACCAATCAATACAACACCTCCATGTACAGAACCTGTCCCACATCATTTACACCTCCACATACTTGTCCCACATCATTAACATCCCCACATACAGTACCTGTCCCACATCATTTACACCTCCACGTACCTGCCCCCCATCATTTACACCTCCACGTACCTGTCCCCCATCATTTACACCTCTACATTTCTGTCAAACATCATTAACACCTCCACATACAGTACATGTCCCACATAATTTACACCGCCACGTACCTGACCCCATCATGTACATCTCCACGTACAGTACATGTCCCACATAATTTACACCTCCACGTACCTGCCCCCCATCATTTACACCTCCACGTACCTGTCCCACATCATTTACACCTCTACATTTCTGTCCCACATCATTTACACCTCCAAATACAGTACATGTCCCACATAATTTACACCGCCATGTACCGGACCCCCCATCATTTACACCTCCACATACCTATCCCACATCATTAACACCTCCACATACCTGTCCCACATCATTTACACCTCCACGTACCTGTCCTACATCATTTATACCTCCACATACAGTACATGTCCCACATCATTTACACCTCCACATACCTGTCCCACATCATTTACACCTCCACGTACCTGTCCTACATCATTTATACCTCCACATACAGTACATGTCCTACATCATTTACACCTCCACGTACCTGTCCCACATCATTAACACCTCCTCATACTATACCTGTCCCACATCATTTACACCTTCACATACCTGTCACAGATCATTTACACTTCCACATACAGTACATGTCCCACATAATTTACACCACCACGTACCGGCCCCCCATCATTTACACCTCCACATACCTATCTCACATCATTAACACCTCCACATACCTGTCCCACATCATTTACACCTCCACGTACCTGTCCTACATCATTTATACCTCCACATACAGTACATGTCCTACATCATTTACACCTCCACGTACCTGTCCCACACCATTAACACCTCCTCATACTATACCTGTCCCACATCATTTACACCTTCACATACCTGTCACAGATCATTTACACTTCCACATACAGTACCTGTCCCACATAATTTACACCTGCAAATACCTGTCCCACATCATTTACACCTCCACATACCTGTCCCACATCATTTACATCTCCACATACCTGCCCCACATCATTTACACCTCCACATACAGTACATGTCCCACATCATTTACACCTCCACATACATGTCCCACATCATTTACACTTCCACTACCTGTCCGCATAATTTACACCTCCACATACCTGTCCCACATCATATATACCTCCATATACCTATCCCACATCATTTACACCTCCACATACCTGTCCCACATCATTTACACTTCCACTACCTGTCCGCATAATTTACACCTCCACATACCTGTCCCACATCATATATACCTCCATATACCTATCCCACATCATTTACACCTCCACATACCTGTCCCACATCATTTACACTTCCACTACCTGTCCGGATAATTTACACCTCCACATACCTGTCCCACATCATTTACACCTCCATATACCTATCCCACATCATTTACACCTCCACATACCTGTCCCACATCATTTGCACATCCACATACCTGTCCCACATCATTTATACCTGTCACAACTGAGGGCCTGAGCTGACGGGAGGCAGCCTCAGTTGTAGGGGCTGAGATGTACCGGAACCTGGGAGGTTGTATCAGACCCCTGGACATGTAAGTAACATGAATAATAACTGCCCGAAGGCGTGACCACGACAACTTGGATAAAAGTCAATGATGTTTATTATGACAACTCCGCAACACAGCAGCAGTAAAAGAAAACGTAAAAGTCAGCAAATAATAAATACAGTTCCTGGGTACTACAGGATGGCAGGAGCCACAGGGCACTGGTAGTGTGAGATAGTTCTTATGATCTTCTAGATGGAAAGTCCTTACCAGGCCCGACTGTAGCAATGGAGATAACCCAGGATTGTGCCAGCTGGTGTTCCAGGAAAAGCTGGGTTGCTGAAGGTAAAACAGCTGCTGTGGATACTGGCTGGAACCAGACTGTTGTTAGCACGGAGTGGATACTGGCTGGAACCAGTTAAATAATAAATGAACTTGGGAGCGATGAAATATGAACTGAAATGTAGAACTTGAGAGCGGAGAAATAATAATACCGGTGGAGAGTGGTAAAGTGTAGAAAGGACACCGGCCCTTTAAGGGAAGCTGTACTCTGCTGAAAGCTGAGCTGGAAGCAGGTGATGTTGTAGCTGGAAACAGATGAATCCACAATGGATTGGAGAGTCAGGCTACACCGCAGGTGGAATGCTGGTGCGGGTCTCTATGGTGGAAGTCTTGAGACAGGAGCTGGAACCTGGAAGACAATCACAGGAGAGAGACAAACAGGAACTAGGTTTGACAACCAAAGCACTGACGCCTTCCTTGCTCAGGCACAGTGTATTTATACCTGCAGCAAGGAAGGGATTGGCTAGGCAATTATGCAGATTAACAATACTGACAACAGATTGGAGGAAATGATCAGCTGACAGAATCCAAGATGGCTGCGCCCATGCAGACACTTGGAGGGAAGTTTGGTTTGTAATCCATGTGGTAATGAAAACAGTAATGGCGGCGCCGGCCACCGGAGACAGGAGGCGCCAGGCTGACAGATGCACATCCAACCACGCGGACACAGCGGAGGCCGCGGCTGACGTAATCGCCACTCAGACACTCTGCATGCAGAAGTTCAGGGACGGCGGCGGAGGCCGCGGGAGACGCCATGCCAGGTGTAATATGGCGTTTACTGTGACAGCGTCCCAGAGTGACAGGAGAGGATACAGGAATGTACACATCAGGATAACAGATGGGATCCGGTCCTGGAGCGCTGAGCCAGCCTTAGGAGGCATCTGATGGGTAAGAAATGGCGTCCAGATACCCGGATCGTGACAGCACCCCCCCCTTTAGGAGTGGCCCCAGGACACTTCTTTGGCTTTTGAGGAAACTTGGAATGGAATCTCCGGACCAAGGCAGGAGCATGGACATCAGAAGCATTGGTCCATGAACGTTCCTCAGGACCATAACCCTTCCAGTCAATAAGATATTGTAGTTGACCGTAACGGTGACGTGAGTCCAGGATCTTGGCCACTTCATACTCAACGCCTCGTTGAGTTTGGACTTTCGGAGTTGGAGGAAGTGAGGAATGAAACCGATTCAAGATCAGCGGTTTCAACAGGGAAACATGGAATGTCCTGGGTATTTTTAAGAAGGGAGGCAACTGGAGTCTGTAAGCAACAGGATTGATGACTTGTTCAATCTTGAAAGGACCGATATAGCGAGGTGCAAACTTCATACTGGGAACTCTTAACCTCAAATTCTTCGTGGATAACCATACCCGATCACCCACCTTGAGAGCAGGAACTGCTCGACGCTTCTTATCCGCAAACTTCTTGTACCTGAACGATGCCTTGAGCAGAGCTGATCATACGCTCTTCCAGATATTGGCAAACTGATGCAAGGTGATATCCACTGCGGGAACAGAAGTTGCTGGAAGCGGTTGGAACTCAGGGACTTTAGGGTGGAATCCAAAGTTAGTGAAGAATGGTGTTGAAGCAGATGAAGAATGATACTGGTTGTTATGACAGAACTCGGCCCAGGGAAGTAATTGAACCCAGTCATCTTGAGAGGAGGACACATAGATGCGGAGGAAGGCCTCCAAGTCCTGATTCACCCTCTCGGTTTGACCATTGGTCTGAGGATGGTAAGCCGTGGAAAACTTTAGCTTGACTTGGAGGACTTGACATAAACTTCGCCAGAATTTGGCTGTGAATTGAACTCCTCGATCTGAGATAATTTCTTCAGGAAGACCGTGGAGTCGGAAGATCTCTTGTATGAATACTTGAGCCAACTTGGAAGCTGACGGAAGACTGGTGAGAGGAATGAAGTGTGCCATCTTGGTGAACCGGTCAACTACCACCCAGATGGTATTGAACTTGTTGCACATGGGTAAGTCTGTAATGAAATCCATCGACAAGTGGGTCCATGGTCGACGGGGAACGGATAGTGGAACCAGTTGCCCCGCAGGCGACTGGCGGGATACTTTATGTTGGGCACACTTTGGGCAAGATGCAATAAACTCCAAGACGTCTTTTTTCAGAGTTGGCCACCAATAGGACCTAGAGATAAACTCCAGGGTTTTTTGGATCACTGTATGTCCGGCAAAACGGGAAGCATGGGCCCAATGCATGAGCTTCTTCCTTAGCATCGGCTTCACAAAACTTTTCCCTGATGGGGGCGTAGAGTCCATCCCTACCGTGGAGAATGCCAACGGATTTATAATAGGATGCTTGTCTGAAGACTCTGACTCATTTTCTTGCTCCCATGAGCGGGAAAGGGCATCGGCCTTGCGATTCTGAGAGCCCGGACAGAACTGGAGTTTAAAGTCGAACCTGGAAAAGAAAAGTGCCCATCTGGCCTGACGAGGGTTGAGACATTGTGCGCCCTTCAGGTATAAAAGGTTCTTGTGGTCTGTAAGTATGGTGATTAAATGAGAAGCTCCCTCCAACAGATACCTCCACTCTTCTAGAGCGAGCTTGATGGCTAGCAACTCCTGGTCGCCAATGGCATAGTTGCGCTCAGCTGGGGAGAACTTCCGGGAGAAGAAACTGCAAGGATGTAAATGGCCATCTTTAGCCCTCTGAGATAACACCGCTCCTACTCCAACGGAGGAGGCATCCACCTCTAGGATGAAAGGAGAGTCGATGTCAGGCTGTTTCAGGACAGGCGCAGAGATGAACCTCTGTTTTAAAAGATGAAAAGCTTGCATGGCTTCTTCAGACCACTTGGACGGGTTAGCACCCTTCTTGGTGAAAGCAGTAATAGGCGCCACAATGGTGGAAAAGTCTCGTATAAACTTTCGGTAATAATTGGCGAACCCTAAGAACCTCTGGACCCCTTTGAGGGTTAAGGGTACCGGCCAATTCTGAATTGCTTGTAGTTTCTCAGGATCCATCTCTAGTCCGGAACCGGACACAATGTACCCTAGAAACGGAATGGACTTGACTTCAATGACGCATTTTTCTAATTTGCAATAGAGATGATTGACACGGAGACGGGACAGAACCTCTTTAACCCAAAAACGATGTTCCTCTAAATCGTTGGCAAAAATGAGGATATCGTCTAGATAGACCACGACATGACGGTATAGAATGTCTCTGAAAATCTCATTGACAAAATGCTGGAAGACAGCTGGAGCATTGCTCAATCCGAAGGGCATGACGAGGTACTCATAATGTCCGTCACGGGTGTTAAAGGCGGTCTTCCACTCGTCACCCTCACGGATCCGGATGAGATTGTATGCACCTCGCAAGTCCAGCTTTGTAAAGATGGTAGCTCCGCTAACTCTGTCAAAGAGCTCAGTAATCAGGGGTAAAGGATAACGGTTCTTGATGGTAATGTCGTTCAAACCTCTGTAGTCGATGCACGGCCGCAGACCACCATCTTTCTTTTTTACAAAAAAGAAGCCTGCGCCGGCTGGGGAAGAAGAAGGTCGAATGAACCCCTTTGCTAGGTTCTCTTTAATGTATTCCTCCATAGAATGCGTCTCAGGCAGAGACAACGGATAAGTTCAGCCTCGAGGTGGAACCTTCCCTGGAACGAGATCAATCGGGCAGTCCCATTCTCTATGAGGAGGAAGGATATCAGCAGAAGCTTTACTGAACACATCCGTGAAATCTTGATATGGAGGAGGTGGAACATCAGACGACCTGGGGGAGGAAGAACAGACAGGCAATACTTTAAACAAACATGTCTCTGCACAGGAGGAACCCCATGCCAGGATTTGCGTAGTCGTCCAATCAATTGTAGGATTGTGAAGACGGAGCCATGGAAGGCCCAGGACCACAGGATGTGTGGCTCTTGGAATCACTAAAAGTGAAATAAGTTCGGAATGAAGAACTCCCACTCTCAGACGAACTGGTAGAGTCCTTAGAGCAATAACAGTATCAAAAATTTTACTGCCATCCACGGCAGTTAAGGAAAAGGAGGAAGGAAGTCTCTCGGTGGGTAGGGACCACCGTTTAACATAGGCTTCAGTAATAAAGTTCCCAGCTGCTCCGGAATCAAGGAGAGCAATGACGTTCCGATAACGTTGAGCAACTTGAAGCGAGACTGGGAGATTACAATCATGAGGAGATGGAGAGGAGATCATTACTCCTAGCCGGCCCTCTCCTGGGCGAGCTAGGGTTTGGAGTTTTCCCGGACGTTCGGGACAGGCATTGATGGTGTGAGACGGAGCTGCACAGTAAAGACAAAGAGACTCAGAGAGACGTCTTCGGCGCTCAGCAGGAGTTAAACGGGAACGGCCAATTTGCATGGGCTCATCTTTAGATGGTGACAGTTGACGAGGAGGAGGAGCAGAAGATTTTGGAGCAGATGATCTACCACGCTCAGTTGCTCTCTCTCTGAAACGTAAATCAACTTTCGTGCAGAGTGAGATTAGCTCATCTAACTTAGAAGGTAAGTCTCTGGTAGCTAACTCATCTTTAATAAGCTCAGATAAGCCATGCCAGAATGCAGCATACAGGGCCTCGTCGTTCCATGCCAGTTCGGATGCCAGGATCTGGAACTGTATCAGATATTGTCCTACAGTACGTGACCCCTGGCGTAAACGGAGAATCTCGGATGAAGCTGAGGTTACCCGGCCTGGCTCGTCGAAGATGCGCCTGAATGTTGACACGAATGCAGTGTAAGAAGATAGCAGGGTGTCGGACCTCTCCCATAACGGTGATGCCCAGTCAAGGGCGGAGCCACTGAGAAGAGAGATGATGTAGGCAATTTTTGTACGGTCACTGGGAAAATTGCCAGGTTGTAGCTCAAACTGAATCTCACACTGGTTGAGAAATCCCCTGCAGAATCTTGGAGATCCGTCAAATTTTGCTGGCGTTGGAAGATGAAGACGTGGAGCAGAAATGGGTAAGGTGGGTGGGGTTATAGCTGGAGTCACTGTGGTTGACGCACCAGATGCGCCTGATCCACGGAGAGTTGTCTGAATCCCATCCAGCCGAGTAGAGAGATCCTGGAGACAGCGGATGATGTGGCCCTGTGCAGCCTCCTGATGTTCTAGTCGGGCTGCCAGTTCTTGCATCGGCCTGGCCGCTTGATCCTGGTCTCCGGCTGGATTCATTAGGTCAGTGCTTACTGTCACAACTGAGGGCCTGATATACGGGAGGCAGCCTCAGTTGTAGGGGCTGAGATGTACCGGAACCTGGGAGGTTGTATCAGACCCCTGGACATGTAAGTAACATGAATAATAACTGCCCGAAGGCGTGACCACGACAACTTGGATAAAAGTCAATGATGTTTATTATGACAACTCCGCAACACAGCAGCAGTAAAAGAAAACGTAAAAGTCAGCAAATAATAAATACAGTTCCTGGGTACTACAGGATGGCAGGAGCCACAGGGCACTGGTAGTGTGAGATAGTTCTTATGATCTTCTAGATGAAAAGTCCTTACCAGGCCCGACTGTAGCAATGGAGATAACCCAGGATTGTGCCAGCTGGTGTTCCAGGAAAAGCTGGGTTGCTGAAGGTAAAACAGCAGCTGTGGATACTGGCTGGAACCAGACTGTTGTTAGCACGGAGTGGATACTGGCTGGAACCAGTTAAATAATAAATGAACTTGGGAGCGATGAAATATGAACTGAAATGTAGAACTTGAGAGCGGAGAAATAATAATACCGGTGGAGAGTGGTAAAGTGTAGAAAGGACACCGGCCCTTTAAGGGAAGCTGTACTCTGCTGAAAGCTGAGCTGGAAGCAGGTGATGTTGTAGCTGGAAACAGATGAATCCACAATGGATTGGAGAGTCAGGCTACACCGCAGGTGGAATGCTGGTGCGGGTCTCTATGGTGGAAGTCTTGAGACAGGAGCTGGAACCTGGAAGACAATCACAGGAGAGAGACAAACAGGAACTAGGTTTGACAACCAAAGCACTGACGCCTTCCTTGCTCAGGCACAGTGTATTTATACCTGCAGCAAGGAAGGGATTGGCTAGGCAATTATGCAGATTAACAATACTGACAACAGATTGGAGGAAATGATCAGCTGACAGAATCCAAGATGGCTGCGCCCATGCAGACACTTGGAGGGAAGTTTGGTTTGTAATCCATGTGGTAATGAAAACAGTAATGGCGGCGCCGGCCACCGGAGACAGGAGGCGCCAGGCTGACAGATGCACATCCAACCACGCGGACACAGCGGAGGCCGCGGCTGACGTAATCGCCACTCAGACACTCTGCATGCAGAAGTTCAGGGATGGCGGCGGAGGCCGCGGGAGACGCCATGCCAGGTGTAATATGGCGTTTACTGTGACAGCGTCCCAGAGTGACAGGAGAGGATACAGGAATGTACACATCAGGATAACAGATGGGATCCGGTCCTGGAGCGCTGAGCCAGCCTTAGGAGGCATCTGATGGGTAAGAAATGGCGTCCAGATACCCGGATCGTGACAATACCTCCACATACAGTTCATGTCTCACATCATTTACACCTCCACACACAGTACTTGTACCACATCATTTACACCTCTACATACAGTACATGTCTCACATCATTTACATCTCCACATACCTGTCCCACATCATTTACACCTCCACATACCTGTCCCACATCATTTATACCCCCACGTACAGTACATGTCCCACATCATTTACACCTCCACATACAGTACATGTCGCACATAATTTATACCTCCACATACCTGTCCCACATCATTTACACCTCCACATACAGTACATGTCCCACATCATTTATACCTCCACATATAGTACATGTTCCACATCATTTACTCCTCCACATACAGTACATGTCTCACATCATTTACACCTCCATATACCTGTTCCACATCATTTCCACCCCCACATACCTGTCACACGTCATTTATACCACCACATACAGTACATGTCCTACATCATTTACACCTCCACATACCTATCTCACATCATTTATACCACCTTATACAGTACATGTCCCACATAATTTACACCTCCACATACCTGTCCCACATCATTTACACCTCCACATACCTGTCCCGCATCATTTATACCTCCGCATACAGTACATGTCCCACATCATTTACACCTCCACATACCTTTCCCACATCATTTACACCTCCACATACCTGTCCCACATTAATTATACCTCCACATACAGTTCATGTCTCACATCATTTACACCTCCACACACAGTACTTGTACCACATCATTTACACCTCTTCATACAGTACATGCATAGGCGTGCGCAGCACATTTTGTTAGGGGGTGCACCGTCGGAGGGGTGTGTCTAGCACCGCTTTTTGGGCATGTCTAGCACCATCTATTGATGGCTAACACAATATAAAATATCCACCCTTGTACCAATCCTAATAAAGCAGATACATTGTCAGATGTTGTGCTGTGCACCAAACAAACACCCCTGATGGCACTCACTGCAATTACACTGCTCCTCCTCAGCCTGGTCTGGCTCCCCCTCTCTTTCCCCTGCAAGCTGCAGTCACTCACTGACACTGACAGTCGCAGACTAGTACTGCTGCTGCTGGAAAAACGTGTTACGTGTCAATGTTGCTGCCGACCGCCTGTATTGAATTTGTCTTCCTAAGAGGAACGCTGGCTGCATGCTGATCCTCATCAGTGGCTGGCATTGGCATAGCATAGAAGGAGAGAGGTGGGCATGTGGTGGGTGTGACGGGTGGGCGTGCGAGCAGCATGATGTAATCACATCACATCATGCTGTTTTTGTACATGGAGGTGGAGCCGGGAGTTTAAAAGCCGGTGGCAGTGGCACCCTTGATTAACCCAGGCGTCTGGTCAGTAATGAAGTCCTGACAGGGTGCAGCGCAGAGGGGACAGTAATCAGCCTGCTCGGCGATCGATGCATCAGGCATGTGAGATCGGGGTGCCAGACATTAGGGGGTGCCTGTGCGCACCAGGCACCCCCCCTGCGCACACCTATGAGTACATGTCTCACATCATTTACATCTCCACATACCTGTCCCACATGATTTACACCTGCACATACAGTACATGTCCCACATCATTTACTCCTCCACATACAGTACATGTCTCACATCATTTCCACCCCCACATACCTGTCACACGTCATTTATACCACCACATACAGTACATGTCCTACATCATTTACACCTCCACATACAGTACCTGTCCCACATAATTTACACCTCCACATACCTGTTCTACACTATTTCCACCTCCACATAACTATCTTACATCATTTATACCACCACATACAGTACATGTCCCACATCATTTACACCTCCACATACCTTTCCCACATCATTTATACCTCCATATACAGTACATGTCCCACATCATTTTCACCTCCACATACCTGTCCCACATCATTAAACGCGTCTAAGTACATGATTATTCATTGGGATGGGTGCACCAGAGGTTCTGCACTGTGTCCTGATAGATCTATCTTGAAATCAAGATTTTCCCTACTTTTTCACCTGCTCAGGGGATGTGCAAGAAAACAAAAAACAAAAAGTGAATTTCCTCTGAACAAGCAATGATTTTGTAATTGGATTGCACATTAAATTTGCAAGTGCGAGTTCGCCATGAGAATGCTCACATGACCCAACTTGCACCTGTTTGAATTGACCCCATAGATCCATAAAATCAACTGCTTAGCGGCCAAAAATATGATTAATCAAAAACTGCAATATTTATTATTCTGTAAATTGAGAAGTAGACTGTAATAAATAAAAATTAATGGATCTCCCTGCTTTTCATTTGCATTCATTTTGTGCTAGTTACAACAACATTTAAGTATACTGAAGTCAAGGACATGTGAAAAATGTTATTTATGTACTGAAAGTTTCTAAACCTGAAAGTATTGATAAATACATGGAACAACAGATCCTGTAATTTATTCACAAAGGTGGTCATTCCGAGTTGATCGCAGCCAGCAACTTTTTGCTGCTGCTGCGATCAACTAGTACACGCCTATGGGGGAGTGTATTTTAGCTTAGCAGGGCTGCGATTGCTTGTGCAGCCCTGCTAAGCTAAAAAAAATTCAAGCAGAAGTAGACCAGCCCTATACCTACTTACCCTGTGCGACGATCTCTGCGATGCTGGAGCCGGCTTTGACGTCAGACATCTGCCCTCCGTTCTGCTGGACATGCCTGCGTTTTCCTTACCACTCCCCGAAAACGGTCTCCAACGGTCCGGATCCGCCCAGGTACGCCTTCTTCTTGTCAATCTCCTTTGCGGTCGGCTGTGCGACCGCTTCCTTCGTTAGACGCAATGTAACCCGGCGCCCCCTGTCGCTGGGCAACGTCGCGCATGTGCATTGCGGCCACCGCGCATTCCGGACCCGTTCGCACCGCAGCGATAAACCGCTGCGTGCGAACGGGTCGGAATGACCCCCAAAGTCTGTTAGTAGTGACATTGTTATGGCATGATGGAGAAAGGGCATAATGGAGGAAGAGCATGACATCGATGGTCAGCGATCCATCGGGGAATCAGCAAAAAAAAACCATGTTAAAAATCCCAGACTATTTCTTGGAATCCCGATAATTTCTTGGAATCAGCAATTCGAGAATTTCCAATATGTTTGATATCCCCCAATTCCCCTGACCCAGGCATCAACAGAAGGGGGATTGTCCCAATAGCTGCCTAATATATGGGGCTTTGACATTGCAATGTCACAAATTTGCCATCAAAGACAATCTTCTATTACTTTTCCTACAGCAGTATATGCTTTGCCTACTTCTTCTTGATGCATGACATATTATTTAAAAAGCCAAAGCTCACAAATGATGCCAAACACAATAAAATGATCTAATACATAACATAATAATAGTTGCTAAGTTTCCAGTAAAGATCTGCTGCAACCAAAATCCCTTTTGGACTCCCATCCTGTCTGCAGGACAGATTTGTGCACATGGGAAGTTTGCAAAGAGTTGCTATTTGGAGAGATCATAGTTTTTACCATTCCATTTAGAACCAGATAATAATTTGCCTCTTTATACTTATTCGGGCAAAAGATATATATATATATATATATATATATATAATTCCAATTTGTAAGCTACAAAACACAAAGGAATATATAACATGTTTAAAATGCAAGGTTTCAAATCTAATATATAAAAGCGAAAATTTGTCCTTCTGTCTTTCTATAGAAAGCCAGTTTACAAGCGAAGATCGTGAAATTTTACATACAAGCGTATTAAAACACGGGCGAACTAAAAAAAATTGCAATCAAAATTAATTACTGTTAATTTTTAATATATATATATATATATATATATATATTGCATTGTATATGTCCGCACTCACAGCTATATCACAGTCATCAATGGGGTGCTCCACAAGGAGGCCTGTATAGACTTCCACATATACCAGGTTATCTTCAAGACCCTGCTGAGGGTCTCAAATAGAGGGCACTCACCAATCCATTTCCAGAGATAAAAAGTTTTATTTAGACCATTGAAGTCATCACATACATGTCGACGTTTCGGCTTCGCTGCTCTCTGGCGTGCTGAACAGATGTCTCCTGTGGTGGTCTTGAGAAAGGCTCTGCGAAGCCGAAACGTCGACATGTATGTGATGACTTCAATGGTCTAAATAAAACTTTTTATCTCTGGAAATGGATTGGTGAGTGCCCTCTATTTGAGACCCTCAGCAGGGTCTTGAAGATAACCTGATATATATATATATATATATATATAGAGAGAGAGAGAGAGAGAGAGAGAGAGAGAGAGAGAGCGAGCGTGAGCAAAAAAGGAGAAGAGTATATCAGGAGACAGCATAACTCCCAAATTGCTGGAGCAATGTACTCAAAAATTGGTACACATATGCCTTACAATCTGGGAACAAATACTGTGGGGGTAAGACACCCCTAGCACCTCTAGGGGTGGGACAGCAGCACAGAGTATTTCAGGAGACAGCATAACTCCAGAATGCCTGGACCAATATACAACAAACTTGGTACACATATGACTTACAAGCTGGGAACAAACACTGTGGGGGTAAGACACCCCTAGCACCCCTAGGGGTGAGGCAGCAGCACAGAGTTATTCAGCAGACAGCATAACTCTGGAATGCCTGGAGCAATTTACACCAAACTTGCTACACATATGACTTACACTCTGGAAACAAACACTGTGGGGGTAACACACCACTAGCACCCCTAGGGGTGTCCCAGCAGCATAGACTATATCAGGACATGCATGATATGTCAGTGATGACAGGACTGTATGTGACAGGGGCAGTGACATGATGTGAAGAGGGGAATGCAGGTAGCATGAACCCACACACTGAGAGTTATATAGTGGAAGTAGCACAGTCCCCCAGCAGCATAGAGTATATCAGGAGATAGATAATGTGCTGCTCTATATAAGAAACCGTAAATAAATCAATAATTTCACAGGGGCACTGACATGATGTGTTATGTGTATTTCCAACCAACGTAAATTAACGAACAACTATAATTTTACTTTATCGTCCTCATCCCATAGCAAAGTGTGGGTATTCAGCTAGTAAATTATACATTTTTATATATTGTATAGATAAAAGAGAAATGACCATATAATAAAGTTGTGTATATAATAAAATTGTGTGCAAGGTCTATCTGTACCCTAGGCAAAGCTTCAGCCTATCTCCCCCTAACCTGTAAACCCCACTGCCACCACCTCTCGGAGGGGAGATGCAGGTGGCCACTAGGTGGGCTGGGGTAAATTGCATCATTATATGTATACAGAAAAGGGACTACCCTCAAGGACTTTTTAAGTGAAAAAGTACAGTATAGCTGGCATGTTAGGAATTGTATAGGACACTGAGGCCAATTTCACATTTTTGTTGAGTGCTGGGATAATATATATATATATATAATTATATATATATTTCTCTGACGTCCTAGTGGATGCTGGGACTCCGTCAGGACCATGGGGATTAGCGGCTCCGCAGGAGACAGGGCACAAAAATAAAAGCTTTAGTACTAGGTGGTGTGCACTGGCTCCTCTCCCTATGACCCTCCTCTAAGCCTCAGTTAGGTTTTTGTGCCCGTCCGAGCAGGGTGCAATCTAGGTGGCTCTCCTAAAGAGCTGCTTAGAAAAAGTTATTAGGTTTTTTATTTTCAGTGAGTCCTGCTGGCAACAGGCTCACTGCAACGAGGGACTTAGAGGAGAAGAAGTGAACTCACCTGCGTGCAGGATGGATTGGCTTCTTAGGCTACTGGACACCATTAGCTCCAGAGGGATCGAACACAGGCCCAGCCATGGAGTCCGGTCCCGGAGCCGCGCCGCCGACCCCCTTGCAGATGCCGAAAAGTGAAGAGGTCCAGAAACCTGCGGCAGAAGACTTTTCAGTCTTCATGAGGTAGCGCACAGCACTGCAGCTGTGCGCCATTGTTGTCAGCACACTTCACACCAGCGGTCACTGAGGGTGCAGGGCGCTGGGGGGGGGGCACCCTGGGCAGCAATGATAATACCTTGTTCTGGCTAAAAATACATCACATATAGCCCCTGGGGCTATATGGATGTATTTAACCCCTGCCAGGTCTCACAAACACCGGGAGAAGAGCCCGCCGAAATAGGGGGCGGAGCCTATCTCCTCAGCACACAGCGCCATTTTCCTGCACAGCTCCGCTGCGAGGAAGGCTCCCAGGACTCTCCCCTGCACTGCACTACAGAAACAGGGTAAAAAAACAGAGAGGGGGGGCACTTTTTTGGCGATATTGATATATTAAGCTGCTATAAAGGAAACAACACTTCTGTAGGGTTGTTCCTATATATTTATAGCGCTTGGTTGTGTGCTGGCAAACTCTCCCTCTGTCTCCCCAAAGGGCTAGTGGAGTCCTGTCTTCGATAAGAGCATTCCCTGTGTGTCTGCTGTGTGTCGGTACGTGTGTGTCGACATGTATGAGGACGATGTTGGTGTGGAGGTGGAGCAATTGCCGGTAATGGTGATGTCACCCCCTAGGGAGTCGACACCGGAATGGATGGCTTTGTTTATGGAATTACGTGATAATGTCAGCACGTTACAAAAATCAGTTGACGACATGAGACGGCCGGCAAACCAGTTAGTACCTGTCCAGGCGTCTCAGACACCGTCAGGGGCTGTAAAACGCCCTTTACCTCAGTCGGTCGACACAGACCCAGACACGGACACCGAATCTAGTGTCGACGGTGAAGAAACAAACGTATTTTCCAGTAGGGCCACACGTTATATGATCACGGCAATGAAGGAGGCTTTGCATATCTCTGATACTGCAAGTGCCACAAAAAGGGGTATTATGTGGGGTCTGAAAAAACTACCTGTAGTTTTTCCTGAATCAGAGGAATTGAATGAAGTGTGTGATGAAGCGTGGGTTAACCCCGATAGAAAACTGCTAATTTCAAAGAAGTTATTGGCATTATATCCTTTCCCGCCAGAGGTTAGGGCGCGCTGGGAAACACCCCCTAGGGTGGATAAGGCACTCACACGCTTATCAAAACAAGTGGCGTTACCGTCTCCTGAAACGGCCGCCCTCAAGGATCCAGCTGATAGGAGGCTGGAAACTACCCTGAAAAGTATATACACTCATACTGGTGTTATACTGCGACCAGCCATCGCCTCAGCATGGATGTGCAGTGCTGGGGTGGTTTGGTCGGATTCCCTGACTGAAAATATTGATACCCTGGATAGGGACAGTATTTTATTGACTATAGAGCAATTAAAGGATGCTTTTCTTTATATGCGAGATGCTCAGAGGGATATTTGCACTCTGGCATCGAGAGTAAGTGCGATGTCCATATCTGCCAGAAGAAGTTTATGGACGCGACAGTGGTCAGGTGATGCGGATTCCAAACGGCATATGGAAGTATTGCCGTATAAAGGGGAGGAATTATTTGGGGTCGGTCTATCGGATTTGGTGGCCACGGCAACAGCCGGGAAATCCACCTTTTTACCTCAGGTCCCCTCCCAACAGAAAAAGACACCGTCTTTTCAGCCGCAGTCCTTTCGTTCCTATAAGAACAAGCGGGCAAAAGGACAGTCATATCTGCCCCGAGGCAAAGGAAAGGGTAAGAGAGTGCACCAAGCAGCTCCCTCCCAGGAGCAGAAGCCCTCCCTGGCTTCTGCAAAGCCATCAGCATGACGTTGGGGCTTTACAAGCGGACTCAGGGGCGGTGGGGGGTCGACTCAAGAATTTCAGCGCACAGTGGGCTCACTCACAGGTGGACCCCTGGATCCTGCAGGTAGTATCTCAGGGTTACAGGTTGGAATTCGAGAAGTCTCCCCCTCGTCGGTTCCTAAAGTCTGCTCTGCCAACGTCTCCCTCAGACAGGGCGACGGTATTGGAAGCCATTCACAAGCTGTATTCTCAGCAGGTGATAGTCAAGGTACCCCTCCTACAACAGGGAAAGGGGTATTATTCCACACTATTTGTGGTACCGAAGCCGGACGGCTCGGTAAGACCTATTCTAAATCTGAAATCTTTGAACCTGTACATACAAAAATTCAAGTTCAAGATGGAGTCACTCAGAGCAGTGATAGCGAATCTGGAAGAAGGGGACTTTATGGTGTCTCTGGACATCAAGGATGCTTACCTGCATGTCCCAATTTGCCCTTCACATCAAGGGTACCTCAGGTTCGTGTTGCAAAACTGTCATTATCAGTTTCAGACGCTGCCGTTTGGATTGTCCACGGCACCTCGGGTCTTTACCAAGGTAATGGCCGAAATGATGTTTCTTCTGCGAAGAAAAGGCGTATTAATTATCCCTTACTTGGACGATCTCCTGATAAGGGCAAGGTCCAGAGAACAGCTGGAGGACGTAGTAGCACTAACCCAAGTAGTGCTGCAACAGCACGGGTGGATTCTGAATTTTCCAAAATCTCAATTGACCCCGACGACACGTCTGCTGTTCCTGGGAATGATTCTGGACACGGTTCAGAAAAAGGTGTTTCTTCCGGAGGAGAAAGCCAGGGAGTTATCCGAACTTGTCAGGAACCTCCTAAAACCAGGAAAAGTGTCTGTGCATCAATGCACAAGAGTCCTGGGAAAAATGGTGGCTTCTTACGAAGCGATTCCACTCGGCAGATTCCACGCACGAACTTTTCAGTGGGATCTGCTGGACAAATGGTCCGGATCGCATCTGCAGATGCATCAGCGGATAACTTTGTCTCCACGGACAAGGGTGTCTCTTCTGTGGTGGTTGCAGAGTGCTCATCTGTTAGAGGGCCGCAGATTCGGCATACAGGACTGGGTCCTGGTGACCACGGATGCCAGTCTGAGAGGCTGGGGAGCGGTCACACAGGGAAGAAACTTCCAGGGAGTGTGGTCAAGCCTGGAGATGTCTCTTCACATAAATATACTGGAGCTAAGAGCGATTTACAATGCTCTAAGCCTGGCAAAACCCCTGCTTCAGGGTCAGCCGGTGTTGATCCAGTCGGACAACATCACGGCAGTCGCCCACGTAAACAGACAGGGCGGCACAAGAAGCAGGAGGGCAATGGCAGAAGCTGCAAGGATTCTTCGCTGGGCGGAAGATCATGTGATAGCACTGTCAGCATTGTTCATTCCGGGAGTGGACAACTGGGAAGCGGACTTCCTCAGCAGATACGATCTACACCCGGGAGAGTGGGGACTTCATCCAGAAGTCTTCCACATGATTGTGAACCGTTGGGAAAAACCAAAGGTGGATATGATGGCGTCCCGCCTCAACAAAATACTGGACAGGTATTGCGCCAGTTCAAGAGACCCTCAGGCAATAGCTGTGGACGCTCTGGTAACACCGTGGGTGTTCCAGTCAGTGTATGTGTTTCCTCCTCTGCCTCTCATACAAAAAGTACTGAGAATTATACGGCAAAGGGGAGTAAGAACGATACTCGTGGCTCCGGATTGGCCAAGAAGAACTTGGTACCCGGAACTTCAGGAGATGCTCACGGAAGATCCGTGGCCTCTACCTCTAAGACGGGACCTGCTTCAGCAGGGACCGTGTCTATTCCAAGACTTACCGCGGCTGCGTTTGACGGCATGGCGGTTGAACGCCGAATTCTAAGGGAAAAAGGCATTCCGGAAGAGGTCATCCCTACCCTGGTAAAAGCCAGGAAGGAGGTGACTGCGCAACATTATCACCGCATTTGGAGAAAATATGTTGCGTGGTGTGAGGCCAGGAAGGCCCCGACGGAGGAATTTCAACTGGGTCGATTCCTACATTTCCTGCAAACAGGATTGTCTATGGGCCTCAAATTAGGGTCCATTAAGGTTCAAATTTCGGCCCTGTCGATTTTCTTCCAGAAAGAATTGGCTTCAGTTCCTGAAGTCCAGACTTTTGTAAAAGGAGTACTACATATACAGCCCCCGGTTGTGCCCCCAGTGGCTCCGTGGGATCTTAATGTAGTTTTGGATTTTCTCAAATCCCATTGGTTTGAGCCACTCAAATCGGTGGATTTGAAATATCTTACATGGAAAGTAACCATGCTACTGGCCCTGGCTTCAGCCAGGAGAGTGTCAGAATTGGCGGCTTTATCGTATAAAAGCCCATATCTGATTTTCCATTCGGACAGGGCAGAACTGCGGACGCGTCCTCAGTTTCTGCCTAAGGTGGTTTCAGCGTTTCACCTGAACCAGCCTATTGTGGTGCCTGCGGCTACTAGCGATTTGGAGGATTCCAAGTTGCTGGACGTTGTCAGGGCATTGAAAATATATATTTCAAGGACGGCTGGAGTCAGAAAATCTGACTCGCTGTTTATACTGTATGCACCCAACAAGCTGGGTGCTCCTGCTTCTAAGCAGACGATTGCTCGTTGGATTTGTAGCACAATTCAACTTGCACATTCTGTGGCAGGCCTGCCACAGCCTAAATCTATCAAGGCCCATTCCACAAGGAAGGTGGGCTCATCTTGGGCGGCTGCCCGAGGGGTCTCGGCATTACAACTCTGCCGAGCAGCTACGTGGTCGGGGGAGAACACGTTTGTAAAATTCTACAAATTTGATACCCAGGCTAAAGAGGACCTGGAGTTCTCTCATTCGGTGCTGCAGAGTCATCCGCACTCTCCCGCCCGTTTGGGAGCTTTGGTATAATCCCCATGGTCCTGACGGAGTCCCAGCATCCACTAGGACGTCAGAGAAAATAAGATTTTACTTACCGATAAATCTATTTCTCGTAGTCCGTAGTGGATGCTGGGCGCCCATCCCAAGTGCGGATTGTCTGCAATACTTGTACATAGTTATTGTTACAAAAAAATCGGGTTGTTATTGTTGTGAGCCGTCTGTTCAGAGGCTCCTACGTTTGTCATACTGTTAACTGGGTTCAGATCACAGGTTGTACGGTGTGATTGGTGTGGCTGGTATGAGTCTTACCCGGGATTCAAAATCCTTCCTTATTGTGTACGCTCGTCCGGGCACAGTATCCTAACTGAGGCTTGGAGGAGGGTCATAGGGGGAGGAGCCAGTGCACACCACCTAGTCCTAAAGCTTTTATTTTTGTGCCCTGTCTCCTGCGGAGCCGCTAATCCCCATGGTCCTGACGGAGTCCCAGCATCCACTACGGACTACGAGAAATAGATTTATCGGTAAGTAAAATCTTATTATATATATACAATGCAGAAATGGTGGCACTCGCGGGTCTTGTAATTCAAAGGAAAAACGGACACACTGGTCTCAAGCTTAGATCAACGTTTCGTTAATTTAATAACGTCATCCTGATGACGTTATTAAATTAACGAAACGTTGATCTAAGCTTGAGACCAGTGTGTCCGTTTTTCCTTTGAATTACACGACCCGCGAGTGCCACCATTTCTGCATTGTGTATTTGGCCGAAAGACCTAATTGGGAGGCACCGGGGCACTGAGACTTCTAAGGAGAGAGTGCCGGCTATTTTGTACCTATATATATATATATATATATACATACACTGTTTCTGCACATGGGATCTGGTGGGGATACATACATATATACACACACACATACATATATTTGTATGCTCCTTATTGTATTCCATCCCCCATCTGTAGGCTCATTACTGACCCTCCTCCTCCTTATATACTGTATTGTGCCCAAGTGCTGTGTTTTCCCTATTATGCAGTTTACAAGTGCAAACAACTCAGCGGGCTGTAAGATCTGTACTGTCGGTGGTCCCGCAGAACCCCCATGGGGTAATTGGCAGGGTTTCTCTTACAGGCGGCAGCAGCATTACATCAATGGTGCTGGGTGCAGACATGTAATCAGGTGTTGCTTGCTGCATCCTTCAGTTTTTTGCTAGATTAATTCAGTTGCGCCCTCCAGGGGCCGGCGCCCCTAGGCAGCTGCCTAAAGCTGCCTAATGACAGAGCTTGTCCTAGTTGTGAGCTGGTGATGTCACCTAGCATGCAGTAGGTCCTTACTCAGAGACAGGGTCGGACTGGCCCACAGGGGTACCAGGGAAACCACCGGTCTACAGAGAATGGGGGCATGTCTGCCCCATTTTCTGGGCGTGCTGAAGCCCTTGGACAGAGATTCACTGTCTTCAGCAGTGTAAATTCCCTGGTCATCCTAAGAAACTTGAGGATTATTCAGATGACCAATGTTCACGCAAATGGTCTTGAACGCAGTAGCTGATCAGAAAAGCATGCAGGAGGTGTCTATTTACACAAAATGCCTCCTGCAGCATTAGCACGTTATCATATTAGTGTCCATCTCTGAATCAGGCTCATAGGCCAGTTGGAAAAGATTGTTGTCTGAGCTTATAAAGTCCCAGCCCTTCCCAATTCACTACAGTCATTTTTATTTATATTTTGATGCAACAGTGTTTCATATCTTTGCATAACGGTTGATTGAGTATGGTGGTCATACACTGTGAGGTGGCTATACCAACAGATGAGACATGACCATGGGAAACCTCCTTTGTTCAGATGACTAGTGACCTCATGATTGGTCTTATTTTGATGAAATTGACCAGATGGGTTGACATCATCAGGGTTGCTCTGCCTTAGCGGTGTGGAGAAGCTGATGAATTTGAATCATCTCAAGAATGCACACTTTTAAGATGATCATGTATGCATGGTGTGAATTTCCATTATTTTAAATAAACATTTAAATACCAGCGTTAACAAATACTGTGGACGCAAGGCGTATCTTATTACCATACATGCTAATAGTGTGCTGAACGTCGTAGCATTATGTCCCTTAAGAGGAATCAAGTACTCACACACATGGTATACTGAGGTCCAATGCTCAGATATATATATATATATATATATATACAAGGAGTTCCTGCACTCTCACAATATTAAAGTCAACTGCTGGGGTGCCTATCAGAGTCCAGTCACAGAGGAGACCGGGCCCAGAGTACAATACAGGAAATCCCACTATCGTGGGAAAAGATAGCACTCTCCAGACTAAATATCCAATAAAGTAAAAGGTAAATTTAATGCAAAGGTAGTCTCACAGTTCATATGAAGTATCAAAACGATCTCCAGCGATTTCCAACGTTTCGGTCCCTGGCGGGGCCTTTTTCAAGGAATAAACACAGTCAACAGTGGCAGCAATTCAGCATCAATTCAGCCTTGCAGGAGAACTGGAGACACAGATGTTGCCTCACCGGCCCCTGCTAAATACCATTGAAATTGGCGCTAGCCACGCCCCCAACATGGCCGCCGGCCGTGTGGAACGCACGGCTGGACCGCATGCTTATCACCTCCTCCAGAGGTGGGCTGCGTCCATTCTGCAGTAGTAGCAGTATGCCATCATAGCGGTCACTGTCAGTGAGTGAGCCGCGTATGGAGTGTATCGCGTCACTTCCGGTGACGCGATATCACCATGGCAGTGGCTCCAGATCCCGGAAGCGGTCAGTGTCCGTATCTGGACCGCATTTGGAACGCATCGCGTCACTTCCGGTGATGCGATGTACGGGGCAACGGTAGTCAAAACAATAAGTAATGGTTAACACTGCTTGTAGCGTTTTTCAATATAATAATGGACCATGGTAGCAATATGTGGGGATAAGGGGCTACAGTGTCAGTGTTGGTCTTAGGTTAATGCTGCCTGCCTTGCAGGTACTGGACAAATAATGGTCATAACTATAGTATAACTAATTAATAATGGTATAGCAAAGGCCGGTGAGGTCACTCACTAGGGGATACATACTATATACAACTAGAGGTACAAATAAAGAATGTGATAGTCAATAGGATAAATAACAGTGAATCAAAACATGCAGTGGGAGAGTTTTCGATAACAAGGTGAACATGTTGCATATACATAATGCATGATCATGTGCCCGGGCATACAATATGGTAATATTAAAGCTATACAGGAATATGTAATCTAAGATCTATTTAAAAAAAATAGACAGGGGATTATTTTCGTTCATGCCCCTCGGGTCTATCGTATCCAGTCTATGGATCCACATGCTCTCCTTTTTCTTCAGTAGTAGGCCGCGGTCTCCACCCCTGGCTGGTGGCGGTATCCAATCAATCAGTTTAGATCGTAGGTCAGAGACCTGGTGCTTGGAAGTCATGAAGTGTCTGGCTACGGGCAGGACTGCCGAACCTGTGGCAATATCTTGGTGTATAGATGTCCTATGGTTTGCCATACGATCCCTAAAACGTCTCGTGGTCATTCCCACATAGTATAGCCCGCAAGGGCAGGTCAAAATGTAGATCAAGTGGTCCATGGCACAATGAAGTCTGAATTTGATCGCTATGGGGCGACCTGAGTGTGGATGCGGAAAATGCGAACCCGTAAGCATGGCCCTACAAGTTGTGCAGCCAGTGCACCTAAAGCATCCAGGCCATCTCTCGTGTAGCCAAGTAGCACTTTGTGTCCCTCCTGCGCTGGCCATTGGTCTCAGAAGTAACTGCTTTAGGTTAGCTGATCTACGGTAGGCCATCATAGGCGGTGGACACCTCTTCAATTTGAGGCGGTCATCAGTAGCGAGAATAGGCCAGTTCCTCCGTATGGTTCCCTTGAGCTTATTGGAGACATTGTTATAAGTGGTTGTAAAGACCATCCGCTCTGGTGTATGAGTAGGCAGTGTTGGTGTCACAGGTGAATCAAACTTATTCCTTGCTTTTGCGAGACATCTAAGGACATTCTTCTTCTCATAGCCTCGTTCAAGGAATCTTGCGGTCATATCAGCCAATTGGATCTCCATAGTGCTGCTGTCGGAGTTATTGTGCATAACTCGTAGAAACTGTGAGATTGGAAGATTGTCCTTAAGAGCAGGCGGGTGCTGACTGCTGGGATGAAGCAATGTGTTCCTATCGGTAGGCTTTCTGTAGAGGCTTGTACTGATACGACCCCCTTCAAAGGAGATATTGCTACCATGGTCCATTATTATATTGAAAAACGCTACAAGCAGTGTTAACCATTACTTATTGTTTTGACTACCGTTGCCCCGTACATCGCGTCACCGGAAGTGACGCGATGCGTTCCAAATGCGGTCCAGATACGGACACTGACCGCTTCCGGGATCTGGAGCCGCTGCCATGGTGATATCGCGTCACCGGAAGTGACGCGATACACTCCATACGCGGCTCACTCACTGACAGTGACCGCTATGATGGCATACTGCTACTACTGCAGGCTGGACGCAGCCCACCTCTGGAGGAGGTGATAAGCATGCGGTCCAGCCGTGCGTTCCAAACGACCGGCGGCCATGTTGGGGGCGTGGCTAGCACCAATTTCAATGGTATTTAGCAGGGGCCGGTGAGGCAACATCTGTGTCTCCAGTTCTCCTGCAAGGCTGAATTGATGCTGAATTGCTGCCACTGTTGACTGTGTTTATTCCTTGAAAAAGGCCCCGCCAGGGACCGAAACGTTGGAAATCGCTGGAGATCGTTTTGATACTTCGTATGAACTGTGAGACTACCTTTGCATTAAATTTACCTTTTACTTTATTGGATATTTAGTCTGGAAAGTGCTATCTTTTCCCACGATAGTGGGATTTCCTGTATTATATATATATATATATATATATATATATATATATATTATTTGATATTAAAAGGTATGCATACAAAGTAACATATGTACAGTATATCATTCAGTATAACATGTATAAGCCTAGGTAAGTGGTACAGAATTACATTTACAAACGAAACAGATACAGCCAGTATACGTCACCCTGTCCCATATGACCTTCCTCCAAGCAACTAACTAGGCCTTAAAACTGCATATATCAAACAGTGGGAGTTAACAGGTTGTTGGTTTCGGTCTCCTTCCATTGGCCCAGGAGAGGGAGGTTTCTCATTCATTGTGTGTTATTGGTCATTTCATACAGTATGTAAGCAATGTCCAGTTTGAAGATGCAGATACAGGGATTAACCACTGGGATTCTGCACACATGTTTTCTCAGGAAGTCATTTGTTCTCATAGAATGTGACTTTATTTTTCATACATTTGTTCAAAATGTGCTACAATTTACCCATAGCTATCGAATTAATCCACACATTCTACTGACCATTTTGACACGAAGCATGACATAATAAACTTGTTCCATCTCTATTATATTAATACAATTTAATACAAGTCTGTTGCTGGACATGTTTTGTCTATGTGTAATTTATGTGTTGTATGAATAGGTGTCTGTTTGCGTCTTTCTGGCATTTCTAAGTGATTGCGCCTTGTACCGTATATACACCCACCACGCTGTAACACGCACGCCGTGCGACTCTATGCATGATGTACGGTAAAGAAGCATGGTGCATCCATATACGTAAATTGCGTCCTTACGCCACCACCGAGAAATGCCAATCTGTGTGTGGTTTGTGTTGTCTTCATTTTCCGACTTCGACAATTGCAAATCACTCTGTTGTCATTATGGAATATAAATTCTAAATTATAATTGAGTGGACAAGTTTTCAGCCATTTCCATTTTCAAAATATGTATTCCTCCCCCAAATTCACAACCTTTTGAGTCAATGCCTTACCCATGGTGGTCTTAGAGCATAGCATAGCCTGTTTTGTGTTTGTTAGGACTGCTCAGTGTAAGTCAGATATTTTTTGGTAAGCTTGCAAACGTCTACAGATCTAGGTAAATTTACTAAAGTGCAGGCTTACAGAAATGGAGATGTTGCCCATAGCAACTAATCAGATTCTACCTATCATTTATCTAGCACCTTCTAGAATATAAAAGCTAGAATCTGATTGGGTGCAATGGGCAACATCTTCACTTCTGTAAACCTGCAGTTTAGTAAATACTATCTACCCCCTAGTGTCACAGAAACAGTAAAATGCTAGAAAATATTTAATATGCTTCCTGTGGAATATTTGCTATTGCGACTCCTATATAAGAGTATAGCGTCCTTGTAATTTTCAGGGGATGCTTTTATTAATGGGTGCATTAAAGTACAAAAAATTAAACCAAGGCATCCTATGATGATCACATTTTCAGAATACTTTTGCCTCAATATTTTTCTTTTTCTTTTGTAGTGTTAGCTAAGAATCTGATATACATTTGCTACTGTATATACAGTATATATATCTCATTACTCCATACCTTCCAACTTTTTAATCCTTTGATGCAGAATCTGCTGTTCACAACCTGAAAGGGGTGGGGCTTCAGAATAAGGGGCAGGGGTTGACAGAAGGGGATAGGGACTCTCCACACGACCCCCCCCCCCCAGTTTTCATCATTTTGGGGGCATGCCCAGCACTCTCTGAGCAGCTGGGCAGCCCCCGGCTCCACTCCCCACACTGTTTAGATGCGCACGGCATCTAATTCAGTGATCACTGGCTCTCCCAACCTGCGCCCCCCCCCTTCCTCGCCCGTGGGACACGGCGACCCGCGGGTGGGACAGCGGGACAGTGTCCGAATAGCGGGACTGTCCCACTGGAATCGGGACAGCTGGGAGGTATGTTACTTTCTTGTGGCTAGAGTACAAACTGTGGTTTGTTCTTAATTGTGCACAATAATGCTAGAAGCCAGGTTATGGTGTATAGAGGGGGTCACTCTGACCCGTTCGCACTAGAGATGAGCGCCTGAAATTTTTCGGGTTTTGTGTTTTGGTTTTGGGTTCGGTTCCGCGGCCGTGTTTTGGGTTCGACCGCGTTTTGGCAAAACCTCACCGAATTTTTTTTGTCGGATTCGGGTGTGTTTTGGATTCGGGTGTTTTTAAAAAAAAACACTAAAAAACAGCTTAAATCATAGAATTTGGGGGTCATTTTGATCCAATATTATTATTAACCTCAAAAACCATAATTTCCACTCATTTTCAGTCTATTCTGAATACCTCACACCTCACAATATTATTTTTAGTCCTAAAATTTGCACCAAGGTCGCTGGATGACTAAGCTAAGCGACACTAGTGGCCGACACAAACACCTGGCCCATCTAGGAGTGGCACTGCAGTGTCACGCAGGATGTCCCTTCCAAAAAACCCTCCCCAATCAGCACATGACGCAAAGAAAAAAAGAGGCGCAATGAGGTAGCTGACTGTGTGAGTAAGATAAGCGACCCTAGTGGCCGACACAAACACCGGGCCCATTTAGGAGTGGCACTGCAGTGTCACGCAGGATGTCCCTTCCAAAAAACCCTCCCCAATCAGCACATGACGCAAAGAAAAAAAGAGGCGCAATGAGGTAGCTGACTGTGTGAGTAAGATTAGCGACCCTAGTGGCCGACACAAACACCGGGCCCATTTAGGAGTGGCACTGCAGTGTCACGCAGGATGTCCCTTCCAAAAAACCCTCCCCAAACAGCACATGACGCAAAGAAAAAAAGAGGCGCAATGAGGTAGCTGTGTGAGTAAGATAAGCGACCCTAGTGTCCGACACAAACACCGGGCCCATCTAGGAGTGTCACTGCAGTGTCACGCAGGATGTCCCTTCCAAAAAACCCTCCCCAAACAGCACATGACGCAAAGAAAAATAAAAGAAAAAAGAGGTGCAAGATGGAATTGTCCTTGGGCCCTCCCACCCACCCTTATGTTGTATAAACAAAACAGGACATGCACACTTTAACCAACCCATCATTTCAGTGACAGGGTCTGCCACACGACTGTGACTGATATGACGGGTTGGTTTGGACCCCCCCAAAAAAGACGCAATTAATCTCTCCTTGCACAAACTGGCTCTACAGAGGCAAGATGTCCACCTCATCATCACCCTCCGATATATCACCGTGTACATCCCCCTCCTCACAGATTATCAATTCGTCCCCACTGGAATCCACCATCTCAGCTCCCTGTGTACTTTGTGGAGGCAATTGCTGCTGGTCAATGTCTCCGCGGAGGAATTGATTATAATTCATTTTAATGAACATCATCTTCTCCACATTTTCTGGATGTAACCTCGTACGCCGATTGCTGACAAGGTGAGCGGCGGCACTAAACACTCTTTCGGAGTACACACTTGTGGGAGGGCAACTTAGGTAGAATAAAGCCAGTTTGTGCAATGGCCTCCAAATTGCCTCTTTTTCCTGCCAGTATAAGTATGGACTGTGTGACGTGCCTACTTGGATGCGGTCACTCATATAATCCTCCACCATTCTTTCAATGGTGAGAGAATCATATGCAGTGACAGTAGACGACATGTCCGTAATCGTTGTCAGGTCCTTCAGTCCGGACCAGATGTCAGCATCAGCAGTCGCTCCAGACTGCCCTGCATCACCGCCAGCGGGTGGGCTCGGAATTCTGAGCCTTTTCCTCGCACCCCCAGTTGCGGGAGAATGTGAAGGAGGAGATGTTGACAGGTCGCGTTCCGCTTGACTTGACAATTTTCTCACCAGCAGGTCTTTCAACCCCAGCAGACTTGTGTCTGCCGGAAAGAGAGATCCAAGGTAGGCTTTAAATCTAGGATCGAGCACGGTGGCCAAAATGTAGTGCTCTGATTTCAACAGATTGACCACCCGTGAATCCTTGTTAAGCGAATTAAGGGCTCCATCCACAAGTCCCACATGCCTAGCGGAATCGCTCCGTGTTAGCTCCTCCTTCAATGTCTCCAGCTTCTTCTGCAAAAGCCTGATGAGGGGAATGACCTGACTCAGGCTGGCAGTGTCTGAACTGACTTCACGTGTGGCAAGTTCAAAGGGCATCAGAACCTTGCACAACGTTGAAATCATTCTCCACTGCGCTTGAGACAGGTGCATTCCACCTCCTATATCGTGCTCAATTGTATAGGCTTGAATGGCCTTTTGCTGCTCCTCCAACCTCTGAAGCATATAGAGGGTTGAATTCCACCTCGTTACCACTTCTTGCTTCAGATGATGGCAGGGCAGGTTCAGTAGTTTTTGGTGGTGCTCCAGTCTTCTGTACGTGGTGCCTGTACGCCGAAAGTGTCCCGCAATTTTTCTGGCCACCGACAGCATCTCTTGCACGCCCCTGTCGTTTTTTAAATAATTCTGCACCACCAAATTCAAGGTATGTGCAAAACATGGGACGTGCTGGAATTTGCCCATATTTAATGCACACACAATATTGCTGGCGTTGTCCGATGCCACAAATCCACAGGAGAGTCCAATTGGGGTAAGCCATTCCGCGATGATCTTCCTCAGTTGCCGTAAGAGGTTTTCAGCTGTGTGCGTATTCTGGAAACCGGTGATACAAAGCGTAGCCTGCCTAGGAAAGAGTTGGCGTTTGCGAGATGCTGCTACTGGTGCCGCCGCTGCTGTTCTTGCGGCGGGAGTCCATACATCTACCCAGTGGGCTGTCACAGTCATATAGTCCTGACCCTGCCCTGCTCCACTTGTCCACATGTCCGTGGTTAAGTGGACATTGGGTACAACTGCATTTTTTAGGACACTGGTGAGTCTTTTTCTGACGTCCGTGTACATTCTCGGTATCGCCTGCCTAGAGAAGTGGAACCTAGATGGTATTTGGTAACGGGGGCACACTGCCTCAATAAATTGTCTAGTTCCCTGTGAACTAACGGCGGATACCGGACGCACGTCTAACACCAACATAGTTGTCAAGGCCTCAGTTATCCACTTTGCAGCAGGATGACTGCTGTGATATTTCATCTTCCTCGCAAAGGACTGTTGAACAGTCAATTGCTTACTGGAAGTAGTACAAGTGGGCTTACGACTTCCCCTCTGGGATGACCATCGACTCCCAGCAGCAACAACAGCAGCGCCAGCAGCAGTAGGCGTTACACGCAAGGATGCATCGGAGGAATCCCAGGCAGGAGAGGAATCGTCAGAATTGCCAGTGACATGGCCTGCAGGACTATTGGCATTCCTGGGGAAGGAGGAAATTGACACTGAGGGAGTTGGTGGGGTGGTTTGCGTGAGCTTGGTTACAAGAGGAAGGGATTTACTGGTCAGTGGACTGCTTCCGCTGTCACCCAAAGTTTTTGAACTTGTCACTGTCTTATTATGAATGCGCTGCAGGTGACGTATAAGGGAGGATGTTCCGAGGTGGTTAACGTCCTTACCCCTACTTATTACAGCTTGACAAAGGGAACACACGGCTTGACACCTGTTGTCCGCATTTCTGTTGAAATACCTCCACACCGAAGAGCTGATTTTTTTGGTATTTTCACCTGGCATGTCAACGGCCATATTCCTCCCACCGACAACAGGTGTCTCCCCGGGTGCCTGACTTAAACAAACCACCTCACCATCAGAATCCTCCTGGTCAATTTCCTCCCCAGCGCCAGCAACACCCATATCCTCCTCATCCTGGTGTACTTCAACACTGACATCTTCAATCTGACTATCAGGAACTGGACTGCGGGTGCTCCTTCCAGCACTTGCAGGGGGCATGCAAATGGTGGAAGGCGCATGCTCTTCACGTCCAGTGTTGGGAAGGTCAGGCATCGCAACCGACACAATTGGACTCTCCTTGTGGATTTGGGATTTCGAAGAATGCACAGTTCTTTGCTGTGCTTTTGCCAGCTTGAGTCTTTTCATTTTTCTAGCGAGAGGCTGAGTGCTTCCATCCTCATGTGAAGCTGAACCACTAGCCATGAACATAGGCCAGGGCCTCAGCCGTTCCTTGCCACTCCGTGTGGTAAATGGCATATTGGCAAGTTTACGCTTCTCCTCCGACAATTTTACTTTAGGTTTTGGAGTCCTTTTTTTACTGATATTTGGTGTTTTGGATTTGACATGCTCTGTACTATGACATTGGGCATCGGCCTTGGCAGACGACGTTGCTGGCATTTCATCGTCTCGGCCATGACTAGTGGCAGCAGCTTCAGCACGAGGTGGAAGTGGATCTTGATCTTTCCCTAATTTTGGAACCTCAACATTTTTGTTCTCCATATTTTAATAGGCACAACTAAAAGGCACCTCAGGTAAACAATGGAGATGGATGGATACTAGTATACAATTATGGACGGACTGCCGAGTGCCGACACAGAGGTAGCCACAGCCGTGAACTACCGTACTGTACTGTGTCTGCTGCTAATATAGACTGGTTGATAAAGAGATGTCGTAGTATGTATGTATGAAGAAGAAAGAAAAAAAACCACGGTTAGGTGGTATACAATTATGGACGGACTGCCGAGTGCCGACACAGAGGTAGCCACAGCCGTGAACTACCGTACTGTACTGTGTCTGCTGCTAATATAGACTGGTTGATAAAGAGATGTCGTAGTATGTATGTATGAAGAAGAAAGAAAAAAAAACCACGGGTAGGTGGTATACAATTATGGACGGACTGCCGAGTGCCGACACAGAGGTAGCCACAGCCGTGAACTACCGTACTGTACTGTGTCTGCTGCTAATATAGACTGGTTGATAAAGAGATGTCGTAGTATGTATGTATAAAGAAGAAAGAAAAAAAAACCACGGTTAGGTGGTATACAATTATGGACGGACTGCCGAGTGCCGACACAGAGGTAGCCACAGCCGTGAACTACCGTACTGTACTGTGTCTGCTGCTAATATAGACTGGTTGATAAAGAGATGTAGTAGTATGTATGTATAAAGAAGAAAGAAAAAAAAACCACGGGTAGGTGGTATACAATTATGGACGGACTGCCGAGTGCCGACACAGAGGTAGCCACAGCCGTGAACTACCGTACTGTACTGTGTCTGCTGCTAATATAGACTGGTTGATAAAAGAGATGTCGTAGTATGTATGTATAAAGAAGAAAGAAAAAAAAACCACGGTTAGGTGGTATACAATTATGGACGGACTGCCGAGTGCCGACACAGAGGTAGCCACAGCCGTGAACTACCGTACTGTACTGTGTCTGCTGCTAATATAGACTGGTTGATAAAGAGATGTCGTAGTATGTACGTATGAAGAAGAAAGAAAAAAAAACCACGGTTAGGTGGTATACAATTATGGACGGACTGCCGAGTGGCGACACAGAGGTAGCCACAGCCGTGAACTACCGTACTGTACTGTGTCTGCTGCTAATATAGACTGGTTGATAAAGAGATGTCGTAGTATGTATGTATAAAGAAGAAAGAAAAAAAAACCACGGTTAGGTGGTATACAATTATGGACGGACTGCCGAGTGCCGACACAGAGGTAGCCACAGCCGTGAACTACCGTACTGTACTGTGTCTGCTGCTAATATAGACTGGTTGATAAAGAGATGTAGTAGTATGTATGTATAAAGAAGAAAGAAAAAAAAACCACGGGTAGGTGGTATACAATTATGGATGGACTGCCGAGTGCCGACACAGAGGTAGCTACAGCCGTGAACTACCGTACTGTGTCTGCTGCGACTGGATGATAAATAATGATATAAAAAATATATATATATATCACTACTGCAGCCGGACAGGTATATATATTATATAATGACGGACCTGCTGGACACTGTCTGTCAGCAGAATGAGTTTTTTATAGAATAAAAAAAAAAACACCACACAAGTGAAGTCACACGACGAGTGTTTAACTTTTTCAGGCAATCACAATATAGTATACTACTAACTATACTGGTGGTCAGTGTGGTCAGGTCACTGGTCAGTCACACTGGCAGTGGCACTCCTGCAGCAAAAGTGTGCAGTGCACTGTTTAATTTTAATATAATATGTACTCCTGGCTCCTGCTATAACCTATAACTGGCACTGCAGTGCTCCCCAGTCTCCCCCACAATTATAAGCTGTGTGAGCTGAGCACAGTCAGATATATAATATATACATAGATGATGCAGCACACTGGGCTGAGCAGTGCACACAGATATGGTATGTGACTGTCTTGTACTCCTGGCTCCTGCTATAACCTATAACTGGCACTGCAGTGCTCCCCAGTCTCCCCCACAATTATAAGCTGTGTGAGCTGAGCACAGTCAGATATATAATATATACATAGATGATGCAGGCATGCAGCACACTGGGCTGAGCAGTGCACACAGATATGGTATGTGACTGAGTCACTGTGTGTACCGTTTTTTTCAGGCAGAGAACGGATATATTAAATAAAACAACTGCACTGCTGGTGGTCACTGTGGTCAGTCACTAAACTCTGCACTCTCTTCTACAGTATCAGCCTCAGGTCAATCTCTCTCTCTCTCTCCTAATCTAAATGGAGAGGACGCCAGCCACGTCCTCTCCCTATCAATCTCAATGCACGTGTGAAAATGGCGGCGACGCGCGGCTCCTTATATAGAATCCGAGTCTCGCGAGAATCCGACAGCGTCATGATGACGTTCGGGCGCGCTCGGGTTAACCGAGCAAGGCGGGAAGATCCGAGTCGCTCGGACCCGTGAAAAAAAACATGAAGTTCGTGCGGGTTCGGATTCAGAGAAACCGAACCCGCTCATCTCTAGTTCGCACGCAGTGGTTCTTCGCTGCGGTTGCGAACGGGTCAGAACTGCGTGGCGATCGCATTGCGCATGCGCGTTGTTGCCCAGCGACGGCCGTCACCGGGCAACGACGCCAGGACCGATGAAAGCGATCGCAGGCGCGATCGCAAGAAGATTGACAGCGGGAAGGAGGTTCAGGGCATCTACTTATCATTTCCTGGGCATTTTAAGTCGAACGCAGGCATGTCCAGGCGTTTGGAGGGCGGATTTCAGATGTCACAGCTGGGACCTTCATCGCTGGATCCGTCGCACTGGTAAGTAGCTGCAGGGCTAGTCTTGTTTTGCTTGAAACTTTTTTAGCATAGCAGGGCTGCACATGTGATCGCAGCCCTGCTATGCTAAAATACACTCCCCCATAGGCTGCGTCAGGTTGATCGCACGATCAGCAAAAAGTTGCTATGTGCGACCAACTTGGAATGACCCCCAGTGTTCTGTGTTTTTGAATCTTTTCAATAGAGTCATACGGCCAAATGCAATAGGGTCCGCGTTTGTAAAATATGCGAGTTTAGCGCTAAACTCACGCATTTTTATAACTTCCACAATGGGGGTAATTCCAAGTTGATCGCAGCAGGACTTTTGTTAGCAGATGGGCAAAACCATGTGCACTGCAGGGGAGGCAGATTTAACATGTGCAGAGAGAGTTAGATTTGGGTGTGGTGTGTTCAATCTCCAATCTAATTTGCAGTGTAAAAATTGATAATGTCGGTATTATCTTAGACCGGAAAGCTATACCCCTTTGTACACTATTACCGTTGAGCCGCTATGGCCGCTAGACTACGTGCACGTGCTACGCACTTTGTACGCTATTTGCGTACAGAGTCCTGCACGTGGTACGCACTTGGCGTACGCACGCTGCGCTGAGTGTACGGAGTACACACAGCGAGCGCACACACAATGGATAACCTTTAAACCGTGTTAATGTTACAATGTAATGATATGCTTATACTTTAAACCTTTGGCAGCAAAGTACTGCAACAATGTTATACCTTTAAACCTTAAGTAGCGCTGGCGATACATAGTATCCGCAGTGCGTACACCTTATCAATGCTATACACCTTATACAGATAAATCTACTTTAAAGCCCATGCAGGAAAGTGAAAACACAACACTGATTTGTAGTTTAAACCACAGGGTTCTAAAGCCACCGTGGATTGATTCCAAAAGATATAACAGTACAATTTATACACTACAGGCTAACAAGTAAATCTAAACAGAAATAATGGCTACAGAGAATGTACGTACGTGAGAATATTCACAAGCGCAACCCGAACTCGGTCCTCCACTGGTCATACAGATAGCGTTTAGAGTCTTCTGACAGGCCAGGCAACAATGGTCCTTATATATACAACATGCATACACAATACAATGGTCACTGTAATCTCATTGTTCATTGGACACAGAGATATGTCTCCACATTACAGCAAAGGTCATAGATGGATTTGAAAAGGTAGGCGATGTCTTTTCCAACTGCTCTTGTGGGTGGTATCCTCTGGATTCCCGCCGCATATGTAATTTACAGTAAATACAGTTAATGTTCATAATCTACTTTTGCACATAACTATACGCAGGAGCAAGCGATCTTTCTCTAACTAACACCGGAATGTTACCCTCAAAATACCCTACAGCTGGATACTAGACATCACCTTCCAACCTTTATCTGACCCTTCCTATCATGCAAAGGTGAATCTCTCTGTCCAGGAACTGTTTAAACTAATAATACTCGCTGACATGGTCTAGGGGAACTATATCTACAAAATGCACTATTTGGGTTAGATATGCTATGTTCTAATAACACGCTACATGCTCACAAACTCCGCCGTAAATACCCATATCATGTGCACGATCGCCGGAGCGATCTTACACAACTTGCGGATATGTGCACGCACGGCGGACTGAGTGCACGAGCAGCGGGCATGTGCATGGGGTTAGTACAAGGCATATGTATTATGATATTTTTCGACTTTGACAAAATAATGCAGCCAGTATTTACCATGCACAAAAATAAAATAACCCACCCAAATCTAACTCTCTCTGCACATGTTATATCTGCCTCCCCTGCAGTGCACATGGTTTTGCCCATCTGCTAAAAAAAAAGTCCTGCTGCGATCAACTTGGAATTACCCCCAATGTAATGGAATGCGGGAACATGCAAACTTGCATGTTTCCTGCAATCACAAAACTTACAATGCAAAAACTTACATCCAGATGCCCCTGTATTTTTTCAACCAGGACCAGCTAAAAGATCCAGGTGCTGGTTATGCTTTAGAAGGGGACCCAGTGGCGTAACTACTGCCCCCGCAGTCCTCGCGGTGGCTTGGGGGCGAGGGGCTGCGGGGGCGCCACTGATTTAGAACAGATTGACATGCGGACGAGCGTCCGCATGTCAATCTGCGATCTCCTCTCCCTCCCTGCGGTGCCTGCTCCCCCGGCCCCCCCCCCCTATGTGTTGGAGGGACACGAGCGCATCGCGCGTCTCTCCTGTGTCCCTCCTGGCTCTCCCCCGGCCGGTCTAAGGAAGCAAGTGCCGTTCGTGAGCTCTGATTGGCTCACGAACGGCACTTCCTTTATTAGACCAGCCGGGGGAGAGCCAGGAGGGACACAGGAGAGACGCGCGATGCGCTCGTGTCCCTCCAACACATAGGGGGGGGGGGGGCGGGGGAGCAGGCACTGGGGCATATACCCGGCACTGGGGACATATACCTGGCACTGGGGGGGCAGATCTGGCACTGGGGACATATACCTGGCACTGGGGGGGCATATACCCGGCACTGAGGGCATGTACCTGGCACTGGGGGCATATACCTGGCACTGGGGGGGCATATACCCGGCACTGGGGGCATGTACCTGGCACTGGGGGGGCATATACCCGGCACTGGGGGGGCATATACCTGGCACTGGAGGCATATACCTGGCACTGGGGGGGAAGCAGGCACTGGGGGGGAATATCTGGCACTGGGGGCATGTACCTGGCACTGGGGGCATATACCCGGCACTGGGGGGGCATATACCCGGCACTGGGGGCATATACCTGGCACTGGGGGGGCATATAGCCGGCACTGGGGGCATATACCTGGCACTGGGGGGGAAGCAGGCACTGGGGGGGGGGGATATCTGGCACTGGGGGCATATACCTGGCACTGGGGGCATATAAATGGCACTGGGGGGGGGCATGTACCTGGCACTGGGGGCATATACATGGCACTGGGGGCATATACCTGGCACTGGGGGCATATACCTGGCACTGGGGGGAAGCAGGCACTGGGGGGGGGGGATATCTGGCACTGGGGCATATACCTGGCACTGGGGGCATATAACTGGCACTTGGGGGGGCATGTACCTGGCACTGGGGGCATATACATGGCACTGGGGGCATATACCTGGCACTGGGGGCATATACCTGGCACTGGGGGGGAATATCTGGCACTGTGGGAGAATATCTGGCACTGGGGGGGGCATATACCTGGCACTGGGGGGGCATATACCTGGCACTGGGGGAATATACCTGGCACTGGGGGGGGGGCATATACCCGGCACTGGGGGCATATACCTGGCACTGGGGGGGCATATACCCGGCACTGGGGGCATATACCTGGCACTGGGGGGGAAGCAGGCACTGGGGGGGATATCTGGCACTGGGGGCATATACCTGGCACTGGGGGCATATAACGCACTGGGGGGGCATGTACCTGGCACTGGGGGCATATACATGGCACTGGGGGCATATACCTGGCACTGGGGGCATATACCTGGCACTGGGGGGGAATATCTGGCACTGTGGGAGAATATCTGGCACTGGGGGGGCATATACCTGGCACTGGGGGCATATACCTGGCACTGGGGGAATATACCTGGCACTGGGGGGGCATATACCCGGCACTGGGGGCACATTTACCCGGGACTGGGGGGGCATATACCTGGCACTGGGGGGGGGAAGCAGGCACTGTGGGGGAATATCTGGCACTGGGTGCATATACCTGGCACTGTGGGGGAATATCTGGCACTGGGTGCATATACCTGGCACTGTGGGGGAATATCTGGCACTGGGAGCATATGTGGCACTGGGAGCACGGCCCTAGCAACAAGCACTACCCCCTAGCAACGAGCATGACACCCAGGGCATGAAACCCCTGGCAACGAGCATGACATCCTGGCACCGTGCATGGAACCAAGAGCATGAAACCCCTGGCAACGAGCAGGTAATTTAAAAGTAATTGGAAGCCTTACTGTAGAACTTAATGTGTAATGGGCATTACGGTGTGTGGCATAATGTATCACGGACATTGCAGTGTGTGTCATAATGTATCTGGCATTACAGTGTGTTGTATACTATGTCACGGGCATTGTGGTATGTGGTATAATGTCTCAGGATCATTGTGGTGTGTGTCATACTGTGTCACAGACATTGTATGTGCTATAATGTATCAGGGGCATTGCAGTGTGTAGCATAATGTATAACGGGCATTGCGATTCCTGTCATAATGTGTCACAGGCATTACGGTGTGTGGCATAATGTGTCGGGGGCATTACGGTGTGTGGCATAATGTGTCGGGGGCATTACGGTGTGTGGCATAATGTGTAGGGGGCATTACGGTGTGTGCATATTGTGTCATGTGCATTATTGTCAGTGATCGCAAAAACGCGCTATGGCGCGTATTTTACCCAGAAACAGCCGCCCGGGACTCACATTTAGAAGATGAGCGGGTCCCACAGGACGCGCTCATCTGAATATGTGTTTGCATGTGTTAAGCCTGTCAGCGGAATGCAGGAGGTGACTGGCTGTTTCCTCGGCCAATCACCTCCTGTAGTCTCCATCCAATCACAGCCTGCAGCATCTTCCGCTTTGAATCCTGCTCCCCGCCAGCACATGAATCTGTGCTGCAGGGCTGACAGACTGGCCCCGCTCATCCGGCTCCACTGCCGCTCTGCCGCCAGCACCCTCCTCTGCGACTGGGAGTACAGCTCCGGATCTGCCCGCCGCCACCCCCCTACCCGGGACCCGCTCAACGCCCCACCGAGACCCGACAACTACCTTCCAGCAGGAGCCGGCCGGGCTGCACAGCTCCCGCTGTAGGTAAGCAGTAGACAGTGCTGCATCGCCCCGCTTCACCTGGAGTAGCTGGTGCAGATGCGGGATGTCCGTGTGTGCAATGTGAGGCCGCTCAGAGTGTCAGGGCCTCACTGACACCATTTTTCTGACAGCACAGTGCAGTGAGTGCACTGGCACAAGTAGCCAGCCGGCGCCGCAGCATGAAGGAGCTATCTGTGAAATCGCAAGCAGAGGCTGGCAAGAAGGAGCTCCTCCGATCGCTTCCCCTGACGGGCTGGCCACTGCTAAATATACCAGTAATCAGTACAACTGTGCAGTGACACTGACTTTCCCATTGCACCTGGGGCTCCACTACTTTGACACAGTTGGAACTGATTATCGGTATATTTAGCAGTGGCCAGCCCGTCAGGGGAAGCGATTGGACGAGCTCCTTCTTGCCAGAGAACAGCCTCTGCTTGCGATTTCACATAGAGCTCCTCCAGGCTGCGGCTACTACAGGCGCAGGCTGGCTACTTGTGCCAGTGCACTCACTGCACTGTGCTGTCAGAAAAAATGGTGAGTGTCAGTGAGTTGCTGCTGGGGGCGGAGCCACTTGTGTCAAACGGCCCCTTCGTGCAACTGGAGGTGATAAGTGAGTGGTTACTGCAATGTGCCTCAGTGCTCTACCAGGCGCATTGTGTATAATAACGTGCTCTACCAGGCGCATTGTGTATAATAACGTGTTCTACCTGGCGCAATGTGTATAATAACGTGTTCTACCTGGCGCAATGTGTATGATAACGTGCTCTACCTGGCGCAATGTGTATGATAACGTGTTCTACCTGGCGCAATGTGTATGATAACGTGTTCTACCTGGCGCAATGTGTATGATAACGTGTTCTACCTGGCGCAATGTGTATGATAACGTGCTCTACCTGGTGCAATGTGTATAATAACGTGCTCTACCAGGCGCAATGTGTATGATAACGTGCTCTACCTAGTGCAATGTGTATAATAACGTGCTCCATCAGGCGCATTGTGTATAATAACGTGTTCTACCTAGTGCAATGTGTATTATAACGTGCTCTACCAGGCGCATTGTGTATAATAACGTGTTCTACCAGGCGCATTGTGTATAATAACGTGCTCTACCAGGCGCATTGTGTATAATAACGTGTTCTACCTGACGCAATGTGTATGATAACTTGCTCTACCTAGCGGCAATGTGTATGATAACTTGCTCTACCTAGCGGCAATGTGTATGATAACATGCTCTACCTGATGCAATGTGTATGATAACGTGCTCTACCTGGTGCAAAGTGTATGACGTGCTGTTCCTGGTGCAAAGTGTATGACGTGCTGTACCTGGTGCAAAGTGTATGACGTGCTGTACCTGGAGCAAAGTGTATGACGTGATCTACCTGGATCAGTGTGCATAGGAGGTTCTACCTGGTGCAATGTGTATAAGCGCCACTACTGTGTGGTGTAATGTGAATTGACACTATTATGTGGTCACGCCCCTTCCCTATGAAGCCACGCCCCTAAAATTTTGCGGCGCGCCTACGCCGCGCACTACCTGTTCTTTATGGTCTAAGTGGTCTAACACCAATTCACTTTCTGCCTAAGGGCACCAAATTGTCTAGTTACAGCTCTGGTGCAGGGTGTCCTGCATGCTACACAGCCCAGCAGCATTGTCACCCCATCCCCCCCATCTTGCAACACTTTTGTAGTGTCCAAACAAGATTAAAATTAATAAGAACCTTCATTCCAATGGAACCCAGAAAAAGACCGGTAGGACCCCAATTTTTAAAAGTGAAGGGTCCCTGGGACCCACTTTTTTTTTGGCTCAGCGCGATCACTGATTGTGTGTGGAATAATGTCTAAGGGCCATTGCAGTATGTGGAATAATGTATACTGGGCATTACTATAAGGAGGAAAAATGACAAATAATGTAAGGGGCATGAATCAGGATTATTTTTCTTTCCTGTGGTGGCCAACGTCTGGGCGTGCAGGTTGCAAAACTGGGGTATAAGATAGTCTTTTCCTGCAATGCCACGCCCTCCACGCAAAGCCATGCCCATTTCGACAAAGCCACACCCCTTTTTGCCAGCGCGCGCCTGAGGCGCGCGCATTTTTCTACCTTTGCTAGTGCCAATTACGGGGTGTATGGGGGGGGGGGGGGGGGGCGCCGAAGGATTTTTTGGCTTGGGGGAGAAAAATTTCTAGTTACGCCACTGAGGGGACCCCATGTATTTTTTTAACTTTCTTAATTTTCACAGACAAAAGCAAGCACGGGTCTCACTGATCTGTGCAAGCTGTTGTCAAACTAGTACAAATTTAATGAAACTCGCATTATATAATGAAAACTCGTACACACCTGCACAGTGTAATAGCCTCAAACTTCAAAACTTGCAGGCAGTTACAGTATATTGGCCGATTCATGGGGCAAACTCGCACCTTTTAATGTGCGATAAAAAGGCGAGTTTGTCCCAAACAAAAAAACTCGGACCCTATTACATTTGGCCAATTGTTCTCAAACTCAGGGCCCGATTCAGACCTGATCGCTGTTGTGCGAAATTGCAATGCGGACGATTATCGTTTGACTGCACATGTATACGGATTGTAGTGTGCATGAACGAGGCCAAACTGCAAAAACAATCCAGCAACTTTTTTGAACGCTCGGCGTACGCAAGTTGATTGACAGGAAGCCGGCATTTGGGGCTGGTAACTGTCCGTTTTCTGGGGGTGTCAGGAAAAATGCAGGCATGCCCAAGCGTTTTCAGGGAGGGTGTGTGACATCAGCTCCGGCCCCGATCAGCCTGATTCTATCGCACTGTAGGCGTAGGTATTGGGCTACTCACAGACTGCACAGAATGGAAAAATTATTCGATGGTCAATGAGTTGCTGCGTTCGCAGAGATTTTTGCAAGGCATACGCAGACTTGCACAGGGCGGGTTTTCACTCTGTCTGGGTGGCGACTATCTGATGGCAAACCTCTGCAAATTCGCAGAGGAGCGATCAGGTCTGAATTACCGCGTCAGTCCTCAGGACCCCAAACAGCTCACGTTTTCTAGGTCACCTAGCAAATTCACTGGAATGTTCATTAGTAACTGACACATTTTAAAAGATCCACAGGTGAGCAAATTATTTAACCTGTGATTCTAGGGGAGATGTACTAAGCCTTGAAAAGTGCTACATTTCAAGGTGATAAAGTACCGCCCTGATCACGCCCATGCCACGCCCCCATTTGCCCCACAACGCCTCTGTTTCCCTGACGCCACCCCTACAATGCTCTGTCTCCGCCTGGGAAACGGAGCGTTTCGGCCCCCCTCCTGCCCTGCAAACACCTCTGCCTGATTGACACAGTAAATGTGGGCGCATGCGAAGGATGGGCCCTTTGCATGCGCCCCCATCATTATTATATTTTTTTGCAGTTGGATCGCGAGTTGCGATCCAACCTGAATAGACTCCCAGATTGCGAGTTGCGATCAACCTGAATAGACTCCCAGATTTGAAAAATGACAGGAGCTGGTTGGTTGGTACTTTATCACCGTACAATTTATCACTTTTCAAGGCTTAGTATATCTGTCCTTCTGTGAGGAGACCCGGAAAACATGAACTGTTTGGGGTGCTGACGACTGAGTTTGACAACCATAAGGTCATCTGCTTTTTGATATATAAAACAAATAACCTTGCAGGTGGGTACATTCACTATTGTAGCAGTCATTCCCTTCATTGCGCGTACATTGAGATCATGTTTTTTCCCCCTCCACAATCACGTTTTCGCTATGCTGTCAATCACCACCTCAATATAAACTTCATCAAAAGGTTCATTTTGAAGCAGACCAGAAGATGTTTTGGAAGCACACTTCGAAGTAACATCAGGAGATTTATTTATGTAACGCCTGAAACACATCCATTGATCTTTAATGCTACATAATTCAGCACTGCATAGCATAGTTTCGTTTTTAAAAACATCAAGACCACTTTTTTATTACAAAATGTCAATTACTATGTTTTTCTGAAAACTCCTTGAATGCATGTTTTCAGTTTATTGTATGTTTAAATCTTTATGACAAAGTAGATTGTGAAACTGTAAAACGCAAACACTACAATATTATTATCACTGTAGGGCAGTTTTCTTAGCAGTAGTATTACCCGTAATCCCTCGCATATGGAAATATATTTTCTCATCATCTGCTTGCCATTTATACTTATATTAAAATGAAACAGAGAAGGTTATTTAGAAATGTTCTGTGCGTGAGACATGTATGTTAAGTCTGCACTGGGCATATTGTAATGTTAAAAAGCTCAAGATTATTTGGAAATGTAGTATTGCTTTATTGTAGTTTCATCTTGTACATGCAACAAATGTTAATATTTTAGACTTCTAAATGTCATGTGAAATGTAGATGATGGATGCTGCTGTCTTCTCGTGTTAGAACAGTGTAAATAGATTTTGTACATCAACTGGAGGCTTGACTAGTTTAATACATGCAATAGTACACATTATACGCATGAACCATTATCCCATTGTAATAAATAAATATATATATATATATATAGAAACAGGATTCAATTATATATATACCATGTACACCTGTCATGGTGGCTCCTAAGCCTCATGATGTTGCCAAACATGCTGCATAGGGGTCTTGTCCATGGCAGGATTAACGATGGGTCAGTTGCTCAGGGCCCCTACCCCCATACACATAGCGACCAGGACCGGTGCAAGGTTTCTCGACACCCTAGGCAAAACTTCAGCTTGTTGCCCTCCTTCCCCCCCAAACCACACATCAGTACCAACTTTGCAGCCCCTTTGGTGAAAGTGTGGGGGTAGCATCTTAGAAGTTTATAGAAGTTCATCAGCCGCAGTCTGGATAAAGTTTAACAAGGATGCATCTTTCAGAGTTACCCTTCCTTTTGTGATAAGCAGTGTCCTGGGCCCCCCTCCTCCCCCACCAGATCCTGGCACCCTAGGCAGCTACCTAAAGCTGCCTATTGGTAGAGCCGTCCCTTATAGCGACTGTACCCTATTCTGCATAATAAAATGTGCCCCGTGCCAATCTCTGAGTCCCTGGACTTCAGTGTTGCAGTTGTCAATTAATAATAATGATGAGGCAAGGGTATCACAGTTAGTGTGACTGTAGCTGTGCAGTGCAGCAGGAGGAGCCCAGCTCGGGATGACTGACTGTGAGAGAATCACACAGCATAGCAGTGGACCCTGGAGGGGAGATCGGATGTATCAAACTTTCAAGAGAGATAATTTAGAGAATTTGTCCATAGCAAGCAACCAGCTGCTAGAAATAATTTATCCAGAACAGTCATCATGGAGAACAAATCGCCACTGAGGTAAATAAAAGACGCAGAGAGGTGTTGCTTCCTATACACCTTAGAGACCCGATTAAAATTTATGGGACAGCCAAAGTATTAGCTATACACTTGGGGGTGTTAACAGATATTACTAAATACAAATGCTAATGCCTTTGCACAATGCTTGCCTTCTCTGTCATGAGACTCCTGAATTTCAGTGCGTTTTCCTGCTCTACCCGGAAAGTTGACCAGCCTCCCAAATTCACCCACTTCCCCAGTGATGGCAGCAGTTTGAAGGCTTCAGGACATTATATAGGGAAAATAGCATCTTCGTGGCTCCACCTCCCGCTGCACATTGCCACATATTGCGGTATTATATAGCAGAAGGTGGGGCTGACTGTGACACATTTCATGGTGTCACTTCCCGCACCTCCGACATGGACCATACACCCCAGGATCTCCTGATGGGAACTATTGAAATGTCCACATATATATTCTACTAACCTATAACAAACTGTCTACTGGTAACACAGTAAATGTTATAGCGTATTTTCTAATAAAATAAAGGGGATCAGCCAAATGCATAAAAATATTTATGGCACTTTATGGGATGAAAATTGAACCATTTCAGTTGCCACCTTAGCAGCAATATATTCCTTCAATTTCAATTCTATTGACTCTCTTAAAGGTGATATCAGGACTTATTCAATATGGACCTTGTAATATACAGTATGTCAGGAATCCGCATTCTCCATTGCATCACTTCCAGTGAACAGGCTTCAGTCCTCTGTTTTCAGAGTATTCCTGTGAATTGGACCTGTGGAACTACAGGTCCCAGCAGTTCCAGTCTTCAGTCTCCTGCAGCCTACAGCTCACTGTGCTCCACCTAACCAGTTCTATCTTTTGGTAACCACTGGTTTCAGCCAGCAGCCTGGAGTACACAGTGCTTCTGGTTAAACAGCATTAACTCCCGGTGCACTACTGATCCCAGCCAGCAACCAGCAGTGCTTTGCATTAACTGTCTACAGAATTATTTTCCCGGTTAATCACCAGCTCCAGTTAACTCTCAGCTGATCTGGGCACCCAATCCAGGAGGGTGTGTTCTCACAGAGATTCATCCAATCATCACAGAGCAAGGGGTATAAACTCCAGTTCCTGGCTCATTCTCATCGCCTTGAACAACGAGTCACATTTGGTGTGTCAAGTCTCCAGTGGTTCCCCGTGTTCCAGTCTCCAGTGGTTCCCCGTGTTCCAGTCTCCAGTGGTTCCCCGTGTTCCAGTCTCCAGTGGTTCCCCGTGTTCCAGTCTCCAGTGGTTCCTCTCATCATTTCATTCCATACATCATTCTGCATTTCTCCTGCTTGCTCCAGACTCCAGCCACAGTTCAACAGCAGTAAGAGACTCTCCTCAGGTGTTATTCTTTGCCTAATCTATGCACCTTGTTACCAGCATTTCATTCTGTGTATTGCATCCAGCACTTAACAAACATGCTGAGTTAGGACTGTCTCCTGCCTGGGCCTTGCTTGGCTAAAAGAACTTTCATGTTACAGAGACTGTGTGCTTCTTACAAATACCGAAGTTCTGTTTGCATCAATCAGTTACCAGTGACCTTATATTTTTCAAACCCGTTTGCATTCAGTTATCAGGTTATCTTCATTCCTCATTTGTGTTATCAGAGACTTTATTTTGCTTTAAACCATTTGCATCCAGTTACCAAATTATTCTACGTTTATGTTACCAGAGACTTTGTTTTGCTTGAAACCATTTGCATTCAGTCATCCAGTTATCTTCTATATTTGTGTTGCCAGAGACTTTTGATTATTACCTTGGATTCAGTTACTGCTTATTATTTCATCTGTTACTGCCGGTTCTAAGTTATCATCCACTGCTATATCATTTCTCTGTGACTTTTATGTTTAATAAACATCAGCGCATGTGCGCAGGACTCTTTATGCAACCTTCACGTCTCATACGTCATTCCAACACTGACCCACTAGTGCCCCCTCCGGGAACAGACTAAATTGGAATCCTGACAACCTGACAGTTTGTCCAAGACACATGGACCCGGATGGTGGTCAGAGTGTGGGGTCAGGGTCACTCCAGAGTTTGGTGTCACGACTCAATGGCTACGAGGCTGCACAACAGCAAGTGATCCTGTTTCTACAGGGAATGTCTACCCGTTTGGATACCTTGCAGCAATCCCTTCCAAGTTCTGTTGTTCCTCCGGTTCCAGTTCAAGTCACTCCTGCTCCAGTTATTCCAACTTCCCCTGCACAATTCGTTCCTGTAGATGGACCTCGCTCAAGTCAGCCCTATGGTGCACCCTTCACAACTGATTCTCCTGAAAGGGGCGACTTCCTCCTTTGCAAATTTCAGTACTCCACTGTCTTCTGCTGTAAAACCTGAAATTATAAGCACTCTTTGTTATCTATTGGAACAACTTCAAAGTCTGCTATCAAGAATCATTCCAATCATACCAGAAATCCTAGGTGGTGCTTTAAACACAGTGAAGAGTCCTGCTCAATGTATTGAGACTAGTGCGACCTCCGTGTCAAGCTTCCTTCAAACTCAAGTCTCTTCTCCTATGCAGAGAAAGGGCAGATTCCATAGCTACCCGCGCTCCAAACTCACGGAAGCTGAACACCGGCATCGCAAGCAGCTTCACCTCTGCTTTTACTGTGGTAGTTCTAGTCATCTTATTAAGGACTGTTCCTTCCGCAATTCAAAAGTTGGTGACAGGTCCCAACATCACAGTGTTTTTACCTGCAAACCTTCCAACGTATCCTCTACAGTTTCAAGTTCCTTTACCCCGGACAGGAGTGTCCAAAAAGTCTACGATTGGGGTCCTGTGACAAATAGACCCAATCCCAAGTTCAGAAATCAACAGAGACTATCTGTTACCCATAACTAAAGTATTTTCTGTGTCTACAGCCTGAGAAGGGGCATCTGTGTCTACAGCCCGAGAAGGGGCATCTGTGTCTGCAGCCCGAGAAGGGGCATCTGTGTCTGCAGCCCGAGAAGGGGCATCTGTGTCTGCAGCCCGAGAAGGGGCATCTGTGTCTGCAGCCCGAGAAGGGGCATCTGTGTCTGCAGCCCGAGTAGGGGCATCTGTGTCTGCAGCTCGAGAAGGGGCATCTGTGTCTGCAGCTCGAGAAGGGGCATCTGTGTCTGCAGCCCGAGAAGGGGCATCTGTGTCTGCAGCCCGAGAAGGGGCATCTGTGTCTGCAGCCCGAGAAGGGGCATCTGTGTCTGCAGCCCGAGAAGGGGCATCTGTGTCTGCAGCCCGAGAAGGGGCATCTGTGTCTGCAGCCCGAGAAGGGGCATCTGTGTCTACAGCCCGAGAAGGGGCATCTGTGTCTACAGCCCCAGGTGGGGCATCTGATGTTGCGACCCCAGAAGGGGTATCTGATGTTCAGGTTCCAGAAGTGGTATCCGGGCATGCAACTCAAAGAAGTGTCTGATCTATTAACCCCAGGAGGGGTCTTTTGAGTTTCAGCCTCAAGAGAGGAATCCAGGGCCAACATCCCAGGAGGAATTCTTAAAGCCACAGATACAGACATGAACTTTTGTTTGCCAACTTCAGAGAGTGCTACCAGCTCAGTACCACTCCAAGAGGGATCATCAGAACATCCAGATTCTGTCTATACAGAGTCAAGTGTCAATGGACTTAGCCCGGTTCCAGCCGTCGGTCCAAAGTCTCCACTGGTTCCATCCAGCCTGAGTGGCTCCAATGATGGGCTACCTCCTTTCGGTTCCAGCCGATTCCAGAATCCTCGGATCAAATCCGGTCCTATCCGTCAGTCCGAGGACTCCACTGGTTCCAGCCGGTTCAAGCTCTTCCGGTCCCGTCCGTCTGTCCGGATCAGCCTCCTTCGATTCTAGCCGATTCCAGTAAGCCTCCTTCGGTTCCAGCCGATACCAGCATCCTCGGATCAAATCCGGTCCTATCCATCAGTCCGAGGACTCCACCGGTTCCAGCCGGTTCAAGCTCTTCCGGACCCAATCCGGTCCCATCCGTCTGTCCGGATCAGTCTCCTTCGATTCCAGCCGATTCCAGTCTCTTCGGATCAAATCCGGTCCTATCCGTCAGTCCGAGGACTCCTCCGGTTCCAGCCGGTTCAAGCTTTTCTGGACCCAATTCGGTCCCATCCATCTGTCCAGATCAGCCTCCTTCAGTTCAAGTCAATTCAAGTTGTCCTGTACAAATCCCAGTTCCATCCATTTGCCCAAAGTTGCCATCTGTCCCTGCCGATTCCAGTTCCTCTGAACCCGGTGTAGTTCTCTCCAGTGTTTCAAGTAAGCAACTCCTGTCGCTATGTCCAGAGTCTACAGTTCTTGCAGATATTGCAGTTGCCTCAACCCAGATGGAGGCTCTAAGCATCTCACCCCAAGATGAAGCTTCCAGCGTTCAGTCAACCTCAGCTGAGAATTCCCGTCAGTCAATCCAGGAGATGACGTCCTCTCTCCACCCTAAAGCATTTCAAGTTGATTCTACTCCTGCTTCTGAATGCTTATTCCAGTCCTCTACGCTCAGGTGTCCTACATGGTCTTCCGAGACTTCAACTGACATTCAGCCTTCCAAGTGTCCACTAGATACACAAGCTCCAGTCTACTTTGATGGTGACTATGCTCAGTTCCGTGCAGTGGCGAGCCAATACCTCGCTTTTACTGAGTCGGAATCTTCAGTGAGTATTACTCCAGCCAATGCAATCAGATACTTCCTCCTGTTCTTCAAAGGTAGAGCACTGGACTGGGCGAATCCTCTCATTGAATCTAAAGATCCGCTACTGAGTGATCTTCCCGCCTTCTGCGAAGCAGTAAAACAGAAGTTTGCTCCAAAGTTAATGCATTCAAAGTCATCTGGGCATTCTGGCCAATTTGTCAACAGTCTGTCTACTGCTAAATTCTCTCCAACATCTCTGTCTGTGCAAAATCAGGATACATTAGACCAAGTTATTAAAGATTTCCAAGCTGCAAATTCAAGTCAAGGTTCTCAGACTTTAGATTTGAAAGTTGCATATACTTCTGTGTCTCCATCCTACAGCAACACTTCTGAAAGTATTAACTCCCCAGATTCAACATCTGCTCAGTCTTCTGATCAGTCTTCCAGTTCTCAGTTTTTCGACTCAACTCTTTCCAAACACGATCAGGTTCTGTTGAATCAATGTATCAGAGATTTCAAGAATTACAGGATATGGAGAGCTCCAGAACCAGTTCAAAGTCTACCATCTATTGACGTAAGTGTTGGCTATGCTGCCGTTAACCCTAGTCCTGGTGTATCATATAGCTTCAAATTCACTGGTCCACAGGTTGTCTCGGATTCTGTTGTTCCTAAACAAAAGGCTCCCATGACCACACTAGACCTGGACTCTGACTCTGAAAGTGAGTTTGTTGATGACGACTCAAGTTACTTTATGGGGGGTTCTATCCTTCCGAGCTATGCCTTCTCCCAGGAAGTAAATTCTGTCTCAAATGAGCATGAATGGTCTACTTGTTCTGAAGATGAAAGTTGGGAAGACTTTTGAGGACCTCTGCTTTTGTGTATTCCTAAGTTCTTTTTCAAGGATCCTCCAAGTTCCAGCGTGGGTGTTCGGTGCCCACCCATAAAAGGGGGGGTACTGTCAGGAATACGCATTCTCCATTGCATCACTTCCAGTGAACAGGCGTCTCCTGGCTTCAGTCCTCTGTTTTCAGAGTATTCCTGTGAATTGGACCTGTGGAACTACAGGTCCCAGCAGTTCCAGTCTCCTGCAGCCTACAGCTCACTGTGCTCCACCTAACCAGTTCTATCTTTTGGTAACCACTGGTTTCAGCCAGCAGCCTGGAGTACACAGTGCTTCTGGTTAAACAGCATTAACTCCCGGTGCACTACTGATCCCAGCCAGCAACCAGCAGTGCTTTGCATTAACTGTCTACAGAATTATTTTCCCGGTTAATCACCAGCTCCAGTTAACTCTCAGCTGATCTGGGCACCCAATCCAGGAGGGTGTGTTCTCAGAGATTCATTCAATCATCACAGAGCAAGGTGTATAAACTCCAGTTCCTAGCTCATTCACATTGCCTTGGACAACGAGTCACATTTGGTGTGTCAAGTCTCCAGTGGTTCCTCTCATCATTTCATTCCATACATCATTCTGCATTTCTCCTGCTTGCTCCAGACTCCAGCCACAGTTCAACAGCAGTAAGAGACTCTCCTCAGGTGTTATTCTTTGCCTAATCTATGCACCTTGTTACCAGCATTTCATTCTGTGTATTGCATCCAGCACTTAACAAACATGCTGAGTTAGGACTGTCTCCTGCCTGGGCCTTGCTTGGCTAAAAGAACTTTCATGTTACAGAGACTGTGTGCTTCTTACAAATACCGAAGTTCTGTTTGCATCAATCAGTTACCAGTGACCTTATATTTTTCAAACCCGTTTGCATTCAGTTATCAGGTTATCTTCATTCCTCATTTGTGTTATCAGAGACTTTATTTTGCTTTAAACCATTTGCATCCAGTTACCAAATTATTCTACGTTTATGTTACCAGAGACTTTGTTTTGCTTGAAACCATTTGCATTCAGTCATCCAGTTATCTTCTATATTTGTGTTGCCAGAGACTTTTGATTATTACCTTGGATTCAGTTACTGCTTATTATTTCATCTGTTACTGCCGGTTCTAAGTTATCATCCACTGCTATATCATTTCTCTGTGACTTTTATGTTTAATAAACATCAGCGCATGTGCGCAGGACTCTTTATGCAACCTTCACGTCTCATACGTCATTCCAACACTGACCCACTAGTGCCCCCTCCGGGAACAGACTAAATCGGAATCCTGACAACCTGACACAGTAAGATTATTTATGACTTCAGATAATAGCGCTGGATAAATATAATATTAAAATGAGGAAAGTTCTCACTGTACTGTATGTTGCTCTAGTTTTTGTCTTCGCAGTGGCCCAAATGAATTAAGCCTTAAATGATAAAATGGAGACGGATAAAGAGTGATAAAGTACCAGCCAATCAGCTTCCTAACTGCCATGTAAATTGCCACAGGTAAAGAACCCTTGGGTTTTATTTAATAAAGCCTTGGTGCGGCATTATTAATCACAGGGAGGCTCGAAGATAAATCTAATGCATTAAAATGTCCTGAAACATATCTCTTCATGTTTAAAGGTGCCGTATTTGTATTTCAGAAACTGTCTATCTATAGAATATAAACCATCACAAATCCTGCTTGTGGAACTAAGTCCCACATTAGTAGTCAAAACAGGAAACAAGCCGGTTCCTCCTCAATATAATCACTGACTGTCTATTTACTAAGCCTTGGAGAGAGATAAAGTGGACGGAGTTAAAGTTCCAACCAACCAGCTCCTAACTGTAATTTATCAAACACAGCCCGTGACTTGGCAATTGGGAGCTGATTGGCTGGTACTTTATCTCCGTACAAGGCGTAGTAAATAGACCCCTCAGGCCCAAATGTATTAAAATGAAAAAGTGGGGAGTGGGGGTAGATGTATCCACTGAATAGAATCTTAAGCAAGCCCAGGGAAGGTGCTGGAGTTCCCCTAGTGAACTCACTGAATATACTGCACAAAGAAGGAATTTTTTGCACCCCCTTTAGGGTGCTAGATCCTTAACACCCTGTTGCTAGGTGTCTAATAAGTATGTGTGATAATGTAGAATATAAAATCACTTTTAATCCATATAAAACATGATAAACATAATACAATAATTCACATGCGAGTTTAGGGTAATGAAATAAAATAGTTCAAACATAGTTCAAAAATTATTAAGAAATGAAGTGGTTCAGAAACACTTTTGGTGGCAGGAATAAAATTGTCGTGGTGAAAGTATATGGAGCCGCAGGTGTTGAGTGATGCGGAGTACCCCAGGAAATACCCTGCTTGTTGGCTTCTGTGATTAAATTCCCACTGACTGTCTGTGTCGTCCTATTCGTCAGAAGAGTCCATCAGGTGGTAAAGGCACAGCTGGGCAACGCCATTTCGGGGCTATTAAGTCCCTTTTTCAACACTGGATCCAAATGTATTAAGCTTTAATAAGAGATAGTGAAGGAAAAAGAGTGATAAATGACCAGCCAAATGGCTTCCTAACTGCCATGTCTAGGCTGTGTTTGAAAAATGACAGTTAGGATGTGGTTGGCTGGTCACTTATTACTCTTTGGGGCAGATGTATTAACATTCCTTTAAAGCTTGTAATGGTCGATATGTCACTTCACCGCATTATCGCTGTGTTTTCTACTCACTCTTCTCCCTAATGTATTAATGTCCCTCCGGCCTCTTTAAGGAATCATTATGGGTAGGGGCGGCGATGGAGTCACACGTGCTGGACGAAGACGGGCAGGGAACATGGGTTAGGCAGGGATCAGAGGCACATATAGCAGCGCGCATGCGCTGTCTCTCCAGCTCCCATTCAGCCTTGCAGCGCGACCCGGCGCATGCGCAGAGGAGCACTGAAGACCCGTGGACACTAAAATAAGAATTTACTCACCGGTAATTCTATTTTTCGTAGTCCGTAGTGGATGCTGGGAACTCCGTAAGGACCATGGGGAATAGACGGGCTCCGCAGGAGACTGGGCACTCTAAAGAAAAGATTAGGTACTATCTGGTGTGCACTGGCTCCTCCCTCTATGCCCCTCCTCCAGACCTCAGTTAGGGAAACTGTCCCCGGAAGAGCTGACATTACAAGGAAAGAAAATTTGAATCCAGGGTAAGACTCATACCAGCCACACCAATCACACCGTACAACTTGTGATAACCTTACCCAGTTAACAGTATGAACAACAACTGAGCCTCACTCAGCGGATGGCTCATAACAATAACCCTTAGTTAAGCAATAACTATATACACGTATTGCAGAAAGTCCGCACTTGGGACGGGCGCCCAGCATCCACTACGGACTACGAGAAGTAGAATTACCGGTGAGTAAATTCTTATTTTCTCTGACGTCCTAGTGGATGCTGGGAACTCCGTAAGGACCATGGGGATTATACCAAAGCTCCCAAACGGGCGGGAGAGTGCGGATGACTCTGCAGCACCGAATGGGCAAACACAAGGTCCTCCTCAGCCAGGGTATCAAACTTGTAGAACTTTGCAAATGTGTTTGAACCCGACCAAGTAGCCGCTTGGCAAAGCTGTGAAGCCGAGACCCCTCGGGCAGCCGCCCAAGATTAGCCCACCTTCCTTGTGGAATGGGCTTTTACTGATTTTGGATGCGGCAATCCAGCCGCAGAATGAGCCAGCTGAATCGTGCTACAGATCCAGCGAGCAATAGTTTGCTTTGAAGCAGGAGCACCCAGCTTGTTGGGTGCATGCAGGATAAACAGCGAGTCAGTCTTCCTGACTCCAGCCATTCTGGAAACATATATTTTCAAAGCCCTGACTACATCCAGCAACTTGGAGTCCTCCAAGTCCCGAGTAGCTGCAGGCACCACAATAGGTTGGTTCAAATGAAACGATGACACCACCTTTGGGAGAAATTGGGGACGAGTCCTCAATTCTGCCCTGTCCATATGGAAGATCAGATATGGGCTTTTACATGACAAAGCCGCCAATTCCGACACACGCCTAGCCGATGCTAAGGCTAACAGCATGACCACTTTCCACGTGAGATACTTTAGTTCCACGGTCTTAAGTGGCTCAAACCAGTGGGATTTCAGGAAATTCAACACAACGTTAAAATCCCAGGGTGCCACTGGTGGCACAAAAGGGGGCTGAATATGCAGCACTCCCTTAACAAACGTCTGAACCTCAGGCAGTGAAGCCAGTTCTTTTTGAAAGAAAATGGATAGGGCCGAAATCTGGACCTTTATGGACCCCAATTTAAGGCCCATAGTCACCCCTGACTGTAGGAAGTGCAGGAAACGACCCAGTTGGAATTCCTCTGTAGGGGCCTTCCTGGCCTCACACCAAGCAACATATTTCCGCCATATACGGTGATAATGCTTTGCTGTCACGTCTTTCCTAGCCTTTATCAGCGTAGGAATAACTTCATCCGGAATGCCTTTTTCCGCTAGGATCCGGCGTTCAACCGCCATGCCGTCAAACGCAGCCGCGGTAAGTCTTGGAACAGACAGGGCCCTTGTTGCAGCAGGTCCTATCTGAGAGGCAGAGGCCATGGGTCCTCTGTGCGCATTTCTTGCAGTTGCGTGTACCAAGTCCTTCTTGGCCAGTCCGGAACAATGAGTATTGTTCTTATTCCTCTCTTACTTACTATTCTCAGCACCTTGTGTATGAGAGGAAGAGGAGGAAACACATATACCGACTGGTACACCCACGGTGTCACTAGGGCGTCCACAGCTATCGCCTGAGGGTCCCTTAACCTGGCACAATATCATTTTAGCTTTTTGTTGAGGCGGGACGCCATCATGTCCACCTGTGGCAGTTCCCATCGGTTTGCAATCAGTTGGAAGACTTCTTGATGAAGTCCCCACTCTCCCGGGTGGAGGTCGTGTCTGCTGAGGAAGTCTGCTTCCCAGTTGTCCACTCCCGGAATGAACACTGCTGACAGTGCTTGCACGTGATTCTCCGCCCATCGAAGAATCTTTGTGGCTTCCGCCATTGCCATCCTGCTTCTTGTGCGGTTTACATGGGCGACCGCCGTGATGTTGTCTGACTGAATCAGCACTGGCCAGTTTTGAAGCAGGGGCTCTGCTTGACTCAGGGCGTTGTAAATGGCCCTTAATTCCAGTATATTTATGTGTAGAGAAGTCTCCAGACTTGACCACAGCCCTTGGAAGTTTCTTCCCTGAGTGACTGCCCCCATCCTCGGAGGCTTGCATCCGTGGTCACCAGGACCCAGTCCTGTATGCCGAACCTGCGGCCCTCGAGAAGGTGAGCACTCTGCAGCCACCACAGAAGAGACACCCTGGCCCTTGGGGACAGGGTGATCAGCCGATGCATCTGAAGATGCGATCCGGACCACTTGTCCAACAGATCCCACTGAAAGATCCTCGCATGGAACCTGTCGAAGGGAATGGCTTCGTATGAAGCCACCATCTTTCCCATGACTCGCGTGCAGTGATGCACCGATACCTGTTTTGGTTTCAGGAGGTCCCTGACCAGAGATGCTAATTCCTGGGCCTTCTCCACCGGGAGAAACACCTTCTTCTGTTCTGTGTCCAGAATCATGCCCAGGAAAAGCAGACGCGTCGTAGGAATCAGCTGCGACTTTGGAACATTCAGAATCCAGCCGTGCTGTTGCAACACTTCCTGAGAGAGGGCTACGCTGATCAACAACTGCTTCCTGGACCTCGCCTTTATGAGGAGATCGTCCAAGTACGGGATAATTATAACTCCCTGCTGCCGAAGGAGTATCATCATTTCGGCCATTACCTTGGTAAATATTCTCGGTGCCGTGGACAGGCCAAACGGCAACGTCTGGAACTGGTAATGACAGTCCTGTACCACAAACCTGAGGTACTCCTGGTGAGGTTGGTAAATGGGAACATGCAAGTAAGCATCTTTGATGTCCAGCGACACCATAAAATCCCCCTCTTCCAGGCTTGCAATAACCGCTCTGAGCGATTCCATTTTGAACTTGAATTTCTTTATATAAGTGTTCAAGGATTTTAGATTCAGAATGGGTCTCACCAAACCGTCCGGTTTCGGTACCACAAACATTGTGGAATAGTAACCCCTTCCCTGTTGAAGGAGGGGGACCCTGATAATCACGTGCTGGAGGTACAGCTTGTGAATTGCCGCCAGCACTACCTCCCTTTCCATGGGGGAAGCTGGCAAGGCTGATTTGAGGTAACGGCGGGGGGGAGTCGCTTCGAATTCCAGCTTGTATCCCTGAGATACAATTTGTATAGCCCAGAGATCCACCTGTGAGCGAACCCACTAGTTGCTGAAGTTTCGGAGACGCGCCCCCACCGCACCTGGCTCCGCCTGTGGAGCCCCAACGTCATGCGGTGGACTTAGTGGAAGCAGGGGAGGACTTTTGTTCCTGGGAACTGGCTGCATGGTGCAGCTTCTAACCTCTACCCCTGCCTCTGGCAAGAAAGGATGCGCCCCTGACCCTCTTGCCTTTCTGGGAACGAAAGGACTGCATTTGATAATACGGTGCTTTCTTAGGCTGTGAGGAAACCTGAGGCAAGAAAGTCGACTTTCCAGCTGTCGCTGTAGACACGAGGTCCGACAGACCGTCACCAAACAATTCCTCACCCTTATAAGGCAAAACCTCCATGTGTTTTTTAGAATCAGCATCTCCTGTCCATTGCCGAGTCCATAAGACCCTCCTGGCAGAAATGGACATAGCATTAATTCTAGAGCCCAGCAGGCAAATGTCCGTCTGAGCATCCCGCATATATAAGACGACGTCTTTGATATGGCCCAGGGTTAGCAAAACAGTATCTCTGTCGAGGGAATCTATGTCGTCTAACAGAGTATCTGTCCACGCTGCTACAGCACTACACATCCAAGCTGAAGCAATAGCAGGTCTCAGTAGAGTACCAGAGTGTGTATACACTGACTTCAGGATAGCTTCCTGCTTTCTATCCGCAGGCTCCTTTAGGGCGGCCGTATCCTGAGACGGCAGGGCCTCCTTTTTAGATAAGCGTGTCAGCGCCTTGTCCACCCTAGGGGATGTTTCCCAACGTAACCTGTCCGTTGGCGGGAAAGGGTACGCCATCAGTAACCTCTTAGAAATCACTAATTTCTTATCAAGGGAACTCCACGCTTCTTCACACAATTCATTTAATTCATCAGATGGGGGAAAAGTCACTGGCTGCTTTTTCTCCCCAAACATATAAACCCTCTTGGTATTAACAGGGTTAATCTCAGAAATGTGTAATACATCTTTCATTGCAATAATCATGTATTGGATGGCCTTGGTCATTTTAGACTGTAAATGTGCCTCATCAGCGTCGACACTGGAGTCGGACTCCGTGTCGACATCTGTGTCAACCATCTGAGATAGAGGGCGTTTATGAGCCCCTGACGGTTTCTGAGTCGCCTGGGCAGGCGCGGGCTGAGACCCCGGCTGTCCCAAGGCTGCAGCGTCATCAAATCTTTTATGTAAGGAGTTTACATTGTCATTTAAGACCTTTCACATATCCATCCAATCAGGTGTCGGCCCCGACGGGGGCGACACCACACTTATCTGCCCTTGCTCCGCCTCCACGTAACCTTCCTCATCAAACATGTCGACACAGCCGTGCCGACACACCGCACACACACAGGGAATGCTCAGACTGAGGACAGGACCCCACAAAGTCCTTTGGGGAGACAGAGAGAGAGTATGCCAGCACACACCACAGGGCTATATAACACAGGGATTTTCACTGATAATAAGTGATTTACCCAATATCTGCTTTTATGTGTCTTATTTGCGCCTAAATTTATGTGCCCCTCTCTCTTTTTAACCCGTCTTGTACCTGGATACTGCAGGGGAGAGCCTGGGGAGCTGCTTCCAGCGGAGCTGTGAAGAGAAAATGGCGCTGGTGTGCTGAGGAAGAAGGCCCCGCCCCCTCAGTGGCGGGCTTCTGTCCCGCTTTCTGTGTAAAAAAAAAATGGCGGGGTTTTTTACATATATATACAGTGCCAGACTGTATATATATATTTTTATGCCAAAGGTACTTAAATTGCAGCCCAGGGCGCCCCCCCCCCCCCAGCGCCCTGCACCCTACAGTGACCGGAGTGTGTAAGTGTGCTGGGAGAAATGGGGCACAGCTGCGGTGCTGTGCGCTACCTTAATGAAGACAGGAGTCTTCAGCCGCCGATTTCGTCGTCTTCAAGCTTCTGTTCTTCTGGCTCTGCAAGGGGGACGGCGGCTCGGCTCCGGGAACGGACGATCGAGGACAGGTGCTTGTGTTCGGACCCTCTGGAGCTAATGGTGTCCAGTAGCCTAAGAAGCACAAGCTAGCTGCAAGCAGGTAGGTTTGCTTCTCTCCCCTTAGTTCCACGTAGCAGTGAGTCTGTTGCCAGCAGAAGCTCACTGAAAATAAAAAACCTAATAAATACTTTCTTTACTAGTAAGCTCAGGAGAGCCCACTAGGAGCACCCAGCTCTGGCCGGGCACAGATTCTAACTGAGGTCTGGAGGAGGGGCATAGAGGGAGGAGCCAGTGCACACCAGATAGTACCTAATCTTTTCTTTAGAGTGCAAAGTCTCCTGCGGAGCCCGTCTATTCCCCATGGTCCTTACAGAGTTCCCAGCATCCACTAGGACGTCAGAGAAATAAAGTTTTTTTTAAAAGCCAGTATGAAGTACTTGCAGTGCTGTAACACCTGCCCTGACCTGGCGAAGTGGCAGAGGGGACTTAACAAGCGGTAAGTGACAGTCCCGCCGTTAATACATCAGAGGGGCAGCAAATAGGTATAGGCACAGTGCTCAGGATGAAGCGGGATCATGCGCTGTGTAGATTTGTTAAAGTGGCGCATCATACATCGTGATGATGGGGTACCAGCACAGTTAGCGTGCGCTATGTGCTGAATCACATAGCGCACCATCGTACATCTGCCCCTTTTATGCAACTCCACTTTATCACTTTCTAAGGCTTAATATATTTACCACAGTTACTGTTACAAATGTCCTTTGGACATAGGTTTTTCTCATGCTACACTATGCTATGTGGTAGCCAGTATTTGGATTTGTCATTCACCGGGTAGTGAGCATGTAAAATTGTCTCTCCCTCTGTTCTCATCAGTGAGATTTCATCTAAACCCTTACTTTCTCTCTCCCTATTTTCTTCTTCCTCTCCTTTTTTTTTCTCTCAAATACCCTTTTCAGACAAGTGACCTAGGAAATTGCCGTGTCCAGCTGCCAGCCAATTCCCAGGTCTTGGCTAAGGGACATACGGTGCATACACATGGTACGATGTAACATTACGATTTTGACTATATAGTCAAAATCGTAAGAAAAGTTAGTGCAAATCGCACCATGTGTACACAGCTTGCAATACCGATGCGCGCTCCGGTGGGGTCGTTATCGCAAGAAAAGATAGACTGTGCAAGAAAGTCAATCTTGACTATATTGTGTACTATCTAGTATATACTGTAGTATAGTCAAAATAGGCACTTAGTCAAAATCTCACACAGTCAAAATCTCAAGAAAGATAGTCAATATCGGAGGTTCAGGGCTCCGGGGAGTTCAGGGGAAATCGCAAAGTCAGAATCGAAGATAGTCAAAATCTCACCGTGTGTATGCACCTTTAGTCCCGGGTTGTGTCCTTTCACGGCAGTAATCCCGGGTTGATGCCCATTCATGTGCATAAACCTGGGAGTTAGCTGCATGTTTGAAAAGGGTATTACACTCATTTTTCTCTCCCATGTTTTTCTCTCACATTTTCCCTCCTCCTCTTTTCTCTCTGTATTTCTCCTCTACCTAATCTAATGGATGTTATGTTTTTTGTTCCTTACACCATGTAAATTATGTTACCAGTATCTTTGTTAAAGAAAAAATTGAACACAGATTTACCTGCAGCGAATTGCTCTGCCCTGTGCTATCCATTTACGGGGGGAATTGAATTAGCTGCGGTCAGTTACTGCAGGTAATTTTCACGCCCAGAGCCCCCTGGGGCTATTTAATCCCCAATAACCACCCGACTAGTGTCTAACCCTAACCCTACCCAACTGCCCCACCTCACCCCACCCCCCACTGGGTCTTTACCATAATACCCACAAAGAAATTTAAGCTCGATGCTGGCTGTCAGTATCTTGGTGCTAGTTTCCTGTGCAATGTTGGGATTACGGAGTCGGTCACATGACCACCGGGATGCCAAACGCATCCCAATTATATCTGTCCCATGGAGAACATGGCAAACTCACTCAAAACCCTTCTAAAACCCTTCTACGGCCCTGTGAGACAGCAATACTAATCACTGTGTCACTGTGGAACCTGTGATATGTGCACTTTTTGTCCAAGATACACTGATCTGCACTGTGCTGCATTGCTTTCTAGAGATGAGCGCCTGAAATTTTTCGGGTTTTGTGTTTTGGTTTTGGGTTCGGTTCCGCGGCCGTGTTTTGGGTTCGAACGCGTTTTGGCAAAACCTCACCGAATTTTTTTTGTCGGATTCGGGTGTGTTTTGGATTCGGGTGTTTTTTTCAAAAAACACTAAAAAACAGCTTAAATCATAGAATTTGGGGGTCATTTTGATCCCAAAGTATTATTAACCTCAAAAACCATAATTTACACTCATTTTCAGTCTATTCTGAATACCTCACACCTCACAATATTATTTTTAGTCCTAAAATTTGCACCGAGGTCGCTGTGTGAGTAAGATAAGCGACCCTAGTGGCCGACACAAACACCGGGCCCATCTAGGAGTGGCACTGCAGTGTCACGCAGGATGTCCCTTCCAAAAAACCCTCCCCAAACAGCACATGACGCAAAGAAAAAAAGAGGCGCAATGAGGTAGCTGTGTGAGTAAGATAAGCGACCCTAGTGGCCGACACAAACACCGGGCCCATTTAGGAGTGGCACTGCAGTGTCACGCAGGATGTCCCTTCCAAAAAACCCTCCCCAAACAGCACATGACGCAAAGAAAAAAAGAGGCGCAATGAGGTAGCTGACTGTGTGAGTAAGATAAGCGACCCTAGTGGCCGACACAAACACCGGGCCCATTTAGGAGTGGCACTGCAGTGTCACGCAGGATGTCCCTTCCAAAAAACCCTCCCCAAACAGCACATGACGCAAAGAAAAAAAGAGGCGCAATGAGGTAGCTGACTGTGTGAGTAAGATTAGCGACCCTAGTGGCCGACACAAACACCGGGCCCATCTAGGAGTGGCACTGCAGTGTCACGCAGGATGTCCCTTCCAAAAAACCCTCCCCAATCAGCACATGATGCAAAGAAAAAGAAAAGAAAAAAGAGGTGCAAGATGGAATTGTCCTTGGGCCCTCCCACCCACCCTTATGTTGTATAAACAAAACAGGACATGCACACTTTAACCAACCCATCATTTCAGTGACAGGGTCTGCCACACGACTGTGACTGATATGACGGGTTGGTTTGGACCCCCCCCAAAAAAGAAGCAATTAATCTCTCCTTGCACAAACTGGCTCTACAGAGGCAAGATGTCCACCTCATCTTCACCCTCCGATATATCACCGTGTACATCCCCCTCCTCACAGATTATCAATTCGTCCCCACTGGAATCCACCATCTCAGCTCCCTGTGTACTTTGTGGAGGCAATTGCTGCTGGTCAATGTCTCCGCGGAGGAATTGATTATAATTCATTTTAATGAACATCATCTTCTCCACATTTTCTGGATGTAACCTCGTACGCCGATTGCTGACAAGGTGAGCGGCGGCACTAAACACTCTTTCGGAGTACACACTTGTGGGAGGGCAACTTAGGTAGAATAAAGCCAGTTTGTGCAAGGGCCTCCAAATTGCCTCTTTTTCCTGCCAGTATAAGTACGGACTGTGTGACGTGCCTACTTGGATGCGGTCACTCATATAATCCTCCACCATTCTATCAATGTTGAGAGAATCATATGCAGTGACAGTAGACGACATGTCCGTAATCGTTGTCAGGTCCTTCAGTCCGGACCAGATGTCAGCATCAGCAGTCGCTCCAGACTGCCCTGCATCACCGCCAGCGGGTGGGCTCGGAATTCTGAGCCTTTTCCTCGCACCCCCAGTTGCGGGAGAATGTGAAGGAGGAGATGTTGACAGGTCGCGTTCCGCTTGACTTGACAATTTTGTCACCAGCAGGTCTTTGCACCCCAGCAGACTTGTGTCTGCCGGAAAGAGAGATCCAAGGTAGGCTTTAAATCTAGGATCGAGCACGGTGGCCAAAATGTAGTGCTCTGATTTCAACAGATTGACCACCCGTGAATCCTTGTTAAGCGAATTAAGGGCTGCATCCACAAGTCCCACATGCCTAGCGGAATCGCTCCCTTTTAGCTCCTTCTTCAATGCCTCCAGCTTCTTCTGCAAAAGCCTGATGAGGGGAATGACCTGACTCAGGCTGGCAGTGTCTGAACTGACTTCACGTGTGGCAAGTTCAAAGGGCATCAGAACCTTGCACAACGTTGAAATCATTCTCCACTGCACTTGAGACAGGTGCATTCCACCTCCTATATCGTGCTCAATTGTATAGGCTTGAATGGCCTTTTGCTGCTCCTCCAACCTCTGAAGCATATAGAGGGTTGAATTCCACCTCGTTACCACTTCTTGCTTCAGATGATGGCAGGGCAGGTTCAGTAGTTTTTGGTGGTGCTCCAGTCTTCTGTACGTGGTGCCTGTACGCCGAAAGTGTCCCGCAATTTTTCTGGCCACCGACAGCATCTCTTGCACGCCCCTGTCGTTTTTTAAAAAATTCTGCACCACCAAATTCAAGGTATGTGCAAAACATGGGACGTGCTGGAATTTGCCCATATTTAATGCACACACAATATTGCTGGCGTTGTCCGATGCCACAAATCCACAGGAGAGTCCAATTGGGGTAAGCCATTCCGCGATGATCTTCCTCAGTTGCCGTAAGAGGTTTTCAGCTGTGTGCGTATTCTGGAAAGCGGTGATACAAAGCGTAGCCTGCCTAGGAAAGAGTTGGCGTTTGCGAGATGCTGCTACTGGTGCCGCCGCTGCTGTTCTTGCGGCGGGAGTCCATACATCTACCCAGTGGGCTGTCACAGTCATATAGTCCTGACCCTGCCCTGCTCCACTTGTCCACATGTCCGTGGTTAAGTGGACATTGGGTACAACTGCATTTTTTAGGACACTGGTGAGTCTTTTTCTGACGTCCGTGTACATTCTCGGTATCGCCTGCCTAGAGAAGTGGAACCTAGATGGTATTTGGTAACGGGGGCACACTGCCTCAATAAATTGTCTAGTTCCCTGTGAACTAACGGCGGATACCGGACGCACGTCTAACACCAACATAGTTGTCAAGGCCTCAGTTATCCGCTTTGCAGTAGGATGCCTGCTGTGATATTTCATCTTCCTCGCAAAGGACTGTTGAACAGTCAATTGCTTACTGGAAGTAGTACAAGTGGGCTTACGACTTCCCCTCTGGGATGACCATCGACTCCCAGCGGCAACAACAGCAGCGCCAGCAGCAGTAGGCGTTACACGCAAGGATGCATCGGAGGAATCCCAGGCAGGAGAGGACTCGTCAGAATTGCCAGTGACATGGCCTGCAGGACTATTGGCATTCCTGGGGAAGGAGGAAATTGACACTGAGGGAGTTGGTGGGGTGGTTTGCGTGAGCTTGGTTACAAGAGGAAGGGATTTACTGGTCAGTGGACTGCTTCCGCTGTCACCCAAAGTTTTTGAACTTGTCACTGACTTATTATGAATGCGCTGCAGGTGACGTATAAGGGAGGATGTTCCGAGGTGGTTAACGTCCTTACCCCTACTTATTACAGCTTGACAAAGGGAACACACGGCTTGACACCTGTTGTCCGCATTTCTGGTGAAATACCTCCACACCGAAGAGCTGATTTTTTTGGTATTTTCACCTGGCATGTCAACGGCCATATTCCTCCCACGGACAACAGGTGTCTCCCCGGGTGCCTGACTTAAACAAACCACCTCACCATCAGAATCCTCCTGGTCAATTTCCTCCCCAGCGCCAGCAACACCCATATCCTCCTCATCCTGGTGTACTTCAACACTGACATCTTCAATCTGACTATCAGGAACTGGACTGCGGGTGCTCCTTCCAGCACTTGCAGGGGGCGTGCAAATGGTGGAAGGCGCATGCTCTTCACGTCCAGTGTTGGGAAGGTCAGGCATCGCAACCGACACAATTGGACTCTCCTTGTGGATTTGGGATTTCGAAGAATGCACAGTTCTTTGCTGTGCTGCTTTTGCCAGCTTGAGTCTTTTCATTTTTCTAGCGAGAGGCTGAGTGCTTCCATCCTCATGTGAAGCTGAACCACTAGCCATGAACATAGGCCAGGGCCTCAGCCGTTCCTTGCCACTCCGTGTGGTAAATGGCATATTGGCAAGTTTACGCTTCTCCTCCGACAATTTTATTTTAGGTTTTGGAGTCCTTTTTTTTCTGATATTTGGTGTTTTGGATTTGACATGCTCTGTACTATGACATTGGGCATCGGCCTTGGCAGACGACGTTGCTGGCATTTCATCGTCTCGGCCATGACTAGTGGCAGCAGCTTCAGCACGAGGTGGAAGTGGATCTTGATCTTTCCCTAATTTTGGAACCTCAACATTTTTGTTCTCCATATTTTAATAGGCACAACTAAAAGGCACCTCAGGTAAACAATGGAGATGGATACTAGTATACAATTATGGACTGCCTGCCGACTGCAGACACAGAGGTAGCCACAGCCGTGAACTACCGTACTGTACTGTGTCTGCAGCTAATATAGACTGGTTGATAAAGAGAAGATGTCTATGTAACTATGTATGTATAAAGAAGACTGAAAAAAATCCACGGTTAGGTGGTATACAATTATGGACGGACTGCCTGCCGAGTGCAGACACAGAGGTAGCCACAGCCGTGAACTACCGTACTGTACTGTGTCTGCAGCTAATATAGACTGGTTGATAAAGAGAAGATGTCTATGTAACTATGTATGTATAAAGAAGAATGAAAAAAAACCACGGTTAGGTGGTATACAATTATGGACGGACTGCCTGCCGAGTGCAGACACAGAGGTAGCCACAGCCGTGAACTACCGTACTGTACTGTGTCTGCAGCTAATATAGACTGGTTGATAAAGAGAAGATGTCTATGTAACTATGTATGTATAAAGAAGAATGAAAAAAATCCACGGTTAGGTGGTATTACAATTATGGACGGACTGCCTGCCGAATGCAGAGACACAGAGGTAGCCACAGCCGTGAACTACCGTACTGTGTCTGCTGCGACTGGATGATAAATGATATAAAAAATATATATATATCACTACTGCAGCCGGACAGGTATATATTATATATTATATAATGACGGACCTGCTGGACACTGTCTGTCAGCAGAATGAGTTTTATTTTTATAGAATAAAAAAAACAACAACACACAAGTGAAGTCACACGACGAGTGTTTAACTTTTTCAGGCAATCACAATATAAGTATACTACTAACTATACTGGTGGTCAGTGTGGTCAGGTCACTGGTCAGTCACACTGGCAGTGGCACTCCTGCAGCAAAAGTGTGCACTGTTTAATTTTAATATAATATGTACTCCTGGCTCCTGCTATAACCTATAACTGGCACTGCAGTAGTGCTCCCCAGTCTCCCCCACAATTATAAGCTGTGTGAGCTGAGCAGTCAGACAGATATATATAATATTATATATAGATAATAGATGATGCAGCACACTGGCCTGAGCCTGAGCAGTGCACACAGATATGGTATGTGACTGACTGAGTCACTGTGTGTATCGCTTTTTTCAGGCAGAGAACGGATATATTAAATAAACTGCACTGTGTGTCTGGTGGTCACTCACTATATAATATATTATGTACTCCTGGCTCCTGCTATAACCTATAACTGGCACTGCAGTAGTGCTCCCCAGTCTCCCCCACAATTATAAGCTGTGTGAGCTGAGCAGTCAGACAGATATATATAATATTATATATAGATAATAGATGATGCAGCACACTGGCCTGAGCCTGAGCAGTGCACACAGATATGGTATGTGACTGACTGAGTCACTGTGTGTATCGCTTTTTTCAGGCAGAGAACGGATATATTAAATAAACTGCACTGTGTGTCTGGTGGTCACTCACTATATAATATATTATGTACTCCTGGCTCCTGCTATAACCTATAACTGGCACTGCAGTAGTGCTCCCCAGTCTCCCCCACAATTATAAGCTGTGTGAGCTGAGCAGTCAGACAGATATATATAATATTATATATAGATAATAGATGATGCAGCACACTGGCCTGAGCCTGAGCAGTGCACACAGATATGGTATGTGACTGAGTCACTGTGTGCTGTGTATCGCTTTTTTCAGGCAGAGAACGGATTATAAAGTAAACTGCACTGTCCTCACTAGTAAACTCTCTCCACTCAGTCTCTACACTTCTACAGTAACAGTACTCCTCCTAGTCAGCTCCAGTAAATCTCTCTCAGTCTCTTATAATCTAAATGGAGAGGACGCCAGCCACGTCCTCTCCCTATCAATCTCAATGCACGTGTGAAAATGGCGGCGACGCGCGGCTCCTTATATAGAATCCGAGTCTCGCGATAGAATCCGAGCCTCGCGAGAATCCGACAGTGTCATGATGACGTTCGGGCGCGCTCGGGTTAACCGAGCAAGGCGGGAAGATCCGAGTCGCTCGGATCCGTGTAAAAAAACATGAAGTTCTGGCGGGTTCGGATTCAGAGAAACCGAACCCGCTCATCTCTATTGCTTTCCCCAAGCTAGTCCAGCTGTTTTACTGTTTTTTTTCTGTGGGGGTTTTAAATTAAACTGCATATTTTTATGTATTATGGAATCATTTCCTTCTTTCTTGATAAAAGTGATTGAGGCTTTATGTGAGATATCTATTGCTTTTGAGTTTTACCAGACATGCTGTGCTGTGAGTGTCTGCTGAATGGTATCCAAGAAATAATTACGCTTGCTACAAAGTGATGTGATAGTTTATATAGAAATGCTGATCTTATGAAATAATTTTATTTTGAAGAATAGTCACATTAGGGCTGATGCTGAGTTGGAGGTACATCAGATTTTTTGGCGTCAAATATACAAATTTGTACTGTGTATGCCCACAAAAAAGATTACCTCTGCATACGTATGTAAATCTGACCTTTGGAGAGGATATATGGGGAGAGAAGGAGCGGTCACATGCAGTCCGAGTACCGTATTCACATGTTGACATTATTGTGACTAGCAGGATTGCATTGAGACACGTATACGTCTGATAGTAGCATGACGGCTGCTGCAAATATACCCTAGAGATGGGCCTTAACTAGCCTCTTCTTATTGGCTGAGCCGACACTGCCAACTGTCCCAGGCTAACATTGGCTGCTGCGCTTCTGGGATTTGTGTTCCACTGCGGAACATACACCAGAAGCTACCAACTCATCTGTCAACCCCCCTGTCACTGTGGGATGGGTCAGGCCATCCCCTGGGGCTACTGGAGGTTAGCTGGACCAGGCAGGGATGAGAGCAGTGTGACACCTGCCTGAGGTGTGTGCAGCTATATAGACAGAGTAGGAGCCGGAGGAGCTGGACACTCATTCTGGCTGTCTGTTAGCGCAGTTCACAGAGAGAGGTTTATTTTTTTCTTGTGGGGGGCCAATGTTTTTTTTTCCTGTGGGGGCCAATGTGTTTTCCTGTTGGAGCCAATGTGTTGTTTTCTTCTGTGTGGGCCAATGTGTTTCTTTTTTTTGTGGGGCCAGTTTGTGTATTTTTTCCTGTGGGGGTCAATGTGTTTTATTTTTTCTTGTGTGTTGTTTTTTTCTGCGCATGCATCTGAGTTGCACCACAAATGTGTCTCGATGGTGTCTGTACAGATTTGCAGTATAGATTTAGACATTGGAAACCATACTCAGATGAATGATCTACATCTAGCATAGGGCAGATGAAAGTTTCAATCATGCAACCAATGGGGGCATCTAAAGACACACAAAGCATGGATGTACACCAGGGAAGTGCATTATAAGATCATTAGCCTAAAGTCGTAGACGCAGTTACAGCAAAATATACAAGGAAGGCGGCACCTGCCCCCGACTCACATTCAGGCCCTAGCCTGCAGCTCTGAACAGACCCCACTCCCCTCAAATGACCCCACCCTCTTTAGGGCTGCTTCCATAAATTTCCTGTGCTCGTTCTCAGTCTCAATCCGCTTCTGATTTGATGTATGCATGACGTAACCCTGGCATAAATGCTACTGCTGCACTGATGGCAAATCTAGAGATGCTGCAGACCCATTATATAAAGAAACAGGGGGTAATTCAGACCTGATCGCTGCTGTGCGTTTTCGCACAGCATGCGATCAGGTCTGTACTGCGCATGGGTATGTACAGCAATGCGCTGGCGTGTCAGATTACTGCACCGGGCATCGGTGCATAGTGACAGGATGGTGCAAAAAAAGCGATCGCACGGGCAATCGCAAGGTGACTGACAGGAAAAGCCCGTTTGTGGGTGGCAACTGGCCATTTTAGAAGTGTGTCTGGGAAAACGCAGGAGGGACCAGGCGTTTGGAGGGAGAGTTTCTGACGTCAGCTCTTGTCCCAATCATCGCAGCAGCAGAGTAAGTCCTGGGCTGAGCAGAGACTGCACAAACTCATGTTTGTGCAGCTCTGCTACAATTGCGATCGCACGCCTGCACCCAGCGAATGCCCTCCCCCTGTAGGCTGCAACTAACTGATCGCAGGCATGCAAAAAACGCTTCCTTGTGAACAGGTCTGTATTACCCCCACTGTTTTTACCTGTGTCTGCTTAGAGCTCTCTTGTTGGAAACAGCTCAGCATAAGTCCCATTATCTCCATCTTTCCATAAATTATTTTGCACAACTGATCTTCCCAATTTTTTTCACAAATAATATTGTAAAACATGTACTAACCATGACCTCTTGTAAAGAGATTATCACAAGTAACAGCTAGCACTGATTCTGTTTATGACGTATCATATACCAGTAGACCAATGTACATAGTGCTGGATGTAAATGTTTTGCTTCGCAAATGCTGGTTAGGCTTTGCTGATGTCTCCCTTTGTTACATTGTGGCTCCAATCTCTGCCACCTGTCATTTTTATAAAATAAATGTATAAATTAGCGTGGACTTTGTATGGTGGCACACAGTGTGACAAATGTATACCATCACATCCATTCCATAGTAATACATAACAGATCAAATAAGAAACAACATTCATAAAAAACAAACAAACATACAAGCAAGCAAATAAAATTGTTGATAGCTGACTTGTATCTCTACGATACGGGAAACCTAGGCCCAAAACTACTGTATGTCTTTTTAATTTTTAAATTTGTCTAATAAATAATGCTGGAAACAAAGCGCAGCTTACTCTGAAGTTTACTTACTTTATCTTTGCCAGGCAACTAGTAGTCAATAAAGACTCTTGCTTTATCTATAGCTAATAATCTGAGTTTTGTTTTATTTTTACCCATTTGCCTAAAACAGTGTACCAGCAGCAGGTCGCACTAGTGCTGCATTGCCAGCAGCGTGTGGTGTCTGTGCATCACTCTGTGTATAGTGGAGCAATTCTGACCTGGGGGATTAATGTAATAGGATCCAAGTTGCTGGAGGTGCAGGACTTCAGATGAGAATGCCCGTATTTTTAAAGCGGCAATCATTTACAAGGTAAAATCAACCTAGAAGCGGAAATGACTCCACTGTGCATTGTTCTTTGCAGAACCTCCTAAGCTCCTTATCTGGATGTTCTGGGTGCATCCATATCTTAGTGCATTGTATCATATGTTTTGTACAGAAATGAACAGAAATAATCCTAGGGAAAGAACCATAGCAACAGAATCAATAGCTGTGAAGATTTCATTTTAGAAAGCGACCATATTCTAATAATATACAGTATTAGTAATTAAAGATAGCACAATGCACAAATGTTAGTCCATCAGTTGTTGGTAGAAGCATATCCATATACTTCTGTATTTTCTGCAGGTCTTGTTTCCTCAAAATATGTTAGCTATCTACAAAATGTAGAAAAGGGTGCCCAACATAATGAGGAACATTGAAAGGTAAATTTTAATTGCACACAATAAAATGCACATACATCAGGTTTTACAATTGTTAGCATATCAAACACTTTGCCTTCCTCTCGAACTGGGATCTCTTGTCTATACACTGTTGGGAATAAGTCGTCCAAGCGCAACCATGATTCCTGGAAGTTAGTTTTACTTCCTCAATGAGGTGTAGCGTCAGCCCGCTGCACGCCCAATGCGTTTCGTCATTTATGATGACCCCCTTTCTTATACTGTGGCTCCAGACTCTGTCACCTGTCATCTGTATAAAATGAATTCACACATTTGTACATAAACAAAAAGAAGTACTCAAGTACTCTTAGTTAAAGAACCATAGGGATAGAATCACAAAATGTGGAGATTTCATATTGGAAACCAAACACATGTTTCAACTACATACTGTTAATTTTCTTCAGGGCCTGAAGAAAGCTACTAGTAGGCAGTTAAAACAACTGCTGGACACTTGCCATAATATTGTGATCCATGCTATTAATTAAATAAATCTCTCTACATGCGGGGGATGAGGGATGGTCTCTGAATTGTCCAGATGGACGGGATAAGTGTTGATATACCTAGTATGATGACAGTCCTTCAGGTGCATTTTGGCAAAAGTCCAGGCGGGCTGGCATGTGCTTTTTACTAAGGGGTGGCTTCCGTCTGGTCACTCTACCATACAGGCCTGATTGGTGGACAGCTGCAGAGATGTTCTTCTGGAAGGTTCTCCTCTCTCCACAGAGGAATGGTGTAGTACTGGTGTAGGAGTGACCATCGGGTTCTTGGTCCCCTCCCTGACTAGGGCCCTTCTCCCCTGATCACTCAGTTTAGACGGCCGGTCAGCTCTAGGAAGAGTCCTGGTGATTCCGAACTGATTCCATTTACGGATGATGGAGGCCACTGTGCTCATTGGGACCTTCAGAGCAGCAGATATTTTTCTGTACCCTTCACCAGATTTGTGCCTCGAGACAATCCTGTCTCGGAGGTCTACAGAAAATTCCTTTGACTTCATGCTTGGTTTGTGCTCAGACGGGCACTGTCAAGTGTGGGACCTTATATAAAGGTGTGTGCCTTTCCTAATCATGTCCAATCAACTGAATTTACCACAGGTGGACTCCAATTAAGCTGTAGGAAAATCTCAAGGATGATCAGTGGAAACAGGATGCACCTGAGCTCAATTTTGAGCTTCATGGCAAAGACTCCAATTAAGCTGTAGGAAAATCTCAAGGATGATCAGTGGAAACAGGATGCACCTGAGCTCAATTTTGAGCTTCATGGCAAAGACTGTGAATACTTACAGTATGTACATGTAATTTCTTATTTTTTTATTTTTTATACATTTGCAAAAAAAAAAAAAAAAAAATCACATTGTCATTATGGGGTATTGTGTGTAGAATTTGAAGGGAAAAAATTAATTTATTCCATTTTGGAATAAGGCTGTAACATAACAAAATGTGGAAAAAGTGAAGCGCTTGCACTGTACAAAGAGGCAGGTTTTATGAAGAGCATTATTGCCGTATTGGGACCTCCAGCTTTTCCTGTTGCTTCGACAACTTCTCTCTTCTGCCCGGAAGTCACACTTCTTGATACATCATCTTGCAGAATTTGCCATACCTGCATAAAACAGATTTGGATTTGCATGTGTTTGAAGTCAAAAGGGTTTGCTTTGCTTTAAATTATGTACTTGTACAAAACTCTGAATGTCACTTTGTACGCGTAAAACTGAGCACATTGATATTATTTAACCAATTACTGTGTAAATTCAGGATTTATTTTAATATTTAATATAAATGACTGAATACAGTCAGCAGAACTAATTCCATCTGTCATACAGTATTGTGATAATGACCAACAAGAGAATGAAAGACAGTTCAGTAAGCACACTGTTAATGAATACAGTTTTCTTAGCAATAAAGTGGCTGTTGGAAAGCTTGCAAACACATAGAACAGCCTAGACCAGACTGAGAATGGTCCTTTGCAAGGGTGTCTTCGCAACTGCGGCACCCTCCACACACACCCAAAAGACATCCAAACAGCAAGACTGGAAATTGGAAACACACACAAACCAGTATTTCTTGGTTTACATTTGGTGTAGTTTAGTGATGAAAGCAAGTTTGACTGAATTGGCAGTGACACCCACATCAAGGTATGAAGAGACCCTGAAACCAGAAAGCATTAGATAAGAACTAAGAAAGGAAGCTCTGTTATACTCTAGACCTGCATTAGTCAGGGGTGTATCTATAATCATGTGTACAGAGTGTGCAATGCACATGGGCCTCTGGGTGCAAGAGGGCTCCGTATAGCACACCCTGCTTCCATAACAAGCCTTAGAGGTTCTGTGCACCTATGTTACATGCAAACACTCTTTCAGTTTAATATCTTTGGAAAGATTGCGTTGCACAGCAATAGCAGACTTTTAATGAATTACGAGTTTGAAAGTTTACTTCTAGTTCATCCTACTAGTTCACAATAAAAATACTGTCTTCAATATGTCATTGATAATACAGTACAGACACATTTGTTCACATTTTAGGGGGTTGGATAGTTTTGGTGTGAGTGTGTGTTTATATTAGTGACAGATTGTGGTGTATAGCTTATGAGTAATATTTAATGTATTTTGGAATGTAAGTTGACGATTCATCAACTCTTGATTCTCTGCACAGTGAGGCTGACAGTAATAACTTGGGTATTCAGTTTGGCACAAAAAGCATGGATCTGTCAACATGAAATATAGTCAAGTGTATGATTAGATTAAAGGTGCTTCATTTCCAGTGCATGTTCTAAAAAATAATTTACAGAGCAGCTGGGTATAGCCTTGGGTAAAGGAGGCTTTTCCTTTCACATTATTAGTTCTGGATAACTTTATTTAAAAAACATAAACAACATAGCTTGACTGTGATCTACCGGCTGGATCTGCGTATCGGCAGCCAGCGATGATCAGCGATCCTTAGGGGAAATTAAACATATTAAAAATGCCAGATTCTCTGACGCGGCCGTTGGAGGATTGGGACATTGCAGCAATTTATTGCTGTACCCTTTACCATAGTGACTCACCCAAACAACATGTAAATAATGATTAAAGAATAATGTATGCAAAAGATAACACCAGCATGAAAGATAAGATTGAAGAGGTGGCAGAATAACTAATACCAAATATAAATGACAAAATAAGAATAATAAATATGTTTAAATATATATAGCTGCAAGCCAATCTATACTTAATATCAGGGGCAATGGGACATAATGTATAAGCTACTCAAAAGTACTAGAAAATAAATCAGATGTTATAAGATCACAATCTTGAATAAATAATTCTACAACAAAAGGCTGAGAATAGATAACAAATAAATGCTTTCAAACTAATACCTCATATTACAATGACATACCCTCAGAGTGTATTCATATAAATATACAAAATGTCAGTTAAAGACAACATGCAAAGTTTGGAGTCAGATCAGATAGACATAAGACAATGGGGCATATTCATCATGAAAAAATTGTGAAATGAGAATTTTTAGTTTTCAGTTCTCACCCTCTCATTTCACAATTTTCTCAGTATTCATCATGACTTCCACATAAAAATATCACTTCCAAAAAATGGCTATTTTGATGAAGCAGCTTTTCGTAAAAAGTGATATTTTCCTGCCTGCAGCTGAGGTGTCCTTAAGGACTTCCTCACACTGGGCATGATGAGGCAGTGTGAGCTGTGGCTACATCTGAGCTATCTCATGAAGAATGGAGAGCAATAGGGGTATGAAATTTAAAAAGCTAACGGTGGGATGTACTACCATTTTTGGAGGTTTGAGCCCATGTCCCATATGTATTATAAAGTGCAACTTTATGGAGCTTGTACCTGATAGGCAATGCCAATAGACAGTGTTTTATATAAAAGCCTTTGAGCTCCTTTTCACATAGTTTCCTGATAAGGATCCAATAGGATCCTCCTCCTACCCCATGTCTCCTGCGACTTGTGCATGCACTGGCCAATGGCCACGCGTTGGCAGAAGGACTCCAAGGTCATAAATTCGAAAGTCCTCATATCGCAATGGAGAGCTCTTATCGGAGGAGCAGTCATTTTGCAAATCTACATGCATGCAACTTTAAGAAATGTCAATATGCATGCGGTAAGTGGTGGGATGTATCGCATTCAAAATGCAATGCGAAATTTATCCCGTCCTGAATCTTTTCAATATCAAACTTTAAAAATATAAATAATATGACATTTGTTTCTAGTTAATTAATGAATACATGTATAAATATAATTTTTCTAGGTCTTAAAATAGTAGCTGTTAATCCATATTTTTTTAAACCAATGTTTGTTCAAAACCTTTTTGAGGCACCCTGTATTAGAAGTTCTTTATTAGCTGTTATAGTAAAAAAATAGAAATCATACCTCCTTTGTTCTTAGAGAATTTGGTAACTCTTAGTCATTAGTTTGGATCCTTTTTTTAAATAGCCTACCATTAAAAATACAAAATTAATCTTAACAGTTAGCATTCCCATCTGTTTTTAATTGGAAGGAGATAGAAAAAAAGAAATATTTTTTTTGCCAGAGGTTTGTAAGTGGCTTTCCCCATATACTCGTTGAGTTGTCAGAAATTATAACTAATATACAAGCATCAGTTTGAATATATAATGTATACCTCCCAACTGTCCTGAAGACAGCGGGACAGTCATGCTATTCGGACACTGTCCCTCCTGCGGGCCACAATGTCCCGTGGGAGGGGGGGGAAGGTTGGGGGAGCCTTTGATCACCTGCTGCTCTGCTCTGCAAAGCAATGAGTGATCCCTGAATAGATCCCTTGCTTATGGGCGTAGAAAGCTATGCTGGGCCCCTGTAAAGGGATGAAGGTGTGGTTTAATAAAGGGGCCATGACTATGCCCTTTAATATAAAAATCTAATTAAAAAAATAATTGCAGGGCTGCTTTAGGGGGGCGCTGTTTTAATACAGGGTGGGGAGCGGGGGAGGGAACCTGCTTCCTACCTAACTTGATCTGGAAGCAGGCCCCTCCTCCCCAGACAGCACCATCTTCCCGGTGATATTTGGGAAGATGACACTTGCCAGTAGAGAGCAAAGACTCTTTGCATTCTATGTGCGGCGCCATCATCCGGAATATATCACCGGGAAGATGGCGCCGCTGCCAGCCAGCCACAGCACAGGTATACTTTGGCCCCCCGTGCCAGTGTAATTCCCCCCCCCTTCTCGATGCCACTGGTCATGCTTATGCACATGGCATCTAAACTAGAGATGTGCACTTGAAATTTTTCGGGTTTTGTGTTTTGGTTTTGGGTTCGGTTCCGCGGCCGTGTTTTGGGTTCGACCGCGTTTTGGCAAAACCTCACCGAATTTTTTTTGTCGGATTCGGGTGTTTTTTTCAAAAAACCCTAAAAAACAGCTTAAATCATAGAATTTGGGGGTCATTTTGATCCCAAAGTATCATTAACCTCAAAAACCATAATTTCCACTCATTTTCAGTAGAGATGAGCGGGTTCGGTTCCTCTGAATCCGAACCCGCCCGAACTTCAGGTTTTTTACACGGGTCCGAGCAGGCTCGGATCTTCCTGCCTTGCTCGGCTAACCCGAGCGCGCCCGAACGTCATCATCACGCTGTCGGATTCTCGCGAGGCTCGGATTCTATCGCGAGACTCGGATTCTATATAAGGAGCCGCGCGTCGCCGCCATTTTCACACGTGCATTGAGAGTCATAGGGAGAGGACGTGGCTGGCGTCCTCTCCGTTTAGAGAAGAGAGAGACACAGTATTTTGGGGAGCATTATTAGGAGGAGTACTACTATACTGTATACTACTATACTACTTGCTGCTGAAGTGATATTTTATACTAGATTAGATAATAGATAGTGTGACTGTAAGTGTATTATCTGACTTGTGGGGGAGACACTGACAGTGGGGAGCAGTTAGAGTCTGAGAGCAGGACTCAGGAGTACATATAACGTACAGTGCACACTTTTGCTGCCAGAGTCAGTGCCACACTGCCATTGTTGTGACCACACTGACCACCAGTATAATAATATATTTTGTGATTGTCTGCTTAGGCCTCGGAGTACTAGTTGCAAGTTGCAACGTGACCTGAAGTGACCACCAGTTTAATAATCAATCACCACCAGTTTAATATATATATATATATATATATATATATATATATAATATTGTATACCACCTACCCGTGGTTTTTTTTTTTTCATTCTTCTTTATACATACTACTATAGTAGCTTACTGTAGCAGTCTGCGGTGCTGTGCTGACCTGACAGTGTCCACCAGGTCCGTCATCAGTCATTACATAATAAATATATATAGTACCTGTCCGGCTGCAGTACTAGTGATATTATATTGATTTCATCTCATTATCAATAATTTATCATCCAGTCTAGACTCTATATTAGCAGCAGACACAGTACGTTAGTCCACGGCTGTAGCTACCTCTGTGTCGGCACTCGGCAGTCCATCCATAATTGTATACCACCTACCCGTGGTTTTTTTTTTTCTTTCTTCTTTGTACATACTACTATAGAGTATAGTAGCTTACTGTAGCAGTCTGCGGTGCTGCTGAGCTGACAGTGTCCAGCAGGTCCGTCATCAGTCATCATTACCTAATAAATATATTATCTACCTGTCCGGCTGCAGTACTAGTGATATTATATATACATACATATATATATATTGATTTCATCTCATTATCAATCATCCAGTCTATATTAGCAGCAGACACAGTACGTTAGTCCACGGCTGTAGCTACCTCTGTGTCGGCACTCGGCAGTCCATCCATAATTGTATACCACCTACCCGTGGTTTTTTTTTTTTCCTTTCTTCTTTGTACATACTACTATAGTATAGTAGCTTACTGTAGCAGTCTGCGGTGCTGCTGAGCTGACAGTGTCCAGCAGGTCCGTCATCAGTCATCATTACCTAATAAATATATTATCTACCTGTCCGGCTGCAGTACTAGTGATATTATATATACATACATATATATATATTTATTGATTTCATCTCATTATCAATCATCCAGTCTATATTAGCAGCAGACACAGTACGTTAGTCCACGGCTGTAGCTACCTCTGTGTCGGCAGTCCATCCATAATTGTATACCACCTACCCGTGTTTTTTTTTTTTCTTTCTTCTTTGTACATACTACTATAGTATAGTAGCTTACTGTAGCAGTCTGCGGTGCTGCTGAGCTGACAGTGTCCAGCAGGTCCGTCATCAGTCATCATTACCTAATAAATATATTATCTACCTGTCCGGCTGCAGTACTAGTGATATTATATATACATACATATATATATATATATTGATTTCATCTCATTATCAATCATCCAGTCTATATTAGCAGCAGACACAGTACGTTAGTCCACGGCTGTAGCTACCTCTGTGTCGGCACTCGGCAGTCCATCCATAATTGTATACCACCTACCCGTGGTTTTTTTTTTTCTTTCTTCTTTGTACATACTACTATAGTATAGTAGCTTACTGTAGCAGTCTGCGGTGCTGCTGAGCTGACAGTGTCCAGCAGGTCCGTCATCAGTCATCATTACCTAATAAATATATTATCTACCTGTCCGGCTGCAGTACTAGTGATATTATATATACATACATATATATATATTGATTTCATCTCATTATCAATCATCCAGTCTATATTAGCAGCAGACACAGTACGTTAGTCCACGGCTGTAGCTACCTCTGTGTCGGCACTCGGCAGTCCATCCATAATTGTATACCACCTACCCGTGGTTTTTTTTTTCTTTCTTCTTTGTACATACTACTATAGTATAGTAGCTTACTGTAGCAGTCTGAGGTGCTGCTGAGCTGACAGTGTCCAGCAGGTCCGTCATCAGTCATCATTACCTAATAAATATATTATCTACCTGTCCGGCTGCAGTACTAGTGATATTATATATACATACATATATATATATATTGATTTCATCTCATTATCAATCATCCAGTCTATATTAGCAGCAGACACAGTACGTTAGTCCACGGCTGTAGCTACCTCTGTGTCGGCACTCGGCAGTCCATCCATAATTGTATACCACCTACCCGTGTTTTTTTTTTTCTTTCTTCTTTGTACATACTACTATAGTATAGTAGCTTACTGTAGCAGTCTGCGGTGCTGCTGAGCTGACAGTGTCCAGCAGGTCCGTCATCAGTCATCATTACCTAATAAATATATTATCTACCTGTCCGGCTGCAGTACTAGTGATATTATATATACATACATATATATATATTGATTTCATCTCATTATCATCCAGTCTATATTAGCAGCAGACACAGTACGGTAGTCCACGGCTGTAGCTACCTCTGTGTCGGCACTCGGCAGTCCATCCATAAGTATACTAGTATCCATCCATCTCCATTGTTTACCTGAGGTGCCTTTTAGTTGTGCCTATTAAAATATGGAGAACAAAAATGTTGAGGTTCCAAAATTAGGGAAAGATCAAGATCCACTTCCACCTCGTGCTGAAGCTGCTGCCACTAGTCATGGCCGAGACGATGAAATGCCAGCAACGTCGTCTGCCAAGGCCGATGCCCAATGTCATAGTACAGAGCATGTCAAATCCAAAACACCAAATATCAGTAAAAAAAGGACTCCAAAACCTAAAATAAAATTGTCGGAGGAGAAGCGTAAACTTGCCAATATGCCATTTACCACACGGAGTGGCAAGGAACGGCTGAGGCCCTGGCCTATGTTCATGGCTAGTGGTTCAGCTTCACATGAGGATGGAAGCACTCAGCCTCTCGCTAGAAAACTGAAAAGACTCAAGCTGGCAAAAGCACCGCAAAGAACTGTGCGTTCTTCGAAATCCCAAATCCACAAGGAGAGTCCAATTGTATCGGTTGCGATGCCTGACCTTCCCAACACTGGACGTGAAGAGCATGCGCCTTCCACCATTTGCACGCCCCCTGCAAGTGCTGGAAGGAGCACCCGCAGTCCAGTTCCTGATAGTCAGATTGAAGATGTCAGTGTTGAAGTACACCAGGATGAGGAGGATATGGGTGTTGCTGGCGCTGGGGAGGAAATTGACCAGGAGGATTCTGATGGTGAGGTGGTTTGTTTAAGTCAGGCACCCGGGGAGACACCTGTTGTCCGTGGGAGGAATATGGCCGTTGACATGCCTGGTGAAAATACCAAAAAAATCAGCTCTTCAGTGTGGAGGTATTTCAACAGAAAAGCGGACAACAGGTGTCAAGCCGTGTGTTGCCTTTGTCAAGCTGTAATAAGTAGGGGTAAGGACGTTAACCACCTCGGAACATCCTCCCTTATACGTCACCTGCAGCGCATTCATAATAAGTCAGTGACAAGTTCAAAAACTTTGGGCGACAGCGGAAGCAGTCCACTGACCAGTAAATCCCTTCCTCTTGTAACCAAGCTCACGCAAACCACCCCACCAACTCCCTCAGTGTCAATTTCCTCCTTCCCCAGGAATGCCAATAGTCCTGCAGGCCATGTCACTGGCAATTCTGACGAGTCCTCTCCTGCCTGGGATTCCTCCGATGCATCCTTGCGTGTAACGCCTACTGCTGCTGGCGCTGCTGTTGTTGCTGCTGGGAGTCGATGGTCATCCCAGAGGGGAAGTCGTAAGCCCACTTGTACTACTTCCAGTAAGCAATTGACTGTCCAACAGTCCTTTGCGAGGAAGATGAAATATCACAGCAGTCATCCTGCTGCAAAGCGGATAACTGAGGCCTTGACAACTATGTTGGTGTTAGACGTGCGTCCGGTATCCGCCGTTAGTTCACAGGGAACTAGACAATTTATTGAGGCAGTGTGCCCCCGTTACCAAATACCATCTAGGTTCCACTTCTCTAGGCAGGCGATACCGAGAATGTACACGGACGTCAGAAAAAGACTCACCAGTGTCCTAAAAAATGCAGTTGTACCCAATGTCCACTTAACCACGGACATATGGACAAGTGGAGCAGGGCAGGGTCAGGACTATATGACTGTGACAGCCCACTGGGTAGATGTATGGACTCCCGCCGCAAGAACAGCAGCGGCGGCACCAGTAGCAGCATCTCGCAAACGCCAACTCTTTCCTAGGCAGGCTACGCTTTGTATCACCGCTTTCCAGAATACGCACACAGCTGAAAACCTCTTACGGCAACTGAGGAAGATCATCGCGGAATGGCTTACCCCAATTGGACTCTCCTGTGGATTTGTGGCATCGGACAACGCCAGCAATATTGTGTGTGCATTAAATATGGGCAAATTCCAGCACGTCCCATGTTTTGCACATACCTTGAATTTGGTGGTGCAGAATTTTTTAAAAAATGACAGGGGCGTGCAAGAGATGCTGTCGGTGGCCAGAAGAATTGCGGGACACTTTCGGCGTACAGGCACCACGTACAGAAGACTGGAGCACCACCAAAAACTACTGAACCTGCCCTGCCATCATCTGAAGCAAGAAGTGGTAACGAGGTGGAATTCAACCCTCTATATGCTTCAGAGGTTGGAGGAGCAGCAAAAGGCCATTCAAGCCTATACAATTGAGCACGATATAGGAGGTGGAATGCACCTGTCTCAAGCGCAGTGGAGAATGATTTCAACGTTGTGCAAGGTTCTGATGCCCTTTGAACTTGCCACACGTGAAGTCAGTTCAGACACTGCCAGCCTGAGTCAGGTCATTCCCCTCATCAGGCTTTTGCAGAAGAAGCTGGAGACATTGAAGGAGGAGCTAACACGGAGCGATTCCGCTAGGCATGTGGGACTTGTGGATGGAGCCCTTAATTCGCTTAACAAGGATTCACGGGTGGTCAATCTGTTGAAATCAGAGCACTACATTTTGGCCACCGTGCTCGATCCTAGATTTAAAGCCTACCTTGGATCTCTCTTTCCGGCAGACACAAGTCTGCTGGGGTTGAAAGACCTGCTGGTGACAAAATTGTCAAGTCAAGCGGAACGCGACCTGTCAACATCTCCTCCTTCACATTCTCCCGCAACTGGGGGTGCGAGGAAAAGGCTCAGAATTCCGAGCCCACCCGCTGGCGGTGATGCAGGGCAGTCTGGAGCGACTGCTGATGCTGACATCTGGTCCGGACTGAAGGACCTGACAACGATTACGGACATGTCGTCTACTGTCACTGCATATGATTCTCTCACCATTGAAAGAATGGTGGAGGATTATATGAGTGACCGCATCCAAGTAGGCACGTCACACAGTCCGTACTTATACTGGCAGGAAAAAGAGGCAATTTGGAGGCCCTTGCACAAACTGGCTTTATTCTACCTAAGTTGCCCTCCCACAAGTGTGTACTCCGAAAGAGTGTTTAGTGCCGCCGCTCACCTTGTCAGCAATCGGCGTACGAGGTTACATCCAGAAAATGTGGAGATGATGTTCATTAAAATGAATTATAATCAATTCCTCCGTGGAGACATTGACCAGCAGCAATTGCCTCCACAAAGTACACAGGGAGCTGAGATGGTGGATTCCAGTGGGGACGAATTGATAATCTGTGAGGAGGGGGATGTACACGGTGATATATCGGAGGATGATGATGAGGTGGACATCTTGCCTCTGTAGAGCCAGTTTGTGCAAGGAGAGATTAATTGCTTCTTTTTTGGTGGGGGTCCAAACCAACCCGTCATTTCACTCACAGTCGTGTGGCAGACCCTGTCACTGAAATGATGGGTTGGTTAAAGTGTGCATGTCCTGTTTATACAACATAAGGGTGGGTGGGAGGGCCCAAGGACAATTCCATCTTGCACCTCTTTTTTCTTTAATTTTTCTTTGCGTCATGTGCTGTTTGTGGAATGTTTTTTGGAAGGGCCATCCTGCGTGACACTGCAGTGCCACTCCTAGATGGGCCCGGTGTTTGTGTCGGCCACTAAGGTCGCTTATCTTACTCACACAGCTACCTCATTGCGCCTCTTTTTTTCTTTGCGTCATGTGCTGTTTGGGGAGGGTTTTTTGGAAGGGCCATCCTGCGTGACACTGCAGTGCCACTCCTAGATGGGCACGGTGTTTGTGTCGGCCACTAGGGTCGCTTATCTTACTCACACAGCTACCTCATTGCGCCTCTTTTTTTCTTTGCGTCATGTGCTGTTTGGGGAGGGTTTTTTGGAAGGGCCATCCTGCGTGACACTGCAGTGCCACTCCTAGATGGGCACGGTGTTTGTGTCGGCCACTAGGGTCGCTTATCTTACTCACACAGCTACCTCATTGCGCCTCTTTTTTTCTTTGCGTCATGTGCTGTTTGGGGAGGGTTTTTTGGAAGGGCCATCCTGCGTGACACTGCAGTGCCACTCCTAGATGGGCACGGTATTTGTGTCGGCCACTAGGGTCGCTTATCTTACTCACACAGCTACCTCATTGCGCCTCTTTTTTTCTTTGCGTCATGTGCTGTTTGGGGAGTGTTTTTTGGAAGGGCCATCCTGCGTGACACTGCAGTGCCACTCCTAGATGGGCCAGGTGTTTGTGTCGGCCACTAGGGTCGCTTATCTTACTCACACAGCTACCTCATTGCGCCTCTTTTTTTCTTTGCGTCATGTGCTGTTTGGGGAGGGTTTTTTGGAAGGGCCATCCTGCGTGACACTGCAGTGCCACTCCTAGATGGGCACGGTGTTTGTGTCGGCCACTAGGGTCGCTTATCTTACTCACACAGCTACCTCATTGCGCCTCTTTTTTTCTTTGCGTCATGTGCTGTTTGGGGAGTGTTTTTTGGAAGGGCCATCCTGCGTGACACTGCAGTGCCACTACTAGATGGGCCCGGTGTTTGTGTCTGCCACTAGGGTCGCTTATCTTACTCACACAGCTACCTCATTGCGCCTCTTTTTTTCTTTGCATCATGTGCTGTTTGGGGAGGGTTTTTTGGAAGGGCCATCCTGCGTGACACTGCAGTGCCACTCCTAGATGGGCCCGGTGTTTGTGTCGGCCACTAGGGTCGCTTATCTTACTCACACAGCTACCTCATTGCGCCTCTTTTTTTCTTTGCGTCATGTGCTGTTTGGGGAGGGTTTTTTGGAAGGGCCATCCTGCGTGACACTGCAGTGCCACTCCTAGATGGGTACGGTGTTTGTGTCGGCCACTAGGGTCGCTTAGCTTAGTCATCCAGCGACCTAGGTGCAAATTTTAGGACTAAAAATAATATTGTGAGGTGTGAGGTATTCAGAATAGACTGAAAATGAGTTGGAATTATGGTTTTTGAGGTTAATAATACTTTGGGATCAAAATGACCCCCAATTCTATGATTTAAGCTGTTTTTTAGTGTTTTTAAAAAAAAACACCCGAATCCAAAACACACCCGAATCCGACAAAAAAAATTCGGCGAGGTTTTGCCAAAACGCGGTCGAACCCAAAACACGGCCGCGGAACCGAACCCAAAACCAAAACACAAAACCCGAAAAATTTCAAGTGCACATCTCTAATTTTCAGTCTATTCTGAACACCTCACACCTCACAATATTATTTTTAGTCCTTAAATTTGCACCGAGGTCGCTGGATGACTAAGCTAAGCGACCCTAGTGGCCGACACAAACACCTGGCCCATCTAGGAGTGGCACTGCAGTGTCACGCAGGATGGCCCTTCCAAAAAACACTCCCCAAACAGCACATGACGCAAAGAAAAAAAGAGGCGCAATGAGGTAGCTGTGTGAGTAAGCTAAGCGACCCTAGTGGCCGACACAAACACCTGGCCCATCTAGGAGTGGCACTGCAGTGTCACGCAGGATGGCCCTTCCAAAAAACACTCCCCAAACAGCACATGACGCAAAGAAAAAAAGAGGCGCAATGAGGTAGCTGTGTGAGTAAGCTAAGCGACCCTAGTGGCCGACACAAACACCTGGCCCATCTAGGAGTGGCACTGCAGTGTCACGCATGATGGCCCTTCCAAAAAACACTCCCCAAACAGCACATGACGCAAAGAAAAAAAGAGGCGCAATGAGGTAGCTGTGTGAGTAAGCTAAGCGACCCTAGTGGCCGACACAAACACCTGGCCCATCTAGGAGTGGCACTGCAGTGTCACGCAGGATGGCCCTTCCAAAAACACTCCACAAACTGCACATGACGCAAAGAAAAAAAGAGGCGCAATGAGGTAGCTGTGTGAGTAAGCTAAGCGACCCTAGTGGCCGACACAAACACCTGGCCCATCTAGGAGTGGCACTGCAGTGTCACGCAGGATGGCCCTTCCAAAAAACACTCCCCAAACAGCACATGACGCAAAGAAAAATGAAAGAAAAAAGAGGTGCAAGATGGAATTGTCCTTGGGCCCTCCCACCCACCCTTATGTTGTATAAACAGGACATGCACACTTTAACCAACCCATCATTTCAGTGACAGGGTCTGCCACACGACTGTGACTGAAATGACGGGTTGGTTTGGACCCCCACCGAAAAAGAAGCAATTAATCTCTCCTTGCACAAACTGGCTCTACAGAGGCAAGATGTCCACCTCATCATCATCCTCCGATATATCACTGTGTACATCCCGCTCCTCACAGATTATCAATTCGTCCCCACTGGAATCCACCATCTCAGCTCCCTGTGTACTTTGTGGAGGCAATTGCTGCTGGTCAATGTCTCCACGGAGGAATTGATTATAATTCATTTTAATGAACATCATCTTCTCCACATTTTCTGGAAGTAACCTCGTACGCCGATTGCTGACAAGGTGAGCGGCGGCACTAAACACTCTTTCGGAGTACACACTTGTGGGAGGGCAACTTTGGTAGAATAAAGCCAGTTTGTGCAAGGGCCTCCAAATTGCCTCTTTTTCCTGCCAGTATAAGTACGGACTGTCTGACGTGCCTACTTGGATGCGGTCACTCATATAATCCTCCACCATTCTTTCAATGGGGAGAGAATCATATGCAGTGCCAGTAGACGACATGGCCGTAATCGTTGGCAGGTCCTTCAGTCCGGACCAGATGTCAGCATCAGCAGTCGCTCCAGACTGCCCTGCATCACCGCCAGCGGGTGGGCTCGGAATTCTGAGCCTTTTCCTCGCACCCCCAGTTGCGGGAGAATGTGAAGGAGGAGATGTTGACAGGTCGCGTTCCGCTTGACTTGACAATTTTCTCACCAGCAGGTCTTTGAACCCCAGCAGACTTGTGTGTGCCGGAAAGAGAGATCCAAGGTAGGTTTTAAATCTAGGATCGAGCACGGTGGCCAAAATGTAGTGCTCTGATTTCAACAGATTGACCACCCGTGAATCCTTGTTAAGCGAATTAAGGGCTCCATCCACAAGTCCTACATGCCTAGCGGAATCGCTCTGTGTTAGCTCCTCCTTCAATGTCTCCAGCTTCTTCTGCAAAAGCCTGATGAGGGGAATGACCTGACTCAGGCTGGCAGTGTCTGAACTGACTTCACGTGTGGCAAGTTCAAAGGGCAGCAGAACCTTGCACAACGTTGAAATCATTCTCCACTGCGCTTGAGACGGGTGCATTCCACCTCCTATATCGTGCTCAATTGTATAGGCTTGAATGGCCTTTTGCTGCTCCTCCAACCTCTGAAGCATATAGAGGGTTGAATTCCACCTCGTTACCACTTCTTGCTTCAGATGATGGCAGGGCAGGTTCAGGCGTTTTTGGTGGTGCTCCAGTCTTCTGTACGTGGTGCCTGTACGCCGAAAGTGTCCCGCAATTCTTCTGGCCACCGACAGCATCTCTTGCACGCCCCTCTCGTTTTTTACATAATTCTGCACCACCAAATTCAAGGTATGTGCAAAACATGGGACGTGCTGGAATTTGCCCATATTTAATGCACACACAATATTGCTGGCGTTGTCCGATGCCACAAATCCACAGGAGAGTCCAATTGGGGTAAGCCATTCCGCGATGATCTTCCTCAGTTGCCGTAAGAGGTTTTCAGCTGTGTGCGTATTCTGGAAAGCGGTGATACAAAGCGTAGCCTGCCTAGGAAAGAGTTGGCGTTTGCGAGATGCTGCTACTGGTGCCGCCGCTGCTGTTCTTGCGGCGGGAGTCCATACATCTACCCAGTGGGCTGTCACAGTCATATAGTCCTGACCCTGCCCTGCTCCACTTGTCCACATGTCCGTGGTTAAGTGGACATTGGGTACAGCTGCATTTTTTAGGACACTGGTGACTCTTTTTCTGAGGTCTGTGTACATTTTCGGTATCGCCTGCCTAGAGAAATGGAACCTAGATGGTATTTGGTACCGGGGACACAGTACCTCCAACAAGTCTCTAGTTGGCTCTGCAGTAATGATGGATACCGGAACCACGTTTATCACCACCCAGGATGCCAAGGCCTCAGTTATCCGCTTTGCAGCAGGATGACTGCTGTGATATTTCATCTTCCTCGCAAAGGACTGTTGGACAGTCAATTGCTTGGTGGAAGTAGTAAAAGTGGTCTTACGACTTCCCCTCTGGGATGACCATCGACTCCCAGCAGCAACAACAGCAGCGCCAGCAGCAGTAGGCGTTACACGCAAGGATGCATCGGAGGAATCCCAGGCAGGAGAGGACTCGTCAGAATTGCCAGTGACATGGCCTGCAGGACTATTGGCATTCCTGGGGAAGGAGGAAATTGACACGGAGGGAGTTGGTGGGGTGGTTTGCGTGAGCTTGGTTACAAGAGGAAGGGATTTACTGGTCAGTGGACTGCTTCCGCTGTCGCCCAAAGTTTTTGAACTTGTCACTGACTTATTATGAATGCGCTGCAGGTGACGTATAAGGGAGGATGTTCCGAGGTGGTTAACGTCCTTACCCCTACTTATTACAGCTTGACAAAGGCAACACACGGCTTGACAAATGTTGTCCGCATTTCTGTTGAAATACTTCCACACCGAAGAGCTGATTTTTTTGGTATTTTCACCAGGCATGTCAATGGCCCTATTCCTCCCACGGACAACAGGTGTCTCCCCGGGTGCCTGACTTAAACAAACCACCTCACCATCAGAATCCTCCTTGTCAATTTCCTCCCCAGCGCCAGCAACACCCATATCCTCCTCATCCTGGTGTACTTCAACACTGACATCTTCAATCTGACTATCAGGAACTGGACTGCGGGTGCTCCTTCCAGTACTTGCAGGGGGCGTGCAAATGGTGGAAGGCACATGCTCTTCACGTCCAGTGTTGGGAAGGTCAGGCATCGCAACCGACACAATTGGACTCTCCTTGTGGATTTGGGATTTCGAAGAACGCACAGTTCTTTGCTGTGCTTTTGCCAGCTTGAGTCTTTTCATTTTTCTAGTGAGAGGCTGAGTGCTTCCATCCTCATGTGAAGCTGAACCACTAGCCATGAACATAGGCCAGGGCCTCAGCCGTTCCTTGCCACTCCGTGTGGTAAATGGCATATTGGCAAGTTTACGCTTCTCCTCCGACAATTTTATTTTAGATTTTTGAGTCCTTTTTTTACTGATATTTGGTGTTTTGGATTTTACATGCTCTGTACTATGACATTGGGCATCGGCCTTGGCAGACGACGTTGATGGCATTTCATCGTCTCGGCCATGACTAGTGGCAGCAGCTTCAGCACGAGGTGGAAGTCGATCTTGATCTTTCCCTATTTTTGGAACCTCAACATTTTTGTTCTCCATATTTTAATAGGCACAACTAAAAAGGCACCTCAGGTAAACAATGGAGATGGATGGATACTAGTATACTTATGGATGACGAGCGACTGCCGACACAGAGGTAGCTACAGCCGTGGACTACCGTACTGTGTCTGCTGCTAATATAGACTGGATGATAATGAGATAAAATTAAAATATATATATATATATATATCACACAAGTACTGCAGCCGGACAGGTATATATTATGTAATGACGGACCTGCTGGACACTGTCTGTCAGACTCAGCACTGCAGACTCCTAAAGTAAGCTACTAGTATCAAGAAGATAGAAAAGAAAAAAAAAACCACGGGTAGGTGGTATACAATTATGGATGGACGAGCGACTGCCGACACAGAAGTAGCTACAGCCGTGGACTACCGTACTGTGTCTGCTGCTAATATAGACTGGATGATAATGAGATAAAATTAAAATATATATATATATCACACTAGTACTGCAGCCGGACAGGTATATATTATGTAATGACGGACCTGCTGGACACTGTCTGTCAGACTCAGCACTGCAGACTCCTAAAGTAAGCTACTAGTATCAAGAAGATAGAAAAGAAAAAAAAAACACGGGTAGGTGGTATACAATTATGGATGGACGAGCGACTGCCGACACAGAGGTAGCTACAGCCGTGGACTACCGTACTGTGTCTGCTGCTAATATAGACTGGATGATAATGAGATAAAATTAAAATATATATATATATATATCACACTAGTACTGCAGCCGGACAGGTATATATTATGTAATGACGGACCTGCTGGACACTGTCTGTCAGACTCAGCACTGCAGACTCCTAAAGTAAGCTACTAGTATCAAGAAGATAGAAAAGAAAAAAAAACCACGGGTAGGTGGTATACAATTATGGATGGACGAGCGACTGCCGACACAGAGGTAGCTACAGCCGTGGACTACCGTACTGTGTCTGCTGCTAATATAGACTGGATGATAATGAGATAAAATTAAAATATATATATCACACTAGTACTGCAGCCGGACAGGTATATATTATGTAATGACGGACCTGCTGGACACTGTCTGTCAGACTCAGCACTGCAGACTCCTAAAGTAAGCTACTAGTATCAAGAAGATAGAAAAGAAAAAAAAACCACGGGTAGGTGGTATACAATTATGGATGGACGAGCGACTGCCGACACAGAGGTAGCTACAGCCGTGGACTACCGTACTGTGTCTGCTGCTAATATAGACTGGATGATAATGAGATAAAATTAAAATATATATATATCACACTAGTACTGCAGCCGGACAGGTATATATTATGTAATGACGGACCTGCTGGACACTGTCTGCAGAATGCGTTTATAAAAACACCACACGACGAGTGTTTAACTTTTTCAGGCAGACAATCACAATATACTGGTGGTCAGCAGACAATCACAATACTGGTGGTCAGTGGTCACTGGTCAGTCACACTGGCAGTGGCACTCTGGCAGCAAAAGTGTGCACTGTACTTAAAATATGTACTCCTGCTATAACTGCTCCCCAGTCTCCCCCACAATTAAGCTGTGTGAGCAGTGAGCACTCAGCACAGTCAGATAATGATATACAGTATTACATATGATGCAGCACACTGGGCTGAGCACAGATATGGTATGTGACTGTGTCACACTGTGTATCGTTTTTTTTTCAGGCAGAGAACGGATTAATTAAACTGGTGGTCACTGGTCACACTATCAGCAGCAAGTAGTACTCCTCCTAATAATATGCTCCCCAAAATTAGTGTCTCTCTCTAGTACTCTAGTCTAAACGGAGAGGACGCCAGCCACGTCCTCTCCCTATCAATCTCAATGCACGTGTGAAAATGGCGGCGACGCGCGGCTCATTATATAGAATCCGAGTCTCGCGATAGAATCCGAGCCTCGCGAGAATCCGACAGCGGGATGATGACGTTCGGGCGCGCTCGGGTTAACCGAGCAAGGCGGGAAGATCCGAGTCGCTCGGCCCCGTGTAAAAAAACCTGAAGTTCGGGCGGGTTCGGATTCCGAGGAACCGAACCCGCTCATCACTAATCTAAACTGTCCAGGGCGGTGAACTGGGGGCTGCCTAGCTGCTCGGTTAGTGCTGGGCATGCCCCAAAATGCCTAAAATAGGTATGTCCCCCACCTGAGGTCATGCGTCATCCCACCCGAGACCAAGCCTCCTTTTCGGGTCGCACTCGCTTAGGGCATGCGAGGGCCCCGATCTGAGAGAACTAAAATTTGGGAGGTATGATAATGTGGGTACAACTATGGAGTGTACATGTTTGTATAGGTTGGCTCATAAGTATCTCTAGGATTCAATGTAATCCTGGCACAATAAATAAGAGATACCAACATTTGTAACCAGTTTCCACTCACATGTTATTGCTGGGCAAATATTAAACATGTCACCTGTAGTCGAGTTCACACCAACAAATTAACAAGATTCTTATAAAATTAATGTTTTTTTACATTTTTATTATATATTTAAAGAGAATTAACAGAATTTTTAATGTTTAAAAATAAAGGGCCTGATGCGTAGTTAATCACAAGTCAGTCAAATGTGCTTTTGCATTGCATGCATAGAAAGAAGTATTTGATTCAGAGGTGGACACTATAGCATAGCCGCTGTGTCTTTGCAACAACCGTAAGGGGTGTCTTAAGTAAAAGATGCAGCATTGGATCAACTGCGTGACCATTGGACATCAGAGTAACCCTCAGGTTGCTCAGGAAGCGCGGTGAAATCACACTGCTGGGCCAGTGAATCTGCATCTAAGGAGGCAGTCGCTTGCTTTAGCGGGCCCAAAAAAACTGGGCCGACATGCGCCTGTTTTCGGGAATACTGCTAGTTGGTGCCTCCAAATGCCAGCAGCATGTCAGTCATGCTGTGTCTTTTGGGGCCCTGTGAATGACATTGCAGACCCAGATCCGCACATATTATGCAGATCTTCAAACATCAGAGATGTGGGTTGACATTGATATAATATATATATATCTCTGACTCAGACTGCAAATGGACTTGCATACAGCGCTGCTTCAGCCTCATAATGAGCAATATAATTATTTCACTCACTCTTTTACATACATGTGTTTCTCTTTTTCTTTTCCACTTAACCTGCTCTCTGGAGGAGACTGCAGGGGAGGTGTATCAAGCCTTCTAAAGAGTGAAGAAGTTGCCCATAGCAACCAACCAATGAGCTTCTACCTATCATTTTATAGAATGTACTTGATAACTACTACCTCAAAGCTGATTGGTTGCTAACCTCTACATTGGTCCACTTCACTCTTTAGAAGGCTTGATACAATTCTCCTTGTCACAGTGGGAGATGTACTAAGCCTTCGAGAGTGATAAAATGGAGAGAGATAAAGTACCAGCCAATAAGTTCCTGTTTATCCATTGCTATAACAAGAAGTTTTGGCGCCTGTTTTTACGAAGGAAACTTGACTTCCCCACAGCCCTCCATTATCATAATTAACCTAAAATATTAATTTCCCACACAACCCATTCAAGATTTGGGTGCCGGCTGCTATTGCACAGCCCTAGTTAGACAATATTTCCAAATGGTCATTATAATACATTACGGAAATTTCTGGATGAGAAATTTCCACTGAAAATTTTATTTTCTTTTATTTTTAGCTATAGGACCTTATTCAGTAAGAGTAGCAGATTCTGCTTTTTTGCAGAATCTGCTACTCCTTCAGTCCCATGCTGGGGGCCACCCATCGCAGGGCAAGGTCGCCCAGCATGCTATCTGCTACCCACCAACTGCAATCACGCTCTAATTGTGATCACACCGCAATTAGAGCATGGTCACAGAAACTATGGAAGCCTCCTGCCGGCGCAGCCATTTTTTTGATCGCGTGACTGGACTTGCCTGTGCACACAGCGGTGTCTTCTCAGAAATTGCGGTCACATCGTGTTTGTGATGTGACCTGAATTAGGCCCATAGATTCTATGATGTGGAGAGGACTTGCAATAAATGTGGGGGCATTATAAGCCCAACCCACAGGTGCTGAAATTTTCTTTGATGTAATATTTGCTTCCAAATGTCGGTGTAATACATGACTGTTATCACTGGGTGACTTCTGCTGAAATTCACAGATATTTTATATTTCTGCAGCGGGGTACACTGTGTTCCACAGGGAATACATTGGGGTGTAGAGATGGATCTTGATCCAGAGGCACTAACAGGCTAAAGCTTTAGACTGTCCCAGAATGCATTGCGGGGCCTCCTCTATATAACCCCGCCTCCAGGCACTGGAGCTCAGTTTTAGAGTTGGTGCTTGCATGAAGCAGGTCACTTAACGGGGGCTGCGCTAGGCAGCCCTGAAAAAGCTTTTTTAGAAGACTTCAAGGGCCGCAGCACTTTATATGTCAGTGTGACATACTGTGCTGCAGCTCCATCACCTCCCCAGCGGCGTCGCATACTCCCGCAGGTCTGTTCCCTGGTACTTGTGGCAGAGACACTCCGGTTCTTAGGCACACCACCGCATATGCTCTCCTGGATAGCGTGGCTGCTACTAAGGGAGGAGGTAAGAGGGTCCCCCAGGTGGGACCCGCCATTAAATTGCATTCCGGTCGTGGTCTTAGGAGATGGACCGCGTCGCTGGCGTGGACACTGTGGCCGAGCAGGGACCCCACTATATCCACCAGGGCATGAGAGAGCACAGGTCAGATAGTAAACTATCCTGTTTCATAAGGCTCACAGTACTCGGTGGTGAGGACCAGCATAGGGGATAAGGCGATTGACCTGTATTTCCTCCCCCAGCTCTGGGCACCATCTACTGCTGGTGTTCCCGTCCTGGAGCTGCCTCACACTCTCCCTCACTCCCTGACTGAGACGCTGGGTGCCATCTTCTATGATTATATGCGACTGTTCTCCGGGACTGCAGGGCAAGGTCTCCTTCTGTAAATCCGCCTGTACATAAGCGCTGTGATTTTACAGACACTTAAGTATTCTACATATCATTTTAAGACAGCATTAGTTAAGAACAAGTGTACCTCTACCAGAATATAGTGTACGAGTATTCTGATATATACATCCGGTCTCAGACCATGCATTGTTTTATATATATATATATATATATATATATATATATATATAAATCCACTTTGACCGGCACTCCATATAAAATAGATAGTACCTGGGTGCCTTCCCATGAACCAACCAGGAACATGCAGAGGAAAAGACAGAACGGGCGTCACTCCTCGGATTTGTAAGTAATAAAGCAGCCACACAAGCTTATTTCAACGTTTCAGGTGCTACTTTATTGGCACCTTTCGTCAGGATAAATACAAAACAATCAAATCCTACCTTACGTGGTGGTCATGGTTACGGGCCTCTCCTCCCACTGCCGCAAGCCGGGTGACGCTACTTTACACGTTTCCGGAGGTGTGCGGGGAAGTAGGGACCCATCCCGTGCATTTGATTAGAAGTGTTGGTGGTGGCCATGGAAACAGGACCCGCCCCCCACCACCGGCTGGCGTGTGACGTTATCACACCCGCTACCGGAAGTGCGCGGGGAAGGGGGGAATGGATCCATACACTGAGTTCTATTTAAGGTAGGATTTGATTGTTCTGTAGTTATCCTGACGAAAGGTGCCAATAAAGCAGCACCTGAAACGTTGAAATAAGCTTGTGTGGCTGCTGTATTACTTACAAATCCATGGAGTGCTGCCCGTTCTGTCTTTATCTATCTATCTATCTATCTATCTATCTATCTATCTATCTATCTATCTATCTATCTATCTATCTATCTATCTAATTTACTAGTCCAGTGCAGTTTTATTGTCTGACTAAAATAATTATATGCATTGCCACTGTGGCTGTGTGTGCCTGTATCTGCTGTGTGAATTTAATTTCAGTGTATCACAGCTATATCTATCACTGCATTCTATACCCTAAAGGACTAGCTGCGTCAGGGTCTCAAATGTAGTGCTTCACAATATATCCTATCAAGTGTATTCTATTGTGTACTCAGTCACATACTGCCAAATTTATTTGCTGGTGTTGTGTACTGTGTACGCAGTCACATAGTACCGGAAGGAGCCACCTTGGATGGCATTCTCAGCTATGCTCAATATGCTTGTGACACGCCTAGTGCCCCCCATGGGACCTCCTGTGCCATTGCAATCACATATTGTCCCTGTGGTAAATCCACCCTGGGCGGATTCTTTGTCTACCCAGCTGCAGCAATTAAATCAGTCTTTGGTTATACAGAAACCTACTCTGGTGTCAGGGGGTCATCTAAGCAGGCCGCTTCCTCCTCACAATCCACTAATATTTCAGATGATTTGTCTGATGAGGATGGGGAATATACTAACCCGTCAGACACTGATACAGCTGCTTCTGACGAGGAAACTACAACTCAGGCTGATGTACCTGACCTTGTGGAGACTGTTAAGCTAATTCTACAAATCGATGATGATGATGTAGATCCCACTACTGTGTCTAAGAAATCTGATAAGTTTAAACGTCAGAAGGTAGCTAAAGTAGTCTTACCGCATTCTGACCATATAGTAGACATACGTCAGGAACCCTGTTCTTCGCCAGGAAAGAAATTCTCCCGGTCCAACAAGATGCTCTCGTTATCCTCTCCCTGCTGAGTTGTGTGACAAGTGGGAAATTTCACTGCCAGTGGATTCCCATGTCACCCGTCTTGTGGTGTCATCTACTCTGCCTGTCACCACTGTCACCTCACTGAAGGAACCGACAGATAAGCGTGTGGAGGGATGGCTGAAGTCTATTTACTCCCTTACAGCTGCTGTACATAGACCCACTATAGCAGCCTCCTTGGCCGCAAAAGGAATTGAAGCATGGGTTCAGACAATTGAGGATGAGCTACCTCAGGATATATCAGACACTGCTAGACAAGATCTGTCTCATATTACCACTGCCTCCCACTACATTCAAGAGATGTCCTCTGAGGCAGGTGTAATGGCGGCCACGGTGTCGACTATGTCCATCCTGGCTTGCCGTATTCTGTGGTTGAGGTCATGGAATGTGGACCTGGACTCCAAAAAGACCTTGGAGGTACTCCCTTTTAAGGGAGACATCCTGTTTGGGGAAGATCTGTATAAGATTTTGACTGACTTAGCGGCTGCTAAGACTGCATTTCTCCCTAATACTAATCCTTCTGCACAGAAGGCAAAGAGTACCATTTTTAATCCCTTTTCGACCTCAAGTGAAAGCAAAAGGTCAGTCATACCCGAGACAAGCTTCTGCTTCCAAAACCACTAAGCCCAAAGCAAAACAATCTTGGCTGCACGTCAGCCTGCTTCCAAACAAGACAAGCCTGCTGCATGATGGGGCGGGCCTCCCCCTGGGGGACCCCAGGGTGGGAGGCCGACTTCTGCAGTTCACCCAGGTCTGGTTAAAGACCACTTCAGACGCATGGGTGTGAGAAGTCATCTCTCGCGAGTACGCAGTCTCTTTCAAGAGACGTTCCCCTCGCCAATTCTGCACAACGGTTCCTTTGGATCCGTCGAAGGCGCAAGCTCTACACCTGGTTGTGCGTTCCCTCCTGGATACAGGAGTGGTAGTGCCGGTACTCCTGTTCCAGAGAGGTGGAGGATACTACTCGACCCTGTTTCTAGTCCCGAAACCTAATGGGTCTTTCCTGCCTTTACTCATCCTCAAATCACTGAACAAATTTGTGAGAGTGTCCAAGTTTCGTATGGAAACACTGCGCTTGATTGTACTGGCCATGGAACCCGGAGATTATATGGTATCCCTGGACATACAAGATGCTTATCTGCATATACCTATTGCCATATCGCATCAGCAATATCTGAGGATTGCTGTTGGCAACCTTCACTATCAGTTCCAGGCTCTGTCATTGGACTGGCTCCAGCCCCTCGGATCTTCACCAAGGTTATGGTCGTGATGATGGCTCATCTATGTCGTCAAGGAATCAGGATCCTGCCGTATCTGGATGACTTGCTGATCCTGGTGAACTCCCAAGATGTCCTCCTCAGTCATTTGCAACTGACTGCATGCTTGCTACAAACCCACGGGTGGCTAGTCAACTGGAAGAAGTCCTCGCTGGTCGCTGCTCGGCGCATGGTGCACCTGGGGGCATTGCTGGACACACACAGCCAAAGATTGTTTCTGTCTCCAGAGAAAGTCCTGAAGCTTCGGGACAGGATCAGATGCTTCCTCTCTCGCCCAAGAGTGTCGATACACTCTGCGATCCAAGTACTAGGCCTCAACTTTCGACATGGTGGAGTACGCTCAATTTCATTCCTGCCCTTTTCAGAGGTTAATCCTTTCCAAGTGGGATGGCCTGCTTCACCGGATCAGGTCTCAAATTATCTCCTTGATGCTGGAGGTTCGTCTGTCACTGAGCTGGTGGCTACAGCAACAACAGTTGAGCAGGGGCTGTCCCTTCTGGATCCCCAACTGGGTCCTACTGACTACGGACACCAGTCTGCGGGGTTGGGGTGCGGTGCTAGAGCAACACTCTCTCCAGGGTCGGTGGACCAAGGAGGAATCTCTCCTCCCTATAAACATACTGGAATTGCGGGCAGTGTTCAATGCTTTGACTCTTGCCCTGCCTGAAACAGAACAGGCCTGTTCAAGTACAATCAGAGAATGCCACCACGGTGGCATACATAAACCATCAAGGCGGCACTCGAAGCTGCATGGCAATGATGGAAGTGTCAAAAATCCTTCGTTGGGCGGTACGCCATCTGCCAGCAATATTGACAGTGTTCATTCCGGGAGTCCTCAACTGGGAAGCAGATTTCCTCAGTCGTCAGGACGTGCATGCCGGAGAGTAGAGTCTTCATCATGAAGTCTTTTAACTCCTAGCGGACAAGTGGGGTCCACCAGATGTGGACCTGATGGCGTCTCGACACAATCACAAGGTTCTGGTCTTCAGATCAAGAACAAGGGATCCTCAAGCAGCGTTCGTGGATGCATTGGCAATTCCATGGAACTTTCAGCTGCCCTACGTGTTCCCTCCAGTGTCACTCCTGCCCAGGGTACTGCAGAAGTTCAAACAAGAAGGGGGAATACTACTTCTAGTTGCTCCAGAGGGGGCCAAGATGGCATTGGTTCTCAGACCTGCAGGGTCTATCGATAGAGCGTCCTCTTCTACTTCCTCAACACCCAGACCTCCTCGTTCAGGTCCCTTGTGTCTACCTGGACCTGGCGAGGCTGGCTTTGATGGCGTAGTTCTTAAAGCTTCACTCCTGAGGGTCAAAGGATTCTCTGAGGCGGTTATCCAAACTATGCTGAAGGCCCGCAAACTGGCTTCTACATGGATTTATTATAGGGTCTGGAATTCCTACTTCACATGGTGTGCTGCTAAGAATTACGATGCGTACAAGTTTAGTACTTCCAGACTTCTGGCTTTTTTGCAACAAGGCCTGGATTTAGGAATTCATCTGGCCTCCCTCAAGGTTCACATATCTGCCTTGGTGGTGTGGTTTCAGAGAAAAATTGCGTCTATACCTGATGTTCATACATTCACCCAGGGCGTACTGCAGATTCAGCCTCCCTATGTCCCTCCTTTTGCTCCATGGGATTTGTCTGTTGTCTTGAATGTCCTGCAAGAGTCTCCATTTGAACCTCTAGAGAAGGGGGACCTTAAATGACTCACAGCCAAGGTCCTGTTCCTGCTGGCTATTGCCTCTGCTAGAAGGGTATCGGACTTAGGCGCATTGTCCTGTCATCTACCCTTTTTAATATTTCATTATGACTGTGCAGTTCTTAGAACTCGCCCTGGTTATCTACCTAAGGTGGTGTCATCTTTTCACCTTAATCAAGAGATTGTGGTTCCGGCCTTCATCTCCTCCGACTTGTCCTCCAAAGAAAGATCTTTGGATGTGGTATGGTCTCTCTGTATATATGTGGAGAGGACTGCCTCTATCAGGAGGTAAGATACCCTCTTTGTACTGTTTGGTTTTCACAAACATGGCTGGCCTGCGAATAAGCAAACCTTGGCCAGATGGATTAGAATGGTGATTGCACAAGCCTATGTGCAGGCTGGACTTCCAGCTCCTGCTGCTATTAAAGCCGATTCTACTTCGTCTGTTGGACCCTCTTGGGCGGCCCATCATGGCGAGTCCGCAGAACAATTGTGCAAGGTGGCTACGTGGTCCTCAGTGAACACGTTTATTAGGTTCTATGCCTTTGATACTTCTGCCTCCCAGGATGCTTCCTTTGGACGCTGGGTTCTCATATCCGCTTAGGTGCGTTCCCTCCCTTGAGGAACTGCTTTAGGACATCCCGATGTATTCCCTGTGGAACCCCAGTGTACCCCGCTGCAGAAAAGGAGATTTATGGTAGACTTACCATGGTTAAATCTCTTCTTGCGAGGTACACTGGATTCTACAGGGCGCCCACCCTGACGCACTTATCTTCTTTGGGTTTGTATGGCATTAGCCGCTGGTCCCTTCTCCTGTTGTGAGAACGTGGTTCTATGTAACTAACGTCTGCCTTCTCTTTTACCTGCTTCTGCATTGGACTGGTTAACTAAAACTGAGCTCCAGTGCCTGTAGGCGGGGTTATATAGAGGAGGCCCCGCAATGCATTCTGGGACATTATAAAGCTTTAGCCTGTTGGTGCCCCTGGATCAAGATCCATCTCTACACCCCAATGTATTCCCAGTGTAGCTCGCAGAAAGAGATTTAACCATGGTAAGTCTACCATAAGTCTCCTTGTCATATTTTAAAACCATTGTTCACTTTAAATGTTTGAGGTACATACCATACAAATGCTGAGCTTCCACTCATAGTTAAATACAGGGTGCGGGGGGTGTTCCAATTGCCCGGAAACCCCCCTTCCCCACAGTCTGCTGCATATGTGCAGTGACAGCAGATCTTCCTACCAAGTCTGCTATGTGTATGTATCTGTGGATCTGAGTGTTCAATCATTGCACCCGAGCGAGAATCTGGTAAGTGGCTTACTGTGATCATTGGTCCTGCATATATCTAAAGTACTGTTTTACATAAACTCCACTTTGGGGCAGACTTATAGCTTGTTACATGCTAATTATGCATCCTTCATGGGCTGGTGACAATCGCTCCAAAAACAAACGTTTGGACCCCACCTTCCAATAATCTTGCATTTGCCGTGTCACTATACCAATAACAAGGATTTCAGGCAGTTGATTAAATAATTATATTTTTTACAAATGGATTCTCACTGCAATTTTAGGTATTTAACTGCAATGGGGATAAAAAAAAGTTGGTTGCACTTGCTGGACATAGCACATATTAGGTGTCTGCATCAGCTAAAAATCACTTGATCACATATCCCATTTCCTCATGGTAATCACATGTACAGTAAGTACATAAAATATGGTACTGTACATATTCTTGGCATTTTGTTAGAGCAAGGCATTTTATTGACTGTTATACATTTTATTACAGAGCCTGCTGTAGTGGAATGTATTAGATCAATATTGTTCAAATCTAAGTGGAGAATTTGGCTTTGACCTGGTGGATTGATAGGAAACAGAAGGTTTTGTAGCTTTGGGTATTGTACTTTGTTGGCAAAAATACAGTAAGATTATTTTATATATGCTGTAAACGTTATATATTTCCTTCTCATCTGTATGCTTAGGGATTATATTTGCTATATCTATATATATCTATAAAAAAAATACATCACTATATTCAGTGCCGTAACTAGCCATTTTAGCGCTGTGTGCAAAAAACGGCATTGGCGCCCACTCCTTATGTAACACAAGGGCAGTGCGCGCCACTGGCGCGCGCAAAATGTTTAGGAGCGTGGCTTCACCGGAAGGGGTGTGGCCACAAAATAATACCAATTCATATTACGGTGCAGAGTAGTCTCCATTATTCAAATTACGCCACACAGTAGCGCCACTACACCATGTAGAGCCCCTTTTACACATTAAGGCGGACAGATTCCCCTTTTTACACATTACAGCAGACAGCGTCCCCTTATTACACATTACGACAGACAGCGTCCCCTTATTACAAATTACGGCAGACAGCGTCCCTCTTTTAACACATTACGGCAGACAGCTTCCCCCTTTTTACACATTACGGCAGACAGTGTCCCCCTTTCTACACATTACGGCAGACATCGTCCCAATTTTACACATTATGGCAGACAGCGTCCCCTTATTACACATTACGGCAGACAGCGTCCCCTTATTACACATTACGGCAGACAGCGTCCCCTTTTTACACATTACGGCAGACAGCGTCCCCTTATTACACATTACTGCAGACAGCGTCCCCCTTTTTACACATTACGGCAGCCAGTGCCCCTTTTACACATTGGGTAGACAGGATAGATAGATAGATAGATAGATAGATAGATAGAATAGATGATACTTACCATCTCTTGCTGGCTCAGGCAGTCAGGCTCCTCAGTGCTTGCAGCTCCGGAGGAAGGGGAGAAGGAGGAGGAGGGAGGGGGACTCGGGAACCGCAGCAGTGCACTATAATTGGTAGCGGCGCCGCTGTAGCTGTCCCTCTCCTTCTGCATTGGCTGACCGCCACCGCTGTGAATGCTGGGATGAGGGCAGTGCATCCCAGCATTCACAGCAGCAGCAACCAGCCTATGTGGAAGGAGAGGGACAGCTGCGGCCACCAAGTACAAAGTGCTGCTGCGGCTCCCGAGTCCCCCTTCCTCCTCCTCCTCCTCCCCTGTCCCCGCAGCTGCTCCTCTCCGGCGAAAGCACACGCAGTTTGACTCATTACAATGCCGCTGATGACTTTAGAAAATGCGGGCAGTTGCGCCCTCAGGGCGACTGCGCTGTGTGCTAGGCACACACGTAGTTACGGCTCTGACTATATCCAGGTAGAGAGGCAGTGGTTTAGAAAGTAATATAACCCTGCAATTAGGTTCTTTACTGCAATGGCAGTAATAAGCACTAGAACCTCTTTCGTATGACCATTATTACTCTTACTATTAGGCTTCTAAGGGATAAAGTTCTTATTTCAAAACTGCACTGAAATTTTATACAAAGTAAAATTAAAACTTTGGCAGTCACCCAGAATAAGATTGGTTTGCTTTGGAGCATTGCCAGTGCAGAATCTTTAGATTATTATACACTGAACTGTTTCCCATTCAGTAGAAATTCAAAACATTATTGTGCCCTTCCTGTCCTACTTATACATACACGTTGTAGTGTAGTTTCCTTTTGTCCAGGAAAATTTATTAGGAGCTATGATCAAGGATTACTCACACAATCAACTATAGACTAGTGTCAGGGACCACAGGCAAAGATTCCAATTGGTGCACGTTCCCATAGGCCTCCACTCGTGCTATACGTTACATAATCGCTTCAGTGCTCTGTATCTTTCTGTGTGTTCTGATGTCTTAAATGACTCTACAGAGGCATGATAAATCTGTGAGTGTTTTGTTTCAATGGTATAGTACAGACCAGTGGTGTCACAAGGTGGCTGCGGGGTGTGTGGCCCGCACCCGGGTTTCATCCGCCAAGGGGTGACACCAAAGTGCCGGCTCCTGCTCAGTGACAGGAGCCGGGTGCTGCACTGTAACATTACATGCAGCAACCCGGCTCCTGTCACCATGTAGGAGCTGGCACTGCAGACACACCAGTCTCCGGGGGCAGGCCACAACTCCCGGTCCCCCGGAGTGACGAAAATACGGGTCATGCGCTTAGCCATGCCCCCTCCCATGAAGCCATGCCCTCCCACGGATGACCCTCGAAGCCATGCCCCTCCCATGAAGTCACGCCCCCTGCCACACCGGGTATAAAGAGGGTGAGTGACGCCTCTGATATAGACTCCTCAGTGAAGAAATGGGGGGGGGGGGGGTCATTTCAGGCCTGGTTGCACGCTAGGTTTTTTCGCTGTGCTGTGATCAGGTCAGAACTGCGCATGCGTATGCACCGCAATGTACAGGTGCGTCCTATGGCTACAAAGCGGATCGTTGCTGGGCGATGGGTTTTACGAAGAATCCATTTGCACAGCTGATCGCAAGGAGATTGACAGGAAGAAGGAGTTTCTGGGTGTCAACTGACCATTTTCTGGGAGTGGTAGGAAAAATGCAGGTGTGTCAGACGTTTGCAGAGCAGGTGTCTGATGTCAATTCCGGTCCTGAACAGGCTGAAGTGATCGCAGTGGCTGAGTAAGTCCTGAGCTACTCAGAAACTGCACAAATTCTTTTTGTACCACTCGGCTGCACATGCGATCGCACACTTGCAAAGCTAAAATACACTCCCCTGTAGTCGCCAACTATCTGATCGAAGCACTGCAAAAGATAGCTAGTGAGCAATCAGGTCTGAATGACCCCCATTGTTTTGCTGCTCATAATCCGAGGACACAAATATTATACTCAGTGTTCAGGGGCGTCTTAACAGCACTGTATGCCATGGGCAAAGCAATGCACTGGGACTTCATACCCACCCATTCAAGGGAATAAACAGAAAAAACCATACCATACCCCTCCTGCGGTCTCACACTGTCTCTCCACATGCTTGCATTCAGTGTATGGCTGTCAGCACTCTGGTTTGTGGATAGCCCCAACCATCCACCAGTCAGCATGCTGACAGCCATTTACTGTCTGGCTGCAGGCTGGTGGCAAGTAGAGATTGCTGCCTGGCAGCTCTGATAGTGTGTAAATCACAATCAGGGCAGCCAGGTGACATTCTCTAATTGCCACCGAAGAAGCTCTGTGTTATGATTCCTGTACTCCAGACCGGAGGAGATCTTATGGCAGGGATCTGAGTACAGGAAAATAAGCTGGTTGTGGGAGCTGGATAGCCTAGTAACCCCTGGCGCCCTAACTCCGTTGTCTCGCCCGTGTTATCAGAAATCCCCTGCGAGATTATGGTTGCTTGAGCCCATGGCAGCCGCGTTCGAAGGGCGGATTATGTCTGCCCAACCCCGATGCCCCCGCAGGTCTTAATGGGAGACAAGGGGAAGTCCGAGACAGGGTGATAACAAGGGGCCATCTGACTAAGCAACCAGGCCAGGGGTTACAAGCTACAGTAACTAACTAAATCAAAAGGTATGTGCGGACTAGCCGCCAGGAAAAAGGACAACCAAGGATCCACTGATCCGACACTCCTATCCGGCACCGCCGGACACCAGAGTGGATCTGTGGAAGCGGAATCCTCCGCAAAGCTCCAGAACACAATTAAACAAAATAATAAACAGAAGCGGACAAGCCGCAACACACGGCTGCGCCGCGACTCACGAACACCACCAGATGTTAAAGGTGCTCGGTCAGACTCCAGGAACAGATGGTAACTTCCGAGTACAGGATCTCTGAGGACAGGAACAACCGAAAAGACCGGGACTGGGAACTCTCTGCAGCAGACACAGGCAAACAGGAAGCTATCACCGGCGTCTGTAAGAAGTCCTGAGGGTGCCTTTATTCAGGCACCCTCCAATCAGGATCCAGACAGGACAATCAAATAGAAATGCCGTGCAGCTTGCATGCTGCACGGCCAGCACATAATCAGGGTAATGAGAATAGACCCAGCAACGGGGAACGCGGCTGAACGTGGCGTCCCCGTTGCTAAGGTCAGAGCGGCTCCGTGCGCCCGGCGTCTTAGCGTTGCCAGGGAGCCGGCGGCTGAACGCGCACGGCGTCCCTGGTTGCTAGGCGCCGGGCCGCACGGCCGAGCGGACCCCGGCGCCTAACAGTACCCCCCCCTTGAGGAGGGGTCAAGGAACCCCTAAAGCCAGGTTTCCGAGGAAATTCACGAAAAAATGCCCTTTTGAGCTTTGGGGCATGAAGGTCTTCATCCAGGACCCACGACCTTTCCTCTGGCCCATAACCTCTCCAATGCACCAAAAAATAAAGCCGACCCCGGGACAACTTGGAATCGAGAACCTTCTCAACCAAGAACTCTTGCTGACCCTGTACATTAACTGGTGATCTCCCCTGAGATTTTTTACGAGGAAATCTGCTGGACGAAACATATGGTTTAAGCAATGAGCAATGGAAGGTATTTCCGATCCGTAAAGTTTTTGGTAAACGTAACCGGAAAGCAACTGGATTGACTTTTTTGATAATGAGAAATGGTCCAATATATCTAGGACCCAATCTGGCTGAGGTTTGTCGAAGTTTGATGTTGCGAGTCGACAACCACACCCTGTCTCCTACTTTAAAAGTGCACGGCCGCCGGAGCCTGTCAGAAAAATTTTTTTCCCGGAAAGCTGCTTTTCTGAGAGCCAGGTGCACTTTTTTCCAAATAAGTTTAAGATGAGAGGTCAGGGCCAGAGAGGAGACAGAGGAATGTTGAAAAAATGAATTAGCTCTGGGGTGGAAACCAAAAACTGCAAAAAATGGAGACACATTGGTGGAGGAATGACAGGCATTATTATAAGCAAACTCCGCCAATGGAAGAAACTCAGACCAGTCATTTTGGAGTTTGGCCGAGTATAAACGCAAATATTGTTTTAGAGATTGGTTAACTCGCTCAGTCTGTCCATTGGATTGTGGATGATAGCCGGAGGTTAATGATAATTTCATCTTTAATGAAGCACAAAAAGACTTCCAAAATTGCGCAATGAATTGTGGACCCCTGTCAGAAACAATATCAGTGGGTAACCCATGGAGTCTGAAAACATGACGGAGGAACAAGACTGCCAATCCCTGGGCAGATGGCAATCGGGGAAGAGCAATAAAATGGGCCATCTTGCTAAAACGGTCCACTACCACCCATATGACTCGGCATCCGGCTGACAGAGGGAGATCCACCACAAAATCCATGGAGATATGCGACCATGGCCTAAGAGGAACTTTCAAGGGCATAAGTTGACCAATAGGCAAAGAACGGGGAACTTTATGCTGTGCACAGACCTGACACGAAAAAACAAACTCTTTAATGTCTTTGGAAAGACCAGGCCACCATACTGAGCGGGATACTAATTCCAAAGTCTTAGCGATTCCCGGATGCCCTGCAACTTTGCTATCATGAAATTCCGCCAAAACAGTTGCTCTCAAAAACTCAGGAACAAAAAGACGACTAGCAGGAGTATTTCCCGGAGCTTGATGTTGAAGCAGCTTTAATTGGGAAAATACATCCTGTGTGAGACCTGCCTGAATGACTGAAGGCGGAAGTATGGGAGTAACAGGACTGTTGTCTTGAACCGGAAGGAAACTGCGTGACAGGGCATCTGCCTTGGTATTCTTGGAACCTGGTCTGAAGGTGATAATGAATTTGAAACGAGTAAAAAATAAAGCCCAACGAGCCTGTCGGGCATTCAGTCGTTTAGCCGATTCAATGTATTGAAGATTTTTGTGATCAGTCAAAACTGAAATGGTGTGGGTAGCTCCTTCAAGCCAATGTCTCCACTCCTCGAAAGCCCATTTAATAGCCAGCAATTCCCGGTTACCAACATCGTAGTTGGATTCTGCAGATGAGAATTTCCTGGACATAAAGGCACAAGGATGTAACTCAAGGGAATCTGGATCCTTCTGAGAAAGGATAGCCCCTACTCCAACCTCCGAGGCATCCACCTCAATAATGAAAGGTAATTCTGGGTTGGGATGTTTAAGGACAGGGGCTGAGACAAAGGCTTGTTTTAAGGCCTGAAAAGATAACTCCGCTTCACATGACCAATTGGTAGGATCTGCTCCCTTCTTAGTAAGTGCCACAATGGGAGCAACTAGGTCAGAGAAAGAGTGAATAAATCTTCTATAGTAGTTTGCAAACCCTAAAAAGCGCTGAATTGCTTTTAAATTGGTGGGTTGCGCCCAACTAAGGATGGCTTGGAGCTTTTTTGGTTCCATTCGGAATCCCCGAGGGGAAATAATGTACCCTAAAAAGGATACTTCCGTGACATGAAATTCACACTTCTCCAGCTTGGCATATAAGTGATTTTCACGTAATCTCTTTAGCACCTGACGCACCTGGGTAACATGTTGTTCCACGGAGTCAGAATATATCAAAATATCGTCTAAATAGACCACGACGAATCTTCCCAGAAACTCACGGAGCACATCATTAATGAGATCCTGGAAAACTGCCGGAGCGTTAGATAGGCCGAATGGCATGACCAGATACTCATAGTGGCCCGACTGAGTACTAAATGCCGTTTTCCACTCATCCCCTGACCTGATTCTGATGAGGTTATATGCTCCTCTAAGATCAATCTTAGAAAAAATAACAGCCGAACGTAGCTGATCAAAGAGGACAGAGATCAGCGGCAGAGGGTAAGTATTCTTTACTGAGATTTTATTCAAAGCTCTAAAGTCAATGCAGGGTCTGAGTGAACCATCCTTCTTCTCTACGAAGAAGAAACCTGCACTTAAAGGGGATTTAGATGGCCTGATAAACCCTTTCCCAAGGCTTTCTTTCACATACTCATTCATGGCCACAGTTTCAGGACCAGACAATGCATATAACCTTCCTTTAGGCAACGTGGCACCAGGAATTAACTCAATGGCACAATCATAAGGCCTATGGGGAGGCAAAATATCCGCATTGCCCTTGGAAAACACATCAACAAAATCCTGGTATTCCCCAGGAATATGTGCGGAACTGGCGGCAGCTACTCGGATAGGAAGCGTAATACATTCTTTATCACAGATGGTACCCCATTGTAGGATCTCCCCAGACTGCCAATCAATGACGGGATTATGAAAGGCCAGCCAAGGATGACCCAGAACCACAGGAACTGCTGGACAATGGGTAAGGAAAAACTCAATTTTTTCAGAATGCAGAGCTCCCACCGAGAGCAAAACAGGAGGTGTACATAGAGAAATAACCCCATTGGATAAAGGACTCCCATCTAAACCATGCATGGTGATACACCTACCTAAGGTTAGCTGAGGAATACCTAAGGCCTTGGCCCATGTTAAATCCATAAAGTTTCCTGCAGCTCCACTGTCCACAAAAGCAGAGACCGAGGAACAGAGGCTGCCATAGGAAACTTTAGCAGGAACCAACAGTGAATTATTTGAGGAGATGAGCTGCAGACCAAAGTGAACCCCCTCACAATTCACTTGGTCAGGAAGTTTCCCAACTTGTTTGGACAACTACGGGCAAAATGTCCCTTACCTCCGCAGTATAAACACAGACCATAATTTTGCCTCCTGGTTCTTTCTTCCGGAGACAATTTGGAGAGACCAATCTGCATAGGCTCCTCTATGTCTACAGGAATGGAAGGAACCCAGGGAGAGGACCCGACAGATGCCCCTTTTTCAGCCCTCCGCTCTCTGAGCCGACGATCTATTTTAATAGATAGCTCCATGAGGTTATCGAGGGTCTCAGGAGCGGGATACTGGAGGAGACTGTCTTTTATAGATTCCGATAAGCCGAGGCGAAACTGACTGCGCAGGGCTGGGTCATTCCAGCCACAGTCGTTCGACCAACGGCGAAACTCCGTACAATAATTCTCTGCGGGATTCCTACCCTGTCTAAGAGCACGCAACTGACTTTCTGCGGACGCCTCTCTATCAGGGTCGTCATACAATAGCCCTAAAGATTTTAAAAAGGCGTCTACAGACGATAAGGCCGGATCGTCTGTCTTTAAACCAAAAGCCCAGGTCTGAGGATCCCCCTGAAGTAGAGAAATAATAATCCCAACCCGCTGAGCCTCTGTACCTGAGGTAACTGGTCTTAAACGAAAATACAGTTTGCAAGATTCTTTAAAATTAAAAAACTGTTTTCTATCCCCAGAAAAACGGTCAGGCAGATGCATTTTTGGTTCAGGGATGACCCTCGGGGAAGTCCGTAACAGATCTTCCTGTGACCTCACCCGGAGGGACAGATCCTGAACCATCTGAGTAAGTTCCTGAATCTGACTAACAAGAAGCTGGCCAGGGTTTGGCCCAACACCGGTGGGATTCATAAGGCCGACAAAAATCTCCCAACTAAAAAGTGAAAAAATTTACTGTAAGTTAAATCTTTTCTTTTGTAGGCCGGTGATAATGTTGGCCGGTGATAATGTTATGATTCCTGTACTCCAGACCGGAGGAGATCTTATGGCAGGGATCTGAGTACAGGAAAATAAGCTGGTTGTGGGAGCTGGATAGCCTAGTAACCCCTGGCGCCCTAACTCCGTTGTCTCGCCCGTGTTATCAGAAATCCCCTGCGAGACTATGGTTGCTTGAGCCCATGGCAGCCGCGTTCGAAGGGCGGATTATGTCTGCCCAACCCCGATGCCCCCGCAGGTCTTAATGGGAGACAAGGGGAAGTCCGAGACAGGGTGATAACAAGGGGCCATCTGACTAAGCAACCAGGCCAGGGGTTACAAGCTAACTAACTAAATCAAAAGGTATGTGCGGACTAGCCGCCAGGAAAAAGGACAACCAAGGATCCACTGATCCGACACTCCTATCCGGCACCGCCGGACACCAGAGTGGATCTGTGGAAGCGGAATCCTCCGCAAAGCTCCAGAACACAATTAAACAAAATAATAAACAGAAGCGGACAAGCCGCAACACACGGCTGCGCCGTGACTCACGAACACCACCAGATGTTAAAGGTGCTCGGTCAGACTCCAGGAACAGATGGTAACTTCCGAGTACAGGATCTCTGAGGACAGGAACAACCGAAAAGACCGGGACTGGGAACTCTCTGCAGCAGACACAGGCAAACAGGAAGCTATCACCGGCGTCTGTAAGAAGTCCTGAGGGTGCCTTTATTCAGGCACCCTCCAATCAGGATCCAGACAGGACAATCAAATAGAAATGCCGTGCAGCTTGCATGCTGCACGGCCAGCACATAATCAGGGTAATGAGAATAGACCCAGCAACGGGGAACGCGGCTGAACGTGGCGTCCCCGTTGCTAAGGTCAGAGCGGCTCCGTGCGCCCGGCGTCTTAGCGTTGCCAGGGAGCCGGCGGCTGAACGCGCACGGCGTCCCTGGTTGCTAGGCGCCGGGCCGCACGGCCGAGCGGACCCCGGCGCCTAACACTCTGGAGGCACCAGCCTGCCCCTGCTAGAAGGCCAGTATACCTATACGTAAAGATACAGTGATGACCCAGTTGCACCAGTATTTGTTGCCATAATCTCATCTACAGTATAAACTTCAGATAGACCTGCTGCACTAGAAAATACAGTATGCACTTGTATGTTCTTCGTTTATCATGACAATATTCCTAAAGTCTGTTTGTAGGTAAATTGCAAAACCTATTCTGGATAGAGGCATATGGGTTCCACCTGGATAGCAAAAGTAACTACGAGCAGCAGTACAACAAACAGAAGGGGGGGGGGGGGGGGTGTAATGCCTGTATCTTGAATACATCAGCAGGATTCCAACAAATCTGCACAATGTTGAAAAGTGGAACGCATTTTAAAATTTTTCAACATCGTGCAGACTTGACAAAATCTCGCTAATGCCTGCAAGTGTTAGGTTATTGCATTTCTCCGGTGCATACCTCCCAAGATTTTTATACAGGGTCATAGGACAATTTGTGCATGTTAAAGTGGACATTGCCACCTGCCGTCTAGGTTGTGTTCCCTATTGTATGACATAGCCACATGTCATGCACTAAATGGACACTGCGTGCATGCATGCAGCATCTATTCACAGTTGCTCTGCTATCCTCCACAGAGCACGCGGTGACAGAGTGCTCCCCCAACCACCCCCTGCTCGTGGGACACTATGACCCACTTGTGGTACAATGGGACATTGTCTGAAAAGTGGGATTGTTTTGATGAAATTGGGATGGTTGGGAGGTATGCTCATGGTCTGTGTTTGGCTATGGACAATGTTGGACTGGGGCATGAAGGGCCCACCGGAGGGGATGCTGTTGTATGGGCCCATGCTTAAGGGTGTGGCCGGGCTCCATTAAGGGTGTAGCCAGCCACCGCAGAGATTTGACTATTACAGAGTACATGTTCTGTGCCCCTTGAAAAATATATAATAAACCATATTCTTGTGTATAATGTAACATATGTAAAATGCATAATACAAGTGCACAAGGTAGAGTCCAGAACCTGATCCAAAAAGGAGGAGGAGGGGCCGCAGGCAGTGGGGCCCACCTAGGGTTTCCCTTGTTCCCCCTGTGGGCCAGTCCGACCCTGGCTATGGGCACTCACCGTGTGAAGGGGCCCAGGTTCGCTAATCACCCCTCCAAGGATACCTGTACTGTGGCCGGCCGTCATTGGTGCCATCTTCCCGGTGATATCTTCGCAAAGTTGGCGCTGCACATAGGGGGTGATTCCAACTTGATCTGCGGCCCGCCCCCCACATGGTCTTGCCACGCCTGCATTTGCTGGACCACGCCCACAAAATGGCGGCCAAACGCCACCGTGTTGCCCCCTCCCGCCCAGCAACTGCCTCTGCCTGTCAATCAGGCAGAGGCGATCGCTAGGCAATGACAGCCGTCAGCTGTTAGACATGCGCCGGCGCACTGTGGTGCCAGCACATGCGCCGTTCTTACCTGAGCAAAGAACTGTAGCGAGCTTTCAGGTCAGAATGACCCCCATAGAAAGCAAAGACTCTGGCACACCTGCTTTCAGATCAAGTAAGATATCAAGTGAGTGCCCTCCCACCTGTCCCCCTATGTTAAAATGCCCCCCCCCCCCCCCCCCACACACACACACACACCTTGTAGCGGCCCTGCAATTAATTTAATTAATCACAGATTTTAAACTAAAGGGCATGGTCACACCACTTAATAAACCACACCCCCAGGCCTTTAACGGGGCCTGGTGTGGCTCTCAACTGCCCTGCACGTCCCTGCTGTCTACGGTTGCATCACATACTGCAGTGACAGGCAAGTGGTTTATGTTGGCAGAGTGTATTGAATTCCCTTGTGCAATGACATCAGTCTACACACTTAATGACTTAAACAGTAATGCAGGTTTATTCAGTGAACACAGCTGACTCAGATGTAATGCTGATATAGGCAATTAAGAGCCCTTATCTCATACAAGGTAACAGCAGTGGTAGCGGCAGTGACGTGCGGAGGGTTGAGGCAGGAGAGGCAGAGCCTTTCCTGTCATACTAACGTTTGTGCCAGAGTTTTGACTGTATAAAGTATATGAAAAATACAAAGAATATGTTTGAAATATCTTCTTTGCATTATTCTAATAATTTTTATAGCCAAAACTCTGGAGCAGGTGAGGCAGTATCTCACCTGGCTAACTTTTCAGTACATCTCTGATCAAAACTCTCCAAATTTCCAGGAGCTTATACTGCTGCACCTGTGTATAATGCCCAGATGTACACTTTAGCTCATATATTGCATGCAAATCTGGCTCTGGTGCTAGCCAGTGCCTCCTGAGCTATTTAGCTCACCGCACGTCCCTGGGTAGCGGTACTTATTAGGAGTTGTCTCCGGTTGTGAGGGATGGAGTACTGCACAGCCGTGAAGTCTGACTCCCGCTGTACATGGATGAACTAGTTAAATCTGCTTAGCCATGTCATTCATGGTATATTCACAGTGACTGAGGCAGTATTACAGGTAGTCTGAACAATGTTTTATTAATATATACATGTTTTACTTGTTAGGGTTGTGTAAATGTGACAGAAGATTTGCGCAGAACCAAGACTCCATGGTGCTCTAGTGACATATTGGTTTGGGCTCCTTCCTTCAACCATTTGTCAAAACTAAAAACAAACACGAAAATGTATTGTAATCTGGGCCCACTTTTATCTAGATCAGTCTAGGTTGCTTAATGGATGACACAGTTATGGATCTATAGTAATCTTCTTAACCAGAGATTAGGCATTCCACAAGTACAGCTCATTCTAGGTGATAATAAAGATAGTGGACACCCTAACTCTGTAAGTTAGTGATTTGGGGAGATTCAAAGAAATCCTTTACATGTTTGTTATAACAAAAACAATAAAGTCACTGACTCTTAATTAATATTAACTAAGTCTAAACTTTTGTTCATAGCACTCATTGCAAGAATTTCATAATAAATATATGATAGCTGTACATGTTTATTATAAGGATTATGTCTTAGCAGATAATTGTTTTCTTTTCATATTCATATATTTTCATATGTTGTAGTGGTTTGATTTAATCAATTAGAATATTAAAAATATCTTCATTTTAACAGTTACGTTTCTTCTACCCAAGAAGCTTACAGCTTTATTAGTGTCTCATAATTGGATTTTGTTTATTTTTTATTCTGTTGATCAGTGGATGGAAGAAGTAGTCAGGAATCAGGTTGGAGATGGAAGGTAGCAGAGTGGTAGGTGGAGGTTTGGGGGAGGCACAGAGAAAGGAACTATAGACAGTCTGACTTGAGGAGCATACAGTTTAAGATGACACAAATCCTAGCAGATGAATGTATCAGTCTAATAAGTCGTGTGTAATTTTTTTCTATTTATACTCCAATTGCCCATGCAAAATGACTTACTTGCGTGAGTTGAGGTTGTACTGCCCCCCGCCCCCTTGCCAAATCTGTTAGTTCCCCATTTCCATTTTGTTAAACAAAAAAATATTCTATAGCAAAGAAACTATAGCAAAGAAACTTTTATATGATTCACTTCACTCTCTAACTATGAAATTGACAGTGAACTGTGTTTTGTGTTTTCATTTCACTGCCCTTATATCATGTGATTATTTTAAACTTCTGAACAACAACATTTAAGATAAAATCAGGCAAAATACCTTTTGATGTGGGGTCTTTCTGGAAAATCTTGGAAATTTATTCTATTCCCATAAATCATGGCTGCTTTTTCATCTGAACCCAGAGCCGGCCCTAGCCAATATGATGCACTAGGCAAGATTTTGGCTGGTGCCCCCTAGCACCCCTTTCCCAGCACCATCACCCCTCGCCCATCGCAGTCCTCATTTTGGTGTTCCTACCCCCTACATTTTAAATATGAACAGTGCACACATTTGGCACACAGCCCAAAAAGGGACGTGTTCTTGTTGGGAAGGGGCATGGCCACACAATAGTACCTCCAGTTCAAATGATGTCACAGTAGTGCGCTTTATTCACATCATGCCATAGTCTCCCTAATTCACGTTACATTGCACTTGGCATTGCTCCTTATTCACATTACACCATACATATTGCTCATTATTCACTTTAGATCACACAGTAGTGTCCTTTCTATACGTTAAGCCCCACAGTAGAGCACATTATACACATAATGCCACACATTAGTAATGCATTTATACACATAATACCAAATATCATTACTGTCCTTATAAACATAATGCACCTTATACATTATGCCAAGCTTAATTAATGCCCTTATACACATAATGTCAGTTATGCACATGCCGCACATTATTAATGCCCTTATATACATAATGACACACATAATGTCCCTTTCACATATGCCGCACATTATTAGTGCCCTTATACACATAATGACACACATAGTGCCACTTACACATATGCCACACATTATTAATGCCCTTATACAGATACTGGGGGGTATTCAATTGTTTGAAAAGTCGGTTGGGTGTCTGTTTTTACCTGTCTATTTGATAGAAAAAAAACAGACACCCAACCGACTTTTCAAACAATTGAATTCCCCCAATGACACACATATGTAACAGGTAAGGATGGTGGAGTGTTGTTGCAAGTGTATGTGTCGGAGGACGTACCTGGATTCTTCACCCGGGATCACTTCTTGGATCGGTTCTCACTGCTGGAACCCTAGACAGAGGGACGAGGAACCCAGCCCCTGGAGGACCCAACACATAAGTCCCCACACATTAGGACGGTTGTCAGGTCTGTGTAATTGTCTATTCCCGGATGGGGGCACTAGTGGATCAGTGGTGGTAGGATGGGGGAAACGAAGAGGTCATAGTAAGTTCCTGTGCATGTGCGTAATGATGTTTATTAAATACACACAGCAATATAATGATTACTGGAACAGGAATAACAATACAGAAGTTTCACAGCATGGAAGCTGACATTGGTTTTAAGTACAATCACGAAGAATGAGCTGATCTGGAAACCAGTGGTGATTAGAGAACAGTAATGACCGGCCTGGGAGCCGAAGGCAATCAATGATGGTCGGTCTGGGAGCTGATGGCAAATAAACGATGGTCAGCCTGGGAGCCGATGATAAGCAGAGTCTATATCCTGAGGATAAATAAAGACACAGAGGATCGGCCTGGAAACCGATGGTGGAATGTGATGGAACAACACAGGCAATAAGTAACTTTTGGGTATTCAGTCTGGAAACCGTTAACAACTTGCAAATAACGATGGTCGGCCTGGGAGCCGATGGCAACTGAAATCAGTACTCTGGAGGTAAGTAATACAAATGGTATAATAGTCACAGGTAATGAACTGGTCTGGGAACCAATGTAATTAGCAAACTGCGATGATCGGCCTGGAAGCCGATGGTGAACATCAATGGCTGGCTTGGAAGCCGATGGTAACAGGATCAATATGCAGTAGGTAGGTAATGCAACCGATAATAGTAAACACGGGCAATTAGTAACTCCAGTAATCAGTCTGGAAACCGACAGCAATAGATTCACACAGTCAGAATATATGCACAAAGTCCACAGAGCCAAGTAAGGTCATAGCAGGAGACAGTTGGTGATATACTAGCTGGTTGTTTAAGTGCTGGATGCAATAACACAGTGCTGAATGCAGATTAACAACACAGGTGAGAATGATGAGGCAGCACCTGGAGAGAGTCTCTTACTGCATGTAGAAGTGGAAGCTGACTGTGGAAGGAGTTGTAGCAGAACTGGATGGCTGGAGCCTATAGTTCCACAGAGACACTGAAGCTAGGAAGTCAATGGAGACAGCTGGTGACTGGATCTGAATGCAGATGGAACTGCACCAAACTGGATGGCTGGAGCCTGTAGTTCCACAGAGACACTGAAGCTAGGAAGTCACTGAAGACAGCTGGTAACTGGATCTGAATGCAGATGGAACTGCGCCAAACTGGATGACTGATGCCTGTAGTTCCACGTAGCTAATACACATGTGAATCTCTGAAGACAGGAGACTAGAGCCAGGAGACGCTTGTTCACAGGATGTGATGCGTTGTTCAAGGCAATGATGCTGAGCAGGAACTCTGAGTATATACACCCTGGTCAGCAGAGATTGGGAATCAAGTCATGTGAGCGCTCCAGTGCTCAGGAGTGGATAGCACCAAGTCAGCTGACTGCAGCTATCATGGCAGCACCCGTAATGTGGAGATGGTGGGAATACATCAGGGTACATGCTGTATGGTGAGCGGGGTACACACTAGAGAGAGTCTCTTCACATTGCAGACAATCATGGAACATGCTGCCAGGCTGGGAATGTGACCTCCGGAGGCCAGTACATCAGAGCACTGGTAAGTGACGTGATGCAAAATGCAGATTCCTGACAACTGTGACATAAAGATTTATTATTCAGGGAACAAAGAAGAGTGATCACCTCTGTAATTTTAACTTGCAGTTAGATATTAGCACAGTATTCACCTTTACAGTACAATAAAATAATTCAGCATACAGTTGTCATAGACAATAAACAATATCTAAAAGGTATTAATCAAATGGTACAGTAGGTGGCATTATAAGGCCACTGACACTCAAAGTCAATTTTAGCTAATCGCTATTTTCAGTTAAGTGTCACCTCCTAAGCAAGAATATCATACTTATATTCCGTAGCAGAGTAGGACTATCCTTAGCGGTTGTAGTAGGGTGTAAAACTGGTTGCAAGCATTCAGTCACAGAGGCACAGTAAACAACAATCACAATTTAGTTACTATGCTGGATATGGCATGCAAGCACTAGAATTATTGCAGGGTTAGCAAAGCAGATTTAGAGTGGCAATAAAATTAGAGTTCCTCCATGAAGTCAGTATAATAACTACTTGAGATCACCTTGTATCTCCACCAGGTGGCAGTCTATCACCTGTCATAGTCCTGTTCAGCACCTGGGGGCCATTACCTGGGTATTAGTATCACATGTGTCCCTAACAGTTCTTAGATGGAGCAGTAAATGCAGTCACAGTGATGAAAAGCAAAAGATGGGGTAGTAACAGTTTAAACGATAGCATCGTTATGCAGTAGATACTTCCTACTAAGCCAGGGCTTTTATTAGTCAGTGTCTCTCTAGCGGCCCGGGTAAGCTATGCAGATGATTAGGTCACAGGACCAATAACATGCAAACAATAATAGTGTTCAATGAGGGTGCAAATAAAATTAAAGCAGTTTCCAGTCAAAGCAGTAAGGTTTTAGCACACCTAAGACTCAGAGTAGCTGGGTTGTGCTCACAATACAGTTCAGCGTCACATGAAATATGCAAACAGGTTGCAAGCAAGGTATAAATAAACTAGCAGATACAAGCTGTGGAGTGTCTGAAGTGCACAAAGAGTCCGCATTTTTCTGACACACTGTTCACTAAGGCAGTTTAGAGTTTCTTTTGGTACCTTGCGCCTGCCTTTCCTGAGGTAAATTGCCACCAAAAGAGGTTGTGCTGGGCATTAAGCGGACTCCCCTGCTGAAAGGTACAATATTTGGTACTGTCCTGTACCTAATTAGCTGTGTCTGCAGAATAAAGGGAAGAGTATCTTTCTCATCTGATCCCTATTCAGCGGTGTATGCAGAGCTGTATAGTTCTAAGTCTCTAACTGAGTACTAGTTTGGAGTGTTTGTGCGGCAGAGCTAGGTACCTGTTATCGGTGGCCTCACCCGCTCCCCGCTGTCACCTGAGACCTCTCCTGGTGGCTCCCCTCAGGGCTGTGCAGGCTGGCTTGGTGCTCGGCTCTCAGCGGGTCTCTGCTCTACCGGGCGCGCTCCCCACAGCAGTCTCCTCAGTGGTGGCTCCGCTCTCTCCAGCGTGTCCCCTCACACCGGCTCCTGGCACCAACTCGCCTCCTCCTTTCCCGCTCCGCAGTGGCCAAACAGCTCCCTCCTCAGCATCCCGCTCTCCAGATATACTGCAGTGATAATGTCAAATATTACCTTTAAACATAAGCTATATACTATTTACGGACTAAGTACGCTATTGGCGCACAGAGTACCGTAAGGGTACGCACTTAGTGTAGCAGATGCTAGGCCGTGGGCGCGACGCACGAGCGACACGTACGCTCACAGACTCACGCTTAGTATCGAACATGCTAAAGGCGTCCCGAGTACCGTAATGCTACGCTATCGGCGTAGCGGACGCTGCGCCGTGCGAGTGAGACACGAGCGGCGCAGACGCTCACAGAATGACACACAGTAAACCTTGTTAACAACACACAGTAAGGGTATGCTTATACTCTAAACCTTAGCAATGTAATACTACAATGATGTAACGCTTATTAACCTTGATAATGTGAAAGCTGTTTGAGCGATTGAGACGCTAAGAAAACTCTTTACAGTAACTAGTGAAAACACAAGACCTGGTTTGGATTTAAAAACCACTCCGGCTCTAACACCTTCGTGGATGATTCTTTAGAGTAAAAAGGGAAAAACAGTACAGCTTATACACTACAAAACTAACATCAAAATCTAAACAGAATAACAAGGAATAATATGAACAATAGCATACAATTACAAACACAAGCAAACAGAATGAGAATAAATGGCAAACACTAAGGATAATAAAATGGCTACAGAGAACAATACATACGTGGGAATGATTTGCAAGCGCGTCCTGGATCCAGCCCTCAGCATTCAATGAGAAAGCCTTTCAGAGAGAGTGAGTGACTGGCCCAGGCAATGGTGGTCCTTATTTACACATCATACAGTAACAATACAATGGTCCCCATAATCTCATTGTTCATTGGACACAGGAATGTGTCTCTGCATTATAACAAAAGGTCATAGGTGGGTTTGAACAGGTGGGCTGTGTCTTTCTCCAACTGCTCAGATGGGAGGTATCCTCAGGATTCCCGCCGCATGGATAATGAACAGCAAATACAGTAAATGTTGATAAACTACTTTTGTACATAACTATACGCAGGAGCGAGCGATCCTTTCCTAACTAGCATCGAAATGGTACCAATAAAATACTCTACAGATGGATACTAAACACCACTGTTCAACCTTTATCTGACCCTTCCTATCATGCAAAGAGGGATCTCTCTGTCCAAGAACCGTTTAAACTAAACATACTTGCTGACATTGTTAAGGGGAATATTATCTATAAAACACACTATATGGGTTAAATATGTTGCGATCGAGTCGCTCGCTAGACGCTTACAAACTCCGCCGTAAATACACATCTCCATGCGCAGGAGACGTTGGAGCGTCCCCTACGCAACCTGAGGGGATGCGTACGCACGGGGGAGTGGGTGCACGAGCAGCGGGCATGTGCATTGGGGTTAGTGCAAGGCATGTGAAACGTGATATTTTTCGACTTTGACAGTCCACCCTTTGGCAGTCAACAATAACTGCCACTATCTAAACAATTAAGCAGAAAAATATATATTACCATGAAATACCTTATTATGATTGGGAGTAGGGAGGAGAGGAGAAGGTGGGAAATGTATGACCTAGTGAGATAGTAAAAAGCATGTATGTATGAAATCCATGTCTGAGGGATCATGTATCATTGTGCCGTACATGTTCTAAAAAAAAATAAGCTTCGAGGTATTGCGAAGTATACATTGAATCCTTCTTATCCCGTATTAAGGGTCTGTAAGTGGGCTAACAAACTCTACCGAGCTCTTTTCGGCTTTTTTTTTTTAGTTCCAACAAATGGGGTGCACCATAGTTGATGATACATGAAGGGGGGAAAATATGTGAGTGCTAATATATGTGCCTATATTACCTGTCGACTATGTGTGTCACTACCTGTAGATCATAGAGATGAAGATAAGAAACATGCGTTATAAATGCAGTCATATGATGTTGTATGTGATTGTCCTTGGATGTCTTGTTGAAGTCTTGTTGATGTCTTGTCCGGGTTGCTGTATCTTTGCTGTAAATGGCAAGCAAAGTTATTCAAGTGTCCATAAAGTTAAAGTCTCTAAAAGTTCATCAAATGTCTGTATAAAAGTTCATCAGTGGTTTGTATAAAGGGTCATCAAAATCTTCTTCCGAGTCTGTGTCTTTTTAACTTGGAGAAAAACAAAGGAGAAACAGGTGAAAGAAACGGACCGTGGAAGCACATTTTATCACAGCATTGTCTCGATTGATGGGTCATAAATTAAACCAGTTGTTGTTACAATGCCCTCGCTCCTCAAACTCATCAATTTGGTACTTCGCTTGCAATTCATTAAAATCCGAACACATCTGAATATCAATCCAATCATTATGACAACTCCTAGGATACATAAGAGGAATTTCCCTACAGTAACGATAACATTTTGGGCCCATTCTCCCAAACCTGAGAACCAATTGCGTGGGTCCAACCATGATACCCAGCCGGTCAGTTAATTACTCACAGAAGTAAGGGTAAGGTTGTGCCTCCTTCGGAACTCCCACTTCAATTGCAAGATATCGTCCATCTTTTGATCTATGACCTCGGTTGGGTCATCAGTGCTGTTTGTGATATACGTACAGCACTTTACACCATACTGAGTTGCTAGGGTGACACAATATCCGCCTGTCACTGCTGTGATGTAATTTAGAACCATCCTGTGCTGGATCAGTTCCGTTTTGTAAGCTTGCAATTCTCTCCCAGTATACCTGAAGGTGTCATCATACATCTCGGTGATATTGTCTATCAGGTTCGCTAGCGTAGTTATATACCTAAAATTTATAACTCCTCTGGCGGTACGGGTGATATCTAGCGTGAGTACGAGTTGAATCCCGGTGGATTCGTGGATCAAATCAGAGGCTGCATGCTCTGTCCTATCTATAAGGTGTCTCTTTACAATGTGTTCGTAATGGGTGTGAGTGTAAGGAGCTTGAGCATTGCGGTGAACGTCTTTCATTCTTTTCATGGGTAATGGTCATTACTTCTGGTAACACTCTTCCAATGTAACACAATCCCTCTGAGTTTGGGGCAAGCCACTTATACGTCTTCCTCCCACATATGAAATATGCATCATCGGGGAGGACATATGGGACAGAATATGACATCACCATATTACAAACCTTCCAGGTGAAAAATCCTATCCCTAACTCTCTCATTTGTCTAGTACACGTATCAGGCTGTATGATATGCGCACAGTATCCTGGTCATACTTCTCCAACTCGCATGGGCCTACTTCCTAGAGTGTACCTATATTGAAAATATCTCCCACTGTTGGCTATTTGGCGTATAAGCTCTGAGTCTACGGGCATTCTATCGGCTCTGTGTGAGAATGTCATGGTTTGGTTGTTCCATGTCACTTCCCAATTTCCCGGCTTTTGGGGATTGGAAATGTTAAACATACTGAGGACCTATCCACATGATATTGGTGGAGCTTCAAACTAGGAGGCCTAGAAATATTAAATTTCTTGTCCACCGGTCTCCCATCCCTTAATTCAAGTACCTCATCTATCGTTAAAGCGTATGGCACTAGTCCTGACTTTCTATGACCTTGAGGTACTTGTGAGCACACCCAGCATTCCGTTTGGTTTAAAACCTTACCCACTAATGAGTGATAGTCACTCAATGGATGACGGTCCATGTTGATATTAATGCTGGACTGACATCTCTGGATGCACCCGTCCTCAACTATATTTTCACAATTCCTACAGATACAATTCTCTTCAGCTAACATTCCTTCACAATGTCTCTTAGTGTCATGGCTACCAGATGGTTTTCTGATACTCGCCTTTGCTCGGTGATTGTGTTGCTCTCGGAATTCTACGAATCCATCCTGGTCATCAGAACCCATTCCAGATCCTTTCTCGACCTCACTGGTACTCTCACCGAAACAGACTGCTCTGGTCAACAACAGGGTCAACAGGAAAACACGGAATGCAGTTTCTTGGGGCAAGTCCATCTTGCAGGAGGAGAAAGAAAGAGTTGTAATGGGGGAAACAAAATAATTGAAGGGAAAGAAAATTGTTACGATAATTCGTCTCTAGTCTTGTTCTTCTTGCTCAGATGCCGTCTCAACCGTGCTGCCTCTCAGTCTTCCCAAAACGAACACTCCAGTGATACTATATTCTTTCCGAGTCAGCGATCTTTCTGTAAGGAGCATAAATCTTGCATTACCATTTGTTTAACTGTTGTGTGACATACCATCCGTAGAACATGAAAAAAACAAAAAGAGAGAGAATAGGAAAAAAACATTGTCAGATTTCCGTTCACCATCAGGCTGTCACACCAACATGTCCATCGGTATCTCTGCACAGTCTCCCCCACCAGTATTTCCACTCTCCACCCTTTGTGCGTGGCCAGGCACAACGATGCTGGTAAGATATACTGGGGTTGAGTAGACCTCTGAAAAGACCAAGTAGACATGTGATGTTTGAGCTGTAGTTCTGCTGGTGAACGTCAGAGATGAGAAAGGAAATATTTAAAGATAATTACAGAGTTTACCTGGCCGCCCTTGTGTCTACAAGGAATGACCTACCAATTACATCGACTGTAACCTCAGGCTTACTATCAAGGCTAATAATCAACTTCACTGGCTGCAAATTACAGGTGTGGCCCAAAATTTTTCCTATATGATCCCTGATTACAATTACGTGCGTTATGTCGTTGTCTAGGGGGTTGATATACCTTATGTGGGTCTCTAAACATACAACTCCGTGCATAATGCCCTTCCCTCTGGCAGTTATAACATGTTATCACATTCGACTTACCAACAGAGGTCTGGGGTTTAAGCTGATGTGGCTTCGTTGTCAGGGCCTGTCTACTTATTGTCATTTGCTTACCCCCTTGTGACTCCCTGTGTTTTACGATGTTCCGATCATGCTCAATAGCGATCTCTCTCAAAGCAGCCACCGACATACCTCTCCAGTTAGGTTGAGTGGTCTGTACCCTTGTCCTCAACACTTCCTTTAAACCATCCATTAATACAGAAACCGCTACCTCTCTATACTCTACAATGTGAGGTGCAATTGTCTGTGCATAACATACAATACTGTACTTACCTGTGGACACGACCTCACCTGACCCTCCGTAAGAGGGCTTTACTACTGCCTTTACCGATTGGGCCGTGCCCACCTGGGTGTCTCGTATGATGGCTGCTGGAGAAAGTGTCGACATCGTGCTGGGCTCACTTTCTTGCTTGTGGGGGTCATTCCGAGTTGTTCGCTCGTTATTTTTTTCTCGCAACGGAGCGATTAGTCGCTAATGCGCATGCGCAATGTCTGCAGTGCGACTGCACCAAGTAAATTTGCTATGCAGTTAGGTATTTTACTCACGGCATTACGAGGTTTTTTCTTCATTCTGGTGATCGTAATGTGATTGACAGGAAGTGGGTGTTTCTGGGCGGAAACTGGCCGTTTTATGGGTGTGTGTGAAAAAACGCTACCGTTTCTGTGAAAAACGCGGGAGTGGCTGGAGAAACGGAGGAGTGTCTGGGCGAACGCTGGGTGTGTTTGTGACGTCAAACCAGGAACGAAACTGACTGAACTGATCGCAGATGCCGAGTAAGTGTGGAGCTACTCAGAAACTGCTAAGTAGTGTCTATTCGCAATTCTGCTAATCCTTCGTTCGCAATTTTGATAAGCTAAGATTCACTCCCAGTAGGCGGCGGCTTAGCGTGTGCAAATCTGCTAAAAGCAGCTTGCGAGCGAACAACTCGGAATGACCCCCTGTAATCCTGAGGGAAGTTTAACATGGGGTGCAACTTGCACGGGTTAGAATTTGTACATTTATCAGTTTTACTTCTATCGTTATTAACACATTTATTACGCTTACTATTATCATCATTAATACATTTATTAAGTGCACTATTATCATCATATCCCAGTATGCCATTCTCTGTAGCCATTGTTTCTCCAGTTGCCATCAGTTTCCTGTTAGGGTTAGAACCAGCTGTGTAACCTAATTCCTTCTGTATATCACTCTCTCGTTGCCATAAATGTAAACAGTTAGTGTGTCTGATCCTTTGTTTTTGGGACTTTAACAGACAGATCCTAAGCCTTAGATTATGTAACACCTCTGAGTCAAAACTACCTATCCCAGGAAATGGTGCTTTATCCCCCACAGTCATTCGTGTCCATTCATCACAAAAGGTCTCAGTGTGGGGACCATACTTCCCCCACTTTACTAACCGAGCAGACCCCCGGGGTCTGCAAATCTCTGCAGTCTGAACCCTGACTGCTAAACGTCCCTGTGTTGTGCACTTGGCTTCCATTGTGGACCTTTTTAACACAGCCTAAAATGCACCAAACACAGTAGTCCACGGTGGAAGTTCTCCAAGCTCTTCCACCAGCTTCTTCTGCTCCGGGTATCCCCGGTCCGCCTTCTAGCAGACTCGTGTAGCCGTTGCAGGCCCTACCTCTATTTTACACAAATCACGATTGCATGTGCTCACTACAACGCTTATGAGGATAAGATTTACACACGAATATGCAACCTCATACCATGTTGCGTCAATTGTTTACACATACAACTGTGTGGTCCAATCGTACCACTTATAGACACTTGTTATCTATAAATGGTAGGATCATTGGAGTCTCTTCCATCTGTGCTCCACAACAGCCAGAGCGTAATACCACGAAAACTTTTTCACACTCCGTCGCACGTGTTCACCAAAACCGTGCTCGCACGTTTACACCTAGACCGTGCTTCACCAAGCTTCACCAAGATCACCAAGCTTCACCAAGATCACCAAGACCACCAAGCGGGATTCAATACACTCATACCTTACTTTTTCAGCCCACACTATCATTCTATAGTTTTCTGATCAGAAAAATAATTTCTTGTTAACTGATAGCTTTCCCCAGAGGTAATACAGAAAAAAAGGTGTTTTTAAACTAAATATTGGATACTGATCAATTTGTGCTATTATCGCGTGGCTACCGTATCGCCTAAACTAAAATAATGCTATAGTGTGATTTGAATTTAGTGGGTGTATCCGTACGCACGTTGCGTAATATACGCCACGTGTATAGGCCTTTGCGTTGCGTACGCAATCTCGCACGTGGTCCGAGACATGTATGCAAAGGCCAGATACGTCCGCCGCAATACAAATAACACGCTTATATAAATGTAAACGATATTCAACTATAATCGCTTACCCACACCACACAGTATCTCCTGTATAAACCTTTATAACTGGGCCAGGCTGCGTGTGTGTTTTACATGTACTCCCTTAAATATTACTTTATATTTTTAACTAAATAGCAACAAATTTCTCAGCACGGGTCAAAATGTATCTAATAATCAATGCTAATGGCAACAAGCGAGTAGATATGCAGAATACACAAAATACAATTCTAAATGAATCTAGTAATCAATGCTTCCAATAGTATGATTCATATTGGATAGCTATCTTGCAGAACATACATTGATATAAACACACACACATAATTATAATATTATATCCATGTACTATTCACTGGTCTCCTGAGACTCATTTACTCATTAAGTGCTTCTAATTTGCATATGAATGTGCTTTTGACTGTCTGTGAAGGTGGTTTTTCACTGCCAGGAAAAAGCAGCCACACAGGTTAATTTGCATTTCAATGGCTATTTTACAACCAGCAGAGTTTAACTGAATCCTAGAGGTAAAGAGAAAAAAAAACTTTGTTTATCTGTATGTGGTTCTTACATCAAATGTTCATCTTACTATTAACTTTTATTAAGCCCCATCTGAATCTATTTGTAATTGACTATGGCATGGGTTAAATAAATGCATTGGTAACTCATAAATGGTGATTTTTTTTTTTGACCAAGGACGGCTGATTATTCCTGAGCAGACTGAAAATCAGCCATTTAGAAAAAAATAAAATGACTTTCCCAAAATGGCCGCTGCTCCTCCCCCTTCCACTTCCATGAGGGTTACACAAAATGGAGGACAGACCATGCGGCTTCCTTTGTCACAAAAAAAAAAATCACCATGCAAGCCCCTGAAGTTATTTTAGGCCTGAGTTAAAAAAACAACAACACTATATCAAGGCTTTTGCAGCAACTTTTAAATATACTTTTAAACCTACTTAAACAGATAAGCAATCCAATCTGAATCAAACACAATATGACTCATTTGAACCTTGTTTTGCAACAATATAATCAGATATGCAGAGTACAGGTGTGTGCGTGTTTTACATGTGTTGCGTGCGCAGTTGGCACCAAACAGAAATTTCACAGATTTAAAAAAAAAAAAAACAATAGCTTTACGTTCTTACCTTTCGGATCCCGGATCCCACCAGCATCCCTACAAACCAAGCAGAGCAGATGCTTATCTAATCAGCACCAATGTATCCCCGACCACAAAACGGCTAACAGGGGATACTACCTTCCCGGCCTTTGCTGATAGATAAAAAGTCTGCCTTGTCCTGCTAGGCTGCGGATATGAGGAGAACCGGACGATTGCCCCCAATTGATAATGTCAAATATTACCTTTAAACATAAGCTATATACTATTTACGGACTAAGTACGCTATTGGCGCACAGAGTACCATAAGGGTACACACTTAGCGTAGCAGACGCTAGGCCGTGGGCGCGACGCACGAGCGACACGTACGCTCACAGACTCACGCTTAGTATCGAACACGCTAAAGGCGTCCCGAGTACCGTAATGCTACGCTATCGGCGTAGCGGACGCTGCGCCGTGCGAGTGAGACACGAGCGGCACAGACGCTCACAGAATGACACACAGTAAACCTTGTTAACAACACACAGTAAGGGTATGCTTATACTCTAAACCTTAGCAATGTAATACTACAATGATGTAACGCTTATTAACCTTGATAATATGAAAGCTGTTTGAGCGATTGAGACGCTAAGAAAACCCTTTACAGTAACTAGTGAAAACACAAGACCTGGTTTGGATTAAAAACCACTCCGGCTCTAACACCTTCGTGGATGATTCTTTAGAGTAAAAAGGGAAAAACAGTACATCTTATACACTACAAAACTAACATCAAAATCTAAACAGAATAACAAGGAATAATATGAACAATAGCATATAATTACAAACACAAGCAAACAGAATGAGAATAAATGGCAAACACTAAGGATAATAAAATGGCTACAGAGAACAATACATACGTGGGAATGATTCGCAAGCGCGTCCTGGATCCAGCCCTCAGCATTCAATGAGAAAGCCTTTCAGAGAGAGTGAGTGACTGGCCCAGGCAATGGTGGTCCTTATATACACAGCATACAGTAACAATACAATGGTCCCCATAATCTCATTGTTCATTGGACACAGGAATGTGTCTCTGCATTATAACAAAAGGTCATAGGTGGGTTTGAACAGGTTGGCTGTGTCTTTCACCAACTGCTCAGGTGGGAGGTATCCTCAGGATTCCCGCCGCATGGATAATGAACAGCAAATATAGTAAATGTCCATAAACTACTTTTGTACATAACTATACGCAGGAGCGAGCGATCCTTTCCTAACTAGCATCGAAATGATACCATTAAAATACTCTACAGCTGGATACTAAACACCACTGTTCAACCTTTATCTGACCCTTCCTATCATGCAAAGAGGGATCTCTCTGTCCAAGAACCGTTTAAACTAAACATACTTGCTGACATTGTTAAGGGGAATATTATCTATAAAACACACTATATGGGTTAAATATGTTGCGATCGAGTCGCTCGCTAGACGCTTACAAACTCCGCCGTAAATACACATCTCCATGCGCAGGAGACGTTGGAGCGTCCCCTACGCAACCTGAGGGGATGCGTACGCACGGGGGAGTGGCTGCACGAGCAGCGGGCATGTGCATTGGGGTTAGTACAAGGCATGTGAACCATGATATTTTTCGACTTTGACAGCAGGTCAGCCAAAGTCCTAGTACCTGTCAAGTTTGGGCCGTGGTGCTGCTGACATCACCAGTTCTGTGTAAAGGAGGGGTTTTAACCCCTTCAGCGTGACTGGGCCAGCTAGTGAAAAGGGCTCATTTAGGGGTTTCAGCCAATAAGTGAGGGTGCCTGCATTTATGTATATATAGTCCCTATACGTCCAGATCACAAGGGGGTCCATTTCAGAGTGTCACACATAGTGCCCCTTACACAATTGCCGCACATTGGCCCTCATTCCGAGTTGTTCGCTCGCTAGCCGCTTTTCGCAGCAGTGCACACGCTAAGCCGCCGCCCTCTGGGAGTGAATCTTAGCTTAGCAGAATTGCGAACGAAAGATTCGCAAAATTGCGAATAGAAATTTCTTAGCAGTTTCTGAGTAGCTCGAGACTTACTCTGCCACTGCGATCAGTTCAGTCAGTTTCGTTCCTGGTTTGATATCACAAACACACCCAGCGTTCGCCCAGGCACTCCCCCGTTTCTCCAGCCACTCCGCGTTTTTCCCAGAAACGGCAGCGTTTTTTCACACACACCCATAAAACGTCCAGTTTCCGCCCAGAAACACCCACTTCCTGTCAATCACACTCCGATCACCAGAACGAAGAAAAAACCTCGTAATGCCGTAAGTAAAATACCAAACTTCTTAGCAAATTTACTTGCCGCAGCCGCAGTGCGAACATTGCGCATGCGCAGTTAGCGGAAAATTGCACCGATGCAAAGGAAAATAACGAGCGAACAACTCGGAACGAGGGCCCTTATTAATGTATTTATACACACGACCCACATAATGCCTCTTACACATATGCCGAACACTATTGCACAACCAACCCACTCACACACAGCACTCCCACGGCCACTAACATTGTGATGTCTGCCTCTGCTTGGATACACATGTATACATAAATCTTGCTTCAATACGCCATGCAGCAGGAGATGCCTGGCGGGAGCCAGCTGGCAGCTTTGCTATTGTTGGGCGCCTTTATTTGATGAACTATGTGACTAGGATGCACAAGTAGCTTCTGCTGATTAAAATGATATGTGACATGCCTATATTCTGTGTGTGACTGTGACTATATCTGCATACGAAATGCTACATTACAGTGATTACCAGGAATAAACTGTAACATAGCATTTTGTATGCAGATACAGCCACAGTCAGACACGGAATATAGGCAAGCCGCATATCATTTTAATCAGCAGAAGCTGCTTGTGCCCCAAGGCATATCAAATGCCCTAGGCATTTGCCTAGTTTGCCTATGCCTAGGACTGGCTCTGCCTGAACCTCAAATGTTAAAAATAACAAGCTGTATGAATGTTATCCATCCAACCATATAAACAGAGTTTAGCCACCTGTGAAAGAATGTAGCTCAGGGTTCAGACTGTACTGAACAAAGAGACATGTTAAGACTTACTCTCAAATTCTCATATATTATATAAGTGTGGTTGGTAGCTCGTGCTTTCAAATTGGTCTCATCTTACTAAGAAATAGAATAACCATGGACAAAGGAAATAATTCAGCTATGCCTTTGTATTTCTTTCAGATGTTTGAGGGCTAGACCCGCTTCAGAAGTATAATAAATGTGGTATTTTCATTTCTGCTGAGCTAGCAAAGAAAACATTCATTTTTTAGATTGGCAGACAATATTATGTTAGACATATCCAACTTGTGGCTTCATTTTAAAATGCTGAGCTGACAATTATTGTGAGGATCTTGGAACTGTGTAATCGTCTTATTATTTAAAGTTAGTAGAACAGAGTTGGGGTGGGATGTAATGAACTCCGATTCCGGCGGCTGTGCGGGATGCCGGCCGAACTGGGACGTTTTTTTAAAGGGACAATCATGTACATGACCATGCCTTGTACATGATTGCCCCTTTAAAAAATGTCCACGTTCGGCCAGCATCCCGCACAGCCGCCGGACTCAGAGTTCATTACATCCCCCCCCGGATGTCCTTTCCTAGCTTGACCACAAAACCTGTATGGAAGCACTAGCTACCATAGGCAATATTATCCTTGAACACTGAGAACACCTAGGGGCAGATTTATTAAACAGTGCTTTTTTGTGCGATGTGTAAACTGACACATATTGGATGCGGTTTACTGAATGAAAGCTCAAAAGTCTGATGTGTTGTGGTTTGTGTGTTGCAGTTTGCAATTGCTCATGCAGCTTAAATCCATGAGTTTGATAAAATGATCAGGTCCCTGCACCTACAGAATAGGACCAGAACCATTGCAGAGTACTGCATACCTTCTGGTACTGCTGACAGCTGGATACATTACAGTGGTTATATTGTCTATAAAATATAAAATGCAAGTTGTGCAAATGCAAAAATGCTAATGTACTACCGATTCAAATTGTTACAATTATAATATGCGTTGTATTGCAATATACATTGTAGAAATAGTTTGCTATAGTGGCATTGAATAGCATATGGTTTGCTTGTGATACTGACATAGAACATGACCAAATGCGCATGAAAAGGTTATGTATGGATTATGCTTCATACTGTTTGATCCAAGTTTCATTTCTTTTTGTCTTGTATTTTTTAAGAAAAGAAGGTCCCAAGCAGAACATTTCGGGTGCGGGCTCGCTCTTCTGATGACAAGTCACAAGTACCCCAGTCAGTTGGAGTGAGAACTGTACGCAGATTTCAGGGCAGTCGATCCAGTCCAGGAGAGAGTGCAAGAAGGGTTAATTATGCTCCTCTGAGGCCCATTGTTCGAAGTGATGAAAATAAACAGCGTGGTATGTTAAAATGCAATTACTCTGAAAAATATTCCAGTCAAAATGTAATATATAATGTTAAATGTAGTAAGCTATGTAATGTTTATATGTGGTGAAATATCTTTCTTGGCCAATGGCCTAATCTTTTATTAGTCTATGGGATAAATTAAAATGTTATCGCCCCTGATTTCCATCTAAAGTGATGGGAGATCACAGGGGGCGATAAACATTTGATGTCCCCTATTGCGCTGATTGCGCCATTTAGTGACGCAAAGCAGCTAAGCCCGACTAAACTAATGTGCACAATTGGAAAAAAATGTGCTATTTGGGCGGCCAAACGGATTACTTTTCACACATTTCAGCCCGCGATTCCCCCTGGGTGGTGATAGCTGAAATGTAGACAGCTGATCGCGCCTGAACTGAGCAACAGTCGAATAGCTCCATTCGTCGCCATCTAGTGGCTGCCGGCCAGAAAAAAAACATTTGAATCTCGCCCTATGGGTGGGAAGTACTAACTCCCAAAATGCAGTCAAACCTTAGAAAACTGCAGTTTTCACAGGTTTTCCGCAATCCTCTTATGCACTGTGGTAGGCACTGGATATTGGAAATATCTGCTGCCGACCACTGACAATGCAGGTCTATGGGTTTCTTACAGCAGAATTGCCATTCACCCACGGCTTGTGCAAACACTGACCAGTGGCTGTGCATGCACAGTAGGACTCCCGGGTCATACACATGGAAGTCCTGACTTCTTATCGGAAGAGCTGTCCCTTGCATATATTGTTCATGCATACGACATTAATAAACACCAGTGTTCATGTGATAAGGGGAGGGATGTATCGGGAGATCAGGTGCGATAATATAGAATATGTGATACACGATACATCTCGCCCTATATGAGCCTCATTTAGAGGTAAGAGAAAAACCAGCTATGTGTTTGAATCTGAAACTGGGCAAGCCAGTAATGAGTGCACAAACAAATAATTTCATTTATTTTTGCATGGAAGGAAATATATCATGTTTTTGCATACAGAACACAAGTACATTTGTTATATTTCTTGCTGCAATTTAGAGTTGAGCTAGTGGGCCTGATTCTGAGTCACACGCAAAATGGCTGTAGTTGCAGGTAGCAGCAAAGCTAGATTTACTATCTTACACTAATGCGAGTGTCTGTTACACAAATACAAGTGTTTGTGTGTGTACAAGTGTAAACTTGTGTTGCCCATTTATTTTACACCAGCCACTGCAGCCATCATCATGATCAGTATCTGCCCTTGCACCAGTCCCATGCTAAGTGCATAGATACATCAGAAACAGGACCTCCTTACCCGAATTGCACATAGCTATTGATACACTCCCATCAACAATGCCACCACCCAGCCTACACCCTCTTTCACAGATAGATTCGAGAAAGTTCCGTCCAACTCAAAATAAAATGGACGGAACTTTGCGGGCAAGAAATGTGTAAAATCTCTTTATACAAAAACTCACCATTTGTATTCATGAACAGAGAGATCCATGCAACTCAGAATAACTCCAGTACAGTATGTGCACCACCAGTACAATACAGCACAAGTTAGGTCTATGTTGATGCAAGCAACATAATTAAGGGGCCCTTTTATTAAATAAAATTTGAAGGATTATGGGTGTTTTTTGGGGGTTCTCACAAATATTAAGGATCCTTATGATGTAGCATGGAGGGACCGCAACAGATATTCCTGACAGCAGAAGCTTGATAAATCCAAAAGCCTAGCAGCCCCCATAGAAACCTATGGGGGCTGCTAGGTTGTCAGATTTACCAAGCTCGGCAATGGGAAGCATTCTGAATCTTGGCCCCCGGCAACTAACACCATCTTTAGAGTTTTGCCCTTTAGGGTTTTGATCTTGCCAGACATAATAGAAGGCTCCAACCTCAATTCATCGTACTGTTACAATAAAGTAAAACTTATTTTGCCAAGACTTTAACACATTTACCAAAGCTGTTGATTACTGTACATAAATGCATAAAATATATGTTGACCCTGTAGTGGGACCTAATAATTGGATTTACTATTTGATCTGAATACATAAGTCTGACAATGGGCAGAGCTTCAGATATACACTCAATGGCCACTCTCTTAGATACACTGGTATGCGGTTTGCATACCGATCGTCGGGATCCCGGCAGCCACAATACAGATGCTGGGATCCCAATGGCGGCACCATACCACCGCCGGTATACCGGCGAGGTAGGTGATTCCCCCATCTATGGGTGTCCACTACACCCATAGAGGGAGAATAGAACCTGTGGCTTTGTTGCACTCGCCACCCTGCCGGCATTACACCGCTCGTTATAGTGACATTCGGCATCCCGGCCAGCGGTATTACATACCAAACCCAGTACACTTACTTGTAAGGCAAATATCTAATAAGCCAATCATGTGGCAGTACCTTAATGCATAAATGAATGGTGAAATGGTGAAGAGACTCAGTTGTTGTTCAAACAAAACACCAGAATGGGGAAGAAATGTGACCTACGTGACCAAGGAATGATTGATGATGTCAAGTGAGGTGGTTTGAGTATCACAGAAACTGCTGGACAAGAACAAGTCTACAGTTTACAGAAAATGATGCTCAAAACAAAATACATACAGTTATTGGCAGTTCTGTGCCCGTAAAAGCCCTAATAATTAGACAGAATATCCAGAATGGTTAAAGCTGATAGGAAGTTGACAATAACTGAAATAGTCATGTATGTATTATTATTATTATCCTTTATTTATATGGCGCCACATGGGATCCGCAGCGCCCAATTACAGAGTAAACAAGCAAAACATGAAGACAGTGACTTATAGCTCAATACAATATAGGACAAGTACAGGGTATATAAACATAGCTGCATCAGTAGACAGCACTGAAATAAGTATCATGGTGGCAGAAAACTGAAGGATTTGGGGCCATCAAAGGGAGTATTGAAAAGAAGATAAATTAAGTAAGAGACGTAAAAGCACATGAGGGAAGAGGACCCTGCTCGTGAGAGCTTCAGTGACATGCAGAAGAGCATTTCTGAATCCCCAGCATGTCAAACTTTGTAGTGGATGGGCTACAGCAGAAGAAGGCCACACCGGGTCCAACTCCTCTCAGCTGAAAACAAGAAATGAAGGCAATAGTTGGCACTGGGTCACAGAATAGAACAGTTGGAGATTGGAAAGACATTCCTTGGTCTGTCAAATTTTGATTTCTGCTGCGATATGCTGATGTAGGGTCAGATTGTGGAACAATTATAAACCATAGATCCATCCTGCCATGTATTAAAAGTTCAGGTTGGTGGCAGTGGTGTCTTGGTAAGAGGAATGTTTTTGGTACACATTAGGACCCTTAATACTGATTTAACATAATATAAATTGTTACTGATCATGTGCATCTCTTTATAGCCATAGTCTGTCCATTTGTAATGTCTACGTTCAACAGTATAACATCCCATGTTCCATCTCACACATCATCTCAAGCTGGTTCCACAAGCATGACAATGAGTTCAATGCATTCCAAAGGGGTGTAGTATGGTATGCCGGTGGCCGGGCTCCCGGTGGCCAGCATACCGATGCCGGAATCCCGACTGCCGGCATACGGACACCTGGGCGAGCACAAATAAACCTCTTGCGGGCTTGCTGCGCTTGCCACGCTGCGGGCACAGTGGCGTGCTACGCGCACTATGTTATCTATTCTCCCTCCAGGGGGGTCATGGACCCCCAAGAGGGAGAAAAGGTGTTGGTATGCCAGGTGTCGGGATTCCGGCGCTGGTATACTGTGCACCGGGATCCCTACAGCCAGCAAACTGAAGACCATCCTTCCAAAGGCCTCCACAACTACCAGATCTCAATCCAATAAAGCACCATTGATATGTGTTTCAACGGGAGATCTGTACCATGATTGTGTAGTCAACAAATATGCAGCAACCTTGTGATACTATTTATTTATTTATTAAGTTTCTTATATAGCGCAGCATATTCCGTTGCGCTTTACAATTAGAACAACAGTAATAGAACAAAACTGGGTCAAAAACAGACAGACATAGAGGTAGGAAGGCCCTGCTCGCAAGCTTACAATCTATAGGGAAGTAGGCATAGATACACAAGGATAGATGCTACCTATTGCATAATGGTCCACCAGATTGCTAGGTTCTTAATGGGTTGTATGATGATACCCCACAAAGTTGGGCAAGTGTCAGGAGGGTGTGAGACTAAAGAAAGACAAGATATGTGATGTTATGAATACTCTACAGAGGATGTAATTAGATAGGGAAGCACTGAAGGTTATGTGGGTGGGTCTGGAATTTGATAGGCTTGTCTGAAGAGGTGAGTTTTCAGGGAACATTTAAAGGTTTGGAGACTAGAGGCGAGTCTTACTGTACTATCAACATGGGCCAATATTTCTATGGAATGTTTTCAGCACCTTGTTGAATCAATACCATAAATAATACAGGCTGTTTGGAGGCCAACGGCAGTCCTACTCAATACAAGAATGGTAGATCTAATAAAGTGGCTACTGAGTCTATATGTCAAAGGAAGCTGTAAAGATGAACAAATTCATCTAGAAAATGTTTATAGGAGCTCTGCAGCAGAAGCGAGAATAAGCAAAAACTAAAATAAACAATAAAAAATAATTTGGGTTAGTTTAGGTAGCCATACAACATCTGGCTTTTGTTCAGGATTACTGTGAGCAATTACTTTGTCTCTGTACTGATATATTGATTTAAAATGCTTGTGGCTTTATCACCATTAGATTTTTATGTAGCGAAGAGAACAACATAAAATAGATAGCATGAGATAACATACTAAAGGCAGATGCTGAGAAATTTGGTTGTCAATTGTTGTTGTGCAACTTCTAGATGCAAAGTGATAAAACATTCAAGGTTACTGCACAAATGTAATAAATTAGTATGTAGCCACTATTGCAATGAAATATCATGATGGTTAGTTAGTTCTGGAACCACAGATAATGTTATGGGTGTTCTTATCCGCTAATAATACCTTTAAATGTAATTTATTTTTTTCCTAGCAGCATCTGAGTCTGTACATGTGGTCTCCCTGCATTCTATGAATCACCAAGGCAAAAGCCAGCCAGTGTATCGGGCAGCTGTTACAAAGCTTAAAATTCCAGGTATGAAGTTTGCTTACTTTGATAACTAGCCAAACAGTAGCACACTTCTGAGTCAAAATACGCAAGTGTTGAGGATTGCTAGAAAAGATCAGAAAGACATGTGATGGAAAGATGTTTTTTTTTTTTTTTCCGTAACAATCATAGAGAGTCCGTTTCAGTTAAATATGATACTCAATACATGTTATAATAAAGTGTGGGGAAATTGGTGTGATGTGATTTTTTTTTTTTATTATTACTTTCAGGTGTATTTGTTGAGTCAATTTTAAGTTAGAACCCTTAAAATATTATTATGTTTACTTATGGCAGGCCTGGCCAACCTGTGGCTCTCCAGCTGTTGTGAAACTACACATCCCAGCTTGCTCTACCACAGTTTTAGCATTCCCTAATAGCAAAACTGTGGCAAAGCATGCTGGGAATTGTAGTTTTACAACAGCTGGAGAGCCACAGGTTGGCCAGGCCTGACTTATGGGATGTATAGAGAAAGTGAGCCACTTGAGAAGCTTCTTAGGGCATTGAAAAATCACAGATTCTTTTTTTTTAAAGCAAAGCAAATCTAAATTAATCATAGAACAATTTTGGATGAAGACCCCATGTTAAGAAAATTTTCTCTGCAATGCGGAAGTTACTGTATATACAGTACCTTTAATAACAAATATTGACATATTTAGTCCATGTTTAAACTTTAGCCTATGTGATGATTATAAAAAAAATAAATAAGAGATATTCCAACAAATACTAAGAACAGTTAGTAGTGAGAAATAAAACAAATATATAGAGAATAAAGGACCAGTGTATTGTCTAGTGTAATGATTTGCCATTACAGACACATGACAAATCATTTTATAAAGGAAACACATCAAGGTCAAACTACTGTATAAATCTGTTACCTATAGTTACACACATCTTGCTATTCTACCCTAATAAGAAACAGTATTTGTTTAATTTAACTCTTACTATTTAGTTAACTCTCATAACTGATTTACTTTTTACTTTTTTTAAAATTATCTATACAATGAAAAAACTTTACTTGTTATTTATGCTGAATTATAGCTTTACTATGCGTTTTCATCTTAAATAAGTATTTAATGTAAACCAGGTTGGTAAACATACTCCGTACTATTTAATATGACTCATTGAGTCACTGCTTGCTTATGGAACTGTCAGTGAAGGCTTGTGTTGCGGCACCAGTTTGTAATGTTACAGAATTCCTTATCTTTCTGTTAATCAACACCACTAAAACAGCTTCTACAAATTACAAACAAAAGGGCAATTAGTGGCTTACATCCAAGATACACTCCACACTCTGTGGTGGTATAGATTCTATGACACTCAAATCAAAGATACCAGACCTTACTTCCATGTTCTAGCATATGATATCACCATGCTGTGTCGGCATACTATACTTATGTAGCCACAAGGTTTTGCGAATGGTATTATTAAATGAATCACAGAAGGCAGTGGAAACAGGCAGTTGATAACTAAGCATGTGCAATTCTTGATGTGGTCAAATTATGATATATAACAACTGTACTCTATAAATATGTTTCATAACAATCAATGACAAAATTGTTCTTTAATGACATGATACACTACGCATGTATTTTGCTGTATACACATTAAAGAACTCCCTCTATTTAAACATTCTAACTTTTACTGCAGATGTAGATTGTTTTAAGATGCTGTGTTTGATGTCATCGGCAGAACATGCATAGTAGGTTAGCAGCTACTCTGGAAATGGCTTTAGTGCCTATTATTTTGTTGCTGGCAGTCATCAAGTGCAAGTTCCAGCGATTGAATTCAATTGAGAGGGTTTCTTGATCTTCACTCCCTGCAGGAGATTGATGTTTGATGAACTCCAGACAAAGTATTCACAGACGTTCTTCTAGAAAATACTTTTTTATAGACCTCTAGTAGGGGAGACGTGACAAAGAGCAGTGCAGTGTCTCAATATTCTATTGGACTATAGTGTCATTCATAAAACAATGATCTCGCCTTAAATAACATTCAGTAGGATCTCAATAGGAACATTTGTTATAAACATCCTAAATGATCCTACATTTAGAAAAATAAATAGGATCTAAGAGCTTAGACATTTCACATTTGGATGTGATTTATATAATGCACATTTAGTTTAAGTAAATTAAATATTGCTAAATGTAATCAGCAATGTGTTATTGCATCTAGTCAAACATGAGATGACAAATTTGAGCATATTTTATTTTGGCAGCAAGTAACATCTTACCCCTCCCCACCAATCTAGAACAGTTTGAGCATGTCTATACTTCACTGACAAATATCTGTATCCGATTTGTATTTCTTCGTGGTAATGGATAACATAAGATAATGGCTCAGTTATCAGGCATATGTTCAGGATTTTTATCTTGATTGCTTGTGTTGATTTCATGTAGTCAGGAAACCGTATACGCTATAATACAATACTGTTACTAGGCCTCTCTTAACTTGTCTGAGTGGTAGACCAGAGTGGAGCTTACAGTATCATTCCAACAAAAATATTCACAAAAAGAAAATCATATAGTACATAAATAGTGCAAATTCCTATAAATAATATATGTAGAAACAATGAGTTATCATTTAGTTTTGCCTTCTGATGTCATCATCACGGGCATCATGAAAACTTGTGTATTCTAGGTATATTAAATCTCCTACTATAAAATATGACCAATTATAAATGTCACCTTGGACATCAGAAAACCAAAGCTGTAACTAGATAATGTATTTATGGCCCCGCTGTAAAGTAGATTAAAATACAAAGTCTAAAGCCTTTATTTATATTTTTACAGTACAGTAATAGAACTTCTATGTGATAGAAGTATGTTAAAAAGAGAGCTTATCTTATATGAGAATTGCATGAAATAGTGAATCAAGATCATAACAGATATGCCTTAACGTATATACCCAACAGACAAATAGGTGTAAATGTGCATGACAAAAAAAAAAATACTGCAGTTGTCTGGATTTTACCAGGTTGCGCATAGAATGTGTAGAGTGCAAGTTAGCGCTTTTTGCAGATGACATGCTGCTCCTAATTTCTCACCCAGGAACTTCCATTCCAGTTATTCTAAATGTAATAAATCAGTTTGGCCTATTTGCTGGGTATAAAATTAATCATGATAGGTCAGGGGCATTGGCCATAGGGAACACTACCCTATTGTCTTCCTGTGGTGCTGTTACATCTAATCTTAGATTTATGCCTGATAAAATGTAATATTTGGGCATCTATCATACTAGTTCCCTTCAGAACCTGTATGCAGCTACAACGGTCTTGATTTCTATTGAGAAACTAATATCAAATGGCTACATCTACCCTTATGTTTGTCAGGCAGAATCTGTGTTACTTTCGAAGCTGACTTACATTATACAAATGCTCCCGATTAAATTGTCAGCAACGGATAAATGCAAATGTATGATGTGTTTTTTTTCGGATTTTATAGCAGGGTATGAAACCTCAAATAAGTTACTGAGGGTTAACCAGAGCCAAATCTCTGGGTGGTATAGGCTTTCCAGACATAATGACGTACCAGCATGCAACCTTATATCTCTATTCGAAGGTTGGATACTATATAGCCCTGCATTTAACAACCTTGCATTACTGTAGAAGGGAAGCTTTTATCCCCCTCTTCTCCAGGCACCCTATTACAAGTGACTAGGTATAAACCTCCTTCGGACATTTTTCATAACTTTATTTTTCATGACACCTACCAGTCTTGGACTGAAATTAATAAGAAATTGGGATGCCCATGTATTGACTTGAAATATACCACAAAATATGTTACCGTTTGGGGAAATCTGGATTTTGAGTAAGGCGTGCATAATGCAATCTTTATTACGTTAGAGAGAGGCAGGTATAGCTAAAATATGGGATATCTTCTATCCTGGACATATACTCTACTTGTTTCAACAGACATAAGACAAATATGGGATTCCTCGAACACAATTTTATATGTACTTACAACTCCGCCACTATGTACAGTTATTCACTCCTAATCATACCCAACACCCATGTGACACACTGGAGCTTCTACTCCATTTCCTTAAAACAAATTCATACCAAATTAAATAATATACTAAGATCTAATAGCTGTGGCTCTTTCAGATCCATGGATCCCCACCTATAAGATTTGGGATAATTTACACTTAGGGTGTCCATCTTCTGATTTTTTTTACTTAAATATTACCCTAGTAAAATATTTATTCAACTCTATGGTGCAGGAAGTACACATTAAGTTCCTCCATAGGGCACACATTTGCCTGCACAGAGGAGGCATTTTATTCCTGAGGAGACAGGATGTTGCATAAAATGTGCACACACAAGCCAACAGTCAACATTATTTTTGCTGTTGTTGAAAAAAACAACTATTTCTGGAACAAAGTATTGGTGTTGATTAAAACGCTTACTGGTTTGCCTCTGCCTTTTTATGTTATTCCTATGCTCTTTTGCAGTTTTGATGTTTGGGTCCTTTTTTTAGTGGTGAAGAATTCCTCATCTCTATTTACACTCCTCACGATTAATATTATACTAACTAAAGGTATACTTCGTAAGTGGACTCTACCTCTGGTCAACACCCCAATCCGTAGTCCAAACCTCTTTATTAGAACGTCTTTACTTTGAAAGACATTCTCTCCTTCCAGGTATAGAAAAGGGAGTCCTAAAGTTTTATGGTAAAAGGTGTGTGTATGTGTGTGTGTGTGTGTGTGTGTGTGTGGGGGGGGGGTGTCTTTACATAGAACATTTGGATACTGCAAATCAAGCTGGTATGAAAGTTTTTGACAACACAGCTTTGTATTTGTACAGAGAATTGTCTACTGACACCTCTGCGATGTCACGATCATTGCCACGGTTCCATGGATGCTGGTATATTACTGTGTATAATCTTGGGTCACTCTAATTTCTCCTCTTACACCTAATATTGGTTATATGAAATTATATGGTTAAATCTATATTTACATGTTTTTGCTTACAACTACATCAACCAGACAGGGCTTATTTCTCCCCTCTTTCATTCACCTCTACTCTTCTGTTCCCTTCACGCCTCCCCCCCCCCCCCCCACACACACACACACACACACACACTTCCTTCCCAGATCTGTAATTAATGTGAAATGTTGTGCCATTTCTGTTTTTCTTTTTTTTTTCAATTTCCCTTGATTGCATATTGTGTTTAACAATCACTACGCAATTATCCATTATATTTGTATTTCCTTATGCTCACAAGGTGATTTATATTATATGTGAGCATCACGTACTACCGTATTTTGTATCATTTTGCAACTGTGATTTCTCTTTCATTTTGTAATTGTCTTATTTTAAATTCCAATAAAAAGATAAGATATATTAAAAACAATTGCATGGAGACAGGTAGACCTTCAGTAATATGTCAGTCAATATGAGATCCTTGATTGCTGATTAATATGAGTGATCTTACAGTATTAAGAATTTTCGTTGCGACCAAACAATAAGCGATGTTTAGTTCAGTACAAGTTAGACTAATGACATAATTTTACTTTTTTTTTATATATTTTGTACTTATGCAATGTATTTAAATCTTCCCTTTCAATGTCATATGGTAACTTGTAAGTTGTATTCAGAATTCTAATTAGAGATACTTGAACCAGCTTTGAATCAATTCTTGAGCTGGTTAGACAAGCCAGTTCTAAAATGTTATTCCTAGTTAATATATTATTTTTAGATTATTTTTAGAAACTGAAAATAATATATTGTTAACTAATAATATAATGCGATAGAAGCAGTGGAATTGTGTTTGAGGGCAGGTGTATGTGTTCAAGATTTATGTCCTATGAGTTTAAAACCCCAGGAAAAGAACTGTTTCTGCAAAGCTGACTTAATTAGAGAATTAGTGCACTTACATGGGTGTAATAAAAGCCTGTCTGGACAGGATGTTGCTCATTGCCTGGGGAGCAAGCCCCTGGCTTGCAGAGAGAGAGAGATACACCATTAATGCCTGAAGTGAGTGCTGTGTTGAACTGTTGTTTGGTGAGCTAGACGGTAAGTCCTTCTCACACAAATAGATGTGTCCACATACATCTAGCCTCCTGGTACGTTAAACAGCCCTTATAGTTACGCTATGCTGTGGCGTAACTTGGTAGAGCCGAGCGTCTTTTCATGCAACCTTTCCCATAAAAATGAATCTTTTTTGCATTGCTGTAGATTTGTTCTCCTACATCCTAGCTGCGGTCACGTTAAACAGCCCTTCTAGTCACGCCATGACGTGGCGTGACTTAAAAGCGCCAATCATCTTTATGTGCGACTTTTTCCATTTAAATGTGTCTAAGTCACATTGCTTTGTCAATAGGATGCATACACAGCTTATGGTGATTCAAATGATATGTGGCATGCCTATATTCTGTGTGTGACTGCTGCTGTATCTGCATATAAAATGCTACTTTGCAGTGTTTTCCTGAAAAACACTGTAATGTAGCATTTTGTATGCAGATTCAGTCGCAGTCACACAAAGATTATAGGCATGCTGCATATAAATTTAATCAGCACAAGTTGCTTGTGCGTCCTACTCACATAGTGATGCAAATAAGATGCATTTTCTGCAGAAGCTGCCTGGGAGCTTCTGCTGCTTGGCATATTGAGCCAAGATGTATGAGAACACATCTGTATGTGAATAGGACATACAAGCACTAAAATGATATGTGGCATGCCTAACTTCTGTGTGTAACAGTAACCGTCACTATATCTGCATATGAAATGGTACACTACAGAGTTTCCCTAGTAAACACTGAGAACACAGTGAATACTGGCATGCTGAATATCATATTAATAAGGATAAGCTGCTTGTGCGTCCTTTTCGCACAGCAATGAGAAGAAGATTAATTTTTCGGCAAAAAAGACGCTCGACGCTAATGGTCTTGCAAAGGACCTGTCAGCTCACTGTCAGATCTTTTGCTGTGTGGCGTATTGAGGCAAGGTGTATGAGGACACATCTGTAGATAGGAAAACCTTGTATATAGTTATTGCCCAGATGAGCTAGGATTTATGTTTATGTTTTGGTTTACTTTTGCTGCAAATAATAATAGCTGAGGCTGATTGCACCAAACACCCTACACTGGCGTGTCACTATTTGGGCTACTGTAAGAAAGTGCATCCATCTACCCAAGGAGACAGCATCCCTACCTCCAGATCCGCTCACAATATATAACAGTTTAGTAATTTTGTTTCATATATATACACTGCTCAAAAAAAATAAAGGGAACACTAAAATAACACATCCTAGATCTGAATGAATAAAATATTCTTATATAAATAAGAATAAAAAATATAAAATATATCGACATTAATGTTGCAAGAAAAGGGACATTAGGTCCATAGAGGATCATTTTAAAATATATCCTGAGTATATTGGCGCACCTAAGGAATTTATTGTGATATATATATATATGTATATATATATATATTTCTTCTACGCTACTCCATGGCAGCCATTACTCTGGGATTTATCCCCACTCCTAGATTTTAGACCAGGAAGTTTTTTATTTTTTATTTTAGGCTCCGCCCCTCTGGGAATATAGGTCCGACCGCCCCTGGCTTCCCCAGTCTTTTTCCTGTCTCCTTAGAGTAGTGACAGTGTAGTCGTTTGTTATTTTTTCAAATATGAGGCTTACCAGAATTCCCGGCCTAATGCGCCTCTGTGAGCCGCGGCTGGAAGGGGTTTGGCACCCGGGACCCATAAGGAGCATTATAATTACTGCCTGTGGCAGTATAAAAGCTGAATAAACCATAATAATTGCTGCCTGTGGCAGTATAAATATGGAATGCCACTGCTGGATATATGTACCTGGCGCCCTGGCTGGATTGCCTGTGAAGAGGTGCCCCCGTTCCTGTTGCCGCTGGTGACCGTCGAGACGCCGGAGCCTGGAGGGCGGAAGCAGCGCTGAGCCTGGAGGGCAGCGCTGGACGCGGCGGGCGGAAGTGCGTGGCCGAATCCCGGAAGTTGCTGCGGATCGGTCTGCGCATGCGCCGCCCGGAGGCTGAGAGTCAGAGGGTGATAAAGATGGCGCAGTCCACCGCTGAGAGTGACAGGGAAGCAGTATTCAGTGTTCCCAGATATAAGGGAACGAATAATACTTGGAAGAGAGCTACTAAAGAATTTAGCAGCATGGATAAAGAGATGTCTCCCTCCACGCCTACATGTGCCCAGGAATGGTAAGCAGTCTCATTTAGGGCACTTATTGTGTTATGTAGATAGGGTGTTTAGGATACTATTTGCTTTGGTTGCAGTGTGTCTGAAGTTCCTAGGAAAAGAACATGTAAAAAGAAGCATCATTTGGCTTGTTCTGGATGTAGAAAAAGCTTTTCTGGAGATAAACATAGCAAGTTGTGTGAGAATTGTGAAGCATCCCAGGGCCAGTCTAAGCAGATTCAGGATCTGATGGAATGGATGAAAAAGTCATTCGTAACAAAGGATGAATTAATGGAGCTTCAGGGGGCTAAAAGGTCCAGGTCGCAGACAAGTTTAGACGTTGCAGAGGATTCGGATAGTCTCGTTGTATTAGATTAGGCTGATAGTCCCTCTCCGGCAGAGTCGGAGGAGGCCCAGGAGCCAGATAGATCGTTTAATTTGGATATAGTGGATAGCTTACTCAAGCATATGTATAGAGCTTTAAATATTAAGGATGAAGCACAGGAGGATGATGTTCAGGATCCTTTATTTGAGAATAGGATTAAGAAAAACCGATGTTTTCCGATGCATAAAGTACTGAAGGAGATTATGTCAGTGCAGTGGCAGACTGCGGACAAGCGTCTCAATTATATGAAAAGGTTAGAGCGTATGTTTCCAGTACTGGATGAGGAATTTATTAAATGGTGCGAATTGCCTAAAGTGGATGCTGCAGTAGCAGAAGTTGTTTCCAAAACCACCATCCTGTTGGAAGACGGTGCGGTGCTTAAGGATGCAATGGACAAGAAGGTTGAGAGTTCCTTGAAAAAGGTCCACAAAGCATCAGCAGTGACGCTAAAGGCTGGGGTAGCGATGGCGTCAACAACCAGAACCCTGAGACTGTGGGGGAACAACCTGAATCGTGATTTGGAGGATCAGGTATCCAGACATCACCTGCAGAAAGACCTGGCTGTGATACTGAAGGCGGTGGAATATCTGTGTGAGGCCTCTCTTGAGGTAGTCGAGTATGCGGCAAAATCATTAGCAGCAGGTGTAGCGGCTAGAAGGTCACTGTGGCTGCGTACCTGGACAGCAGACGTTCACTCAAAAAATAGATTGGTAGCTCTTCCTTATGAAGGCTCTCGCCTCTTCGGAAGTAAGCTAGAATCCATAATCAATGTCATGTCAGGCGTTAAGTCCGCGAAGCTGCCATATGATAGAAAAGCAAGGTTTAGAGCTTCTTCGCCTAAGCAGCAGTTTAAGGAAGCCAGGTCATACAGGCCGGGTAGACAGTATGGTAGATACACTCCAACAACTACCAGGCAGTCCTTTCGTCAGTCTGACAGAAGAGGCAATAGAAAATTCTGACTATATGATGCCCCAGAGTGCTGCGCCAGTAGGAGGCAGATTAATGAAATTTGCGGATCCGTGGCAGGAGTCAACTCAGGAAGCCTGGGTATTAAAAGTAATCTCCCAGGGTTATCGCATAGAATTTATAAAGAAGCCGACGGGGCAGAATTTTGTAAAGTCAAAAATTCTAACGTCAAAAGAACAGATAATAGCCTTTCAAGATATTATAAAAAACCTCATCAAAACACATACAGTTGTAAAGGTACCAGTGGCAGAGGAGAGAAGAGGTTTTTATTCCAGGATGTTCTTGATTCAGAAACCATCGGGGGAATTCAGGGCAATTCTGGATTTAAGAAGTTTAAACAAATTTCTTATAAAGAAACGGTTTCACATGGAAACATTGAAGACCATATTATTAGGGATAAAGCAGGGAGACTTTATGGCCTCTATAGATCTGAAAGACGCTTACTTTCATGTGCCAATTCACAAAGACGGCCAGAGGTTCCTAAGGTTTTACGTTCTTGGAAAACATCTTCAATTTACCTGCCTGCCATTCGGCCTGTCTTCCTCACCAAGAGTTTTCACGAAAGTTCTTCTAGCTCTAGTGGCACATATGAGAGTGACGGGCATAGCGTTGTGGCCGTACCTGGACGACTTGCTGATCTGTGCAAGTACGAAAACGACTCTAATAGCAACGGTACAGAGGACTCTTCAGATTCTTCAAACTCATGGCTGGCTGGTGAACTGGAAGAAGAGCAAGTTAGATCCAACGCAGGTCCTACAGTTCCTAGGAGTTTGGATAGATTCAAAGAAGTACACGGTGGCGTTGTCGGAAGACAGATGCAAAAAAATTCAAGATCTTTCGTCCCTAGTTCAGGTAGAGGACAGCATTTCACTCCGTCTGGGCCTGCGTCTTGTGGGGATGTTGTCTTCTACGATAGAATTAGTACCCTGGGCCAGGTGGAAAATGAGAACGTTGCAGTGGGACATAATCAGAGCGGTCCGTATAGGCAGAGACCTAGACCACAAGATAATCCTCACTCAAGGAGCAAAGAAGTCCCTAGATTGGTGGATAGATCAGAGCCTAAGCCAGAGGTCAGTGTCCTTAGTGCAACCCAAGTATGCTGTCTTGACAACAGATGCAAGTGCCACAGGTTTGGGAGGTCATCTGTTAAGTCACACATGCCAGGGTTCATGGTCCACCCAAGAAAAACTCATGTCTTCCAACAAGCGAGAAATGAGGGCAGTGTGGAACTCGATACGTTGTTTTCAGACGCTGCTGGTGCAGTCTCATCTGAGAGTGTTCTCGGACAATGTGACAGTCGTGGCATATTTAAACCGGCAAGGATGCACCAGAAGTCGAGACCTATGGGTGGAAGTAGCAAAGATTTTGGATTGGGCAGTACAAAACCTAAAGTCCATAACAGCCCTTCATGTCCCAGGAGAATCCAACTTAGTGGCGGATTACCTGAGCAGACACGATGTATTACCAGGAGAATGGGAGCTAAACCCTCAGGTGTTCCACTTGATAACACAGAGGTTCGGGTACCCTCAGATAGACCTGATGGCCACATCTCAGAATACGAAAGTGAAACATTTCTTTTCAAGGTACCAGTCCCCAAGTTCCAGCGGGACAGATACTCTCTCCCAGAGATGGAACTTCAGCCTCAGTTATGTGTTCCCTCCACTACCAATGATACCTCGAGTTCTACAGAAAATCAGAGAGGAGAAAGCGGTAGTTATAATAGTTCTACCCCACTGGCCAAACAGAGTGTGGTTTCCTACAGTCCTCAGAATGGCGATACAGGGTCCATGGACCTTACCAATAGAACCAGGGTTACTGCGACAAGGACCAATCTGCCATCCGAACCCGCAGAGTCTCCATTTGACGGCGTGGAAGTTGAGCGGTCAATCCTGAGAAGTAAAGACCTTTCAGAACAGGTTGTTACCTTACTTATGAAAGCAAGAAAGAATATCTCTTCAGAATCCTATTATAGAGTGTGGATAAAATTTGGCGATTGGTTAGGAGATGACGCCAAAATCTCTAAGGTTGAAGTCCCGCAGGTACTGCAGTTTCTAAGTGAAGGTTTTCAGAGGGGTCTTGCAGTATCAACCATCAAGGTGCAAATATCAGCCTTAAGTATATTGCTGGATAGGAAGTTGTCGGAGGATAATCTGGTGCAGAGATTCTGTCAAGCCATCAAGAGGGAACGTCCTAGAGTCAGATCAGTTATACCAACCTGGGATCTGAACCTTGTTCTGAATACGTTGATGGATTCACCTTTCGAACCTCTGCGGGAAATCTCTTTAAAAATGCTTACCTGGAAGGTAGTTTTCCTCACAGCAATAACTTCAGCGAGAAGGGTTGGAGAATTACAGGCTCTCTGGGCTGAAGAGCCCTACTTGAATATTCTTCCAGACAGAATAATATTAAAGAATAATCCTGAATTTCTGCCAAAAGTAGTATCAAACTTCCATATGAGTCAAGAGATCATTCTACCATCTTTCTTTCCGTACCCAACGGATGATTACGAAGAAAGATTGCATATGCTGGATGTCTTGCGGGCAGTCTCTATATACTTAGAGAGAGTGAAAGGCTTCCGGAAAGTAAAAAATCTGTTTGTTCTACACTCTGGAGTCAAAAAAGGTGAATCACCTTCTAAAAACACGATTGCTAGATGGATCACGGAATTGATTGCATTCACCTATCAAGAAAATGGCCGTCCCGTTCCAGACCACATTAAGGCACACTCTACGAGGGCTGTGGCTACATCCTGGGCAAGAAGAGCGCAGGTGTCGATAAAAGAGATATGTACGGCAGCGACATGATCGTCCATCCATACATTCACCAGACACTATGGCTTAGATGTCTCTGGTGGTCACTTTGGAGAAGCAGTACTGAAGGAAGCAACTGCATACAAATTTACTTTAAGCATCATTTGGGCTCTGTGTGGTTTATTTCCCTCCCTACTAGGATGCTTTGGTATATCCCAGAGTAATGGCTGCCATGGAGTAGCGTAGAAGAAAGTAGCAAATTATAGTTACCGATAATTTCATTTCTTCGAGATACTCCATGGCAGCCTAAAATTTTTCCCACCTCGATATATCTTTGTTTTTTTTCTTAGGCTCCGTCAAGGAGACACTCAAAGACTGGGGAAGCCAGGGGCGGTCGGACCTATATTCCCAGAGAGGCGGAGCCTAAAATAGAAAAAAAAACCTTCCTGTCTAAAATCTAGGAGTAGGGATAAATCCCAGAGTAATGGCTGCCATCAAGTATCTCGAAGAAATGAAATTATCGGTAAGTATAATTTGCTACTATATCACAATAAATTCCTTAGGTGCGCCAATATACTCAGGATATATTTTAAAATGATCCTCTATGGACCTAATGTCCCTTTTCTTACAACATTAATGTCGATATATTTTATATTTTTAAATTTATTCAAATGTACATATAAAACATTTACATAAAACCCAAACAGCATAATACAATGAATAATATCAACAAGACCTGTCTATTAATACAGAGGCTGGATGTTCATGCACTTTGCCCTTGCGGGAGTGTGCTCACAAAAAAAGATCCACTGTATATTTTCAGGTCGTTTAAATCAGTATATACTGTGTCAGAATCTGTCTTTCTAGCAAATGCAGCATTTGCTAGAAAGACAGATTCTGATACAGTGTCTACAAGACAACATTACTATATCTGTGGATGGAAACTGACTATTCCCTAGTACTAGAAACGTCTGAGTGGAGATCAAGCCTACAGCGATTTCTGACTATGGAGTAATTCACCTATAATTTACGTTTAGAGATAAGACATCAAAACGGATCATAGAGTTTCCTATCAGAATCCACGACCATAATGAATGTCATTGTGTAGATCTACTCTCAAATACATCCTAACAGTGCTATATACCCCTGAAGAAGTCCAACCTAAAGGACGAAACGCATTGGGTGATTTAAACAACCTGAAAATATACAGTTGATCTTTTTTTGTGAGCACACTCCCGCAAAGTGCATGAACATCCAGCCTCTGTATTAATAGACAGGTCTTGTTGATAGTATTCATTGTATTATGCTGTTTGGGTTTTATGCAAATGTTTTATTTGTACATTTGAATACATTTTAAAAATATAAAATATATCGACATTGGTGTCGTAAGAAAAGGGACATTAGGTCCATAGAGGATAATTTTAAAATATATCCTGAGTATAATGGCGCACCTAAGGAATTTATTGTGATTGTTATTGCTTGATCTCCACTAGCAGGTGATCTCTTTTAGGTTGCAGCCTTATGTATCCGAGCGCAACTAAATAGGGTATTTCTTGGTGTATATATATATATAAAAATTATTATTACAACCCCCCACTAATTTTACGCAAATAGTGCACATGAACATTGGGCCTAATTCAGACCTGATCGCTGGGCAGTGATTTTTGCTGTCCTGCGATCATATAGTCACCGCCTACAAGGGGAGGGTATTTGAGCTGTGCAAGTGTGTGCGAAGGCATGTGTAGCAGAGCTGGACAAACTGATTTTGTGCAGTCTCTGCGCAGCCCAGGACTTACTCAGCCGCTGCGATCACTTCGGTCTGTCCGGGACCGGATTTCATGTCAGACACCCTCCCTGAAAACGCTTGGACCCACCTGCGTTTTTTCAGACACTCTCAAAAAACGGTCAGTTGCCACCCACAAACGCCCTCTTCCTGTCAATCTCCTTGCGATTGCCCATGCGATCACTTTTTTCGCACCATCCTGTCGCTATGCACTGATGCCCAGTGCAGTCGTCTGATGTGCCTGCACATTGCAGTGCATATGCAGTTCGGACCTGATCGCAGGCTGTGGGAATACGCAGCCTAGCGATCAAGTCCGAATTACCCCCATTGAGTAGCAAAGCTCAAGTAGAAACAGGGAATGTGAAACTACAAGATTGAAACAGGTTTCTTGATTGAGGTGGTTGTATCTGTGACAATTGAATGGCTCATTGCTCTCTACGTGTATGGCTCTGCAACTACTTAAAATTTTGTTAGGTTTACTATATTCCATCTATCAACAAAGGACTAATGAGTCCACATCTTAAGGCAGAACCCTGCAAGTCATCAAGAACCTTGGTTCATATCGACATAAAGAAGATTAGTGTGCCAAGGGTAAATATTACAATAGTGGGCTCCATGTAAAGCAAATGTAGTGTCTTGCAGCCATATCCTAAAATTACCGTACTATGATTTTTCAAATAGTAGCAGCACAAGACAAAACATGTATTTACAGTATATAAAAATAATTTTGAACCCTTGAACTATATCTATTGTTAGACCTTGTGAAGTTTGGGGTAAGGTCAGATTTAGGAATACCTTAGGCTATGCAGTGACTAAGAAATGCAAAGAGGAAGACTATTTAAAGCTTGGAGAGAAACAAAGTGGGAGAAAGATAAAACACTAACCAATCAGCGTCTGTCATTGTGTTTGAAAAATGACAGTTATGAGCTGATTTATCTCTCTCAAATCTTTCATAAATCTCCCTAAATAGAGTAATTTACATAACGGTTATAAAGACTAATTAAACTTTCTTTTATTTGAATTAAATCTTAGAGAAAATGACAGTAGTAATGCAGCATTGACATTATGTTTTAATTGTCTGTTTAATGTGGTGTTTTACCATTTAATATATTATTTCAGAGGATGATTATCTCATGGAACCCAAGGAGGTCAGTGTCAGAGTCGTGTCTTCTCAGTCTGTCGTTGTCACATGGGAGGACCCACAATATGAAAAATCTGGAAAGATTGGCTCAAACAGGTAACCTGTTGGGACCTGATACTGTACATGTCAGGCAAAGTTATTTTAGTAGGTATACAGTAGGCTTAACATTAGTATATAATAAATGTATGTAATATGAGGTTTCATCTAATTATACAGTGCATCTATTGCCATTCTCATAAGACACTTTATCCATCTATGTGCCAGTTTCTACCCACTAAAATATTGCTTACATTTTTGAAATACCATTGGGCACGATTCAATTCGAAGACAGTTGAATAGCGTCGGGAATTAGCTCCCGGAGCTACTCAATACAGCGCAGTGGTAAGTCGGAGAATGCCCACTCTCCCGGACTAAACAGGGTGTTTTGTCGGGAGAACCGCCATTCTCTGACTTAAGTGCCTGGCGCAACGCTGTTTCCGCCGCTCTAAGCGCAGAAATCAGCATCGCCTCAGCTCTTTCGTCGGATTTCTGCTCGCACCCCTTCGGGGATGCAAGAAGAAATCCCGTCATTGGGTGTCATAGGGCGCTGTATTGAATAGCCCCAGGAGCTAAGTCCTAGCGCTATTCAAATGTCTTCGAATTGAATCGTGCCCATTCTGTGAGAAATACACATAAGAAAACAATAGTGCTACACAACACATTGTGAGTGAACAAATGCACTGATCTTTGTCAAAACATTCATTCATTAGATCCATTTTCATTCCACGTTCCCATGGTCCTGCTGAGCAGATCATTATTTGTGGGTGTATGACATATTTGTGTGTTAAATTACTCTTGACATCAGGGCTGCAGTGCCAGCACCTACACAGTGTCAGGAGCCGAGTGCTGCACATAATGTAACAGTGCAGCACTCTGCTCCTGTCACCTCAGCGGGTGACACCTGAGTGCGGGCCGCATTCCCCTTGTGATGCCACTGATCAGCGTGCTGACAGCCATTCATTGTATGGAAGAATGTTGAGAGATGGTGCGGGACCACAGGAGGTGTAAGTTATGATTTATTCCTGTGAATAGGTGGTTAGGGGCACCAACGCATTGGTTTGACTAGGGCCTTCAATGCTGTTAAGGTGGCCCTGGATGTCTGTTACCACTGTTGCATTGAAACATTAATAGGCGCTTGATACCATGCTAATGAGATAAATGCATTTGCTCTTTGCATTCAGAGTTTCTTAATGATCCCATTGCAAGAGTCAGACTACAATATAAACCTTTTAGAACCAAGTTTGCGCTGAGGGTAAGCAGTAGGAAAATATATTAAAAAATATGTAATTCAGAAAGCAATTGTAGCAGACTGTGTCTAAGAGGCGAAACAAGATACGTTACCTCTTTTATGCAGCATACAAAGAGATAGATTGCAGGTACACTATTCAAACACTACTAATTTGAATTGTAATACATTTTGCAGTAAATTTTACAATCATATCGAGCTATTTCGCATAATCTTGGCTAAAATTATGGGTTTACCGACCACTTCACGGTAAACTCAAAAGGCCTGATTCAGACCTGATCATAGCAACAAATTTGTTAGGAGATGGGCAAAACCATGGGGGTAATTCTGAGTTGATCGCAGCTTCAAGCTTGTTAGCAATTGGGCAAAACCATGTGCACTGCAGGGGAGGCAGATATAACATGTGCAGAGAGAGTTAGATTTGGGTGGGGTGAGTTCAATCTGCAATCTAAATTGCAGTGTAAAAATAAAGCAGCCAGTATTTACCTTGCACAGAAACAAAATAACCCACCCAAATCTAACTATCTCTGCACATGTTATATCTGCCTCCCCTGCAGTGCACATGGTTTTGCCCAACTGCTAAAAAATTTCCTGCTGCGATCAACTTGGAATTACCCCCCATGTGCACAAGATCAGGTCTGAATTAGGCCCACAGTCGGGTAAGCCTAACATTCAAAGGGTTCAAGTCTAGGGCGTGGGGCACCCCCAAAACAGCCCAGCCAAAACCACCCCATGGCATAATACTAGTGAGAAAGTATAGTGTGTAAAGGGGGGTACACACACACAGAGAGATGTATGCTTCATTTCTAAGCAATCTGACTAGATTGCTTAGAAGTTAAGCACGGATCTCTCCGTTTGTATGCCCCACAGCGATAGCCGGTTCTAGATTGGCCTGCATGCATTGCGCTGGGCGGGAGGAGAGATGTATGCTGAGCGTTCTATGCCAGATCGCCACGTGTACCCCCCTGAAGAAAGTTAGATAGATTAGAGCAGATACTGCATGTGTTAGGAGTGTTACAGGGGTGAAAAATAAATGCGTAAAATGTTACACACACACACATATATATATATATATATATATATATATATAACACAATAAAAGTGCTCCAGGGTGCTAAAGTAAGTATTATCTTGTGATGCCCTGGGGCAGTCCAGTCAAAGGAGTTCAGGTGGACCCACGTCTGACATATTATATAAATGTATACTGTAGGTCTTACCTTATTGTACTTTGTTCAAAATATGCAGTCAGATAATGCTAGGTTCCCTATTTAAAATTAATCAGTGAGATGAGGGGTTCTACTCCAGGCTGAAGAGGTCTCAAACCTTCAAGTGTACATATAAATACACAATACAATATAGGGAAGGGACCCTAACCTGCACATGCCTACTGCAAGTAATAAGAGATGCTACCTTGCTTCTTTTATGCTGATCAGATTCAATTAAAGAATATGCATTTGCCTTGGTCTCTTGACATTTTGGCTCTTTAAACAATAATGTCTGAATTAAATAAAAACAGTTTTATCATCTCCAAATTGTGTTATGTACCTAGGTTCAATGCTCCAAACACAATGAAGGAGCAAATATAGGGCCTAATTCAGATCTTAGTTTCACAGACATGTGGGGGGACTCCCAGCCCAGGTCTAGTCCTTCCAGCATGTGGAGCCTACCTCCCCCACAGCAGCGATGCTTTTGTACCTGACGAGTAGTTCCCGGCCAATGCAGCACCTGCGCGCTGACTGACCACTACTCACCACATCCCGGGTCCCAGTGGCTGCATGTGACGTCACGCAGCCGATGCGGGTCGTCCCCCCGAACAGTCCGGACACGCCTTCTTCGTTGTCCGTACCCAGCCAACGGCGTTCTAACGACGTTGGCACGCTCCCTCCGTCCGCGCGACCGTCTCTTCCTGTCAATCAGGCAGAGGTTATCACAGCCCTGAGATGCTGATAGCATCTCACTGGGCTCCCAGGGTGCACACGCACGGTGCGGCCACTGCGCGTGCGCACTCTTCAAAGTAATTCAGACTGTGATCGCTGCCACTGCAGCAATGCTGAATTCCCCCCATAAACTGATGGTCTTATCTGAAAACCGGCAAGGGAGCTGTCCAGCATGTAGCACTGACATCTGAAAATGAGGGTGATTCAGACCTGATCGCTGGGCTGCTAGCTTTGCTGTCCTGCATTCAGATAGTCGCCACCTCCAGGGGGAGTGTGATCCTATGTGTACGTCGAGCTGCTAAAATCCACTTTGCGCAGTCTCTGCGCAGCCCAGGACTTACTCCTACAGTGCAATCACAACGTCAGACACACTCCCTGAAAACGCTTGGGAACGCCTGTGTTTCCCAGACACTCCCAATAAACGCTCAGTTACCACCCACAAATGGCTTCCTTCTGTCAATCACCTTGCGAACCTCCGTGCGATCGGATTTTTCGCACCATCCCGTCTCTGACTGGCGATGCCCTTTGTTGCTGTCCAGCACGTGTGCGCATTGCGGTGCATACGCATGCGCAGTTAGTACCTGATCGCCCGCTGTGCGAATATGCACAGCAGTGATCAGGTCTGAATGACCCCAATGTATGTTGCTTTGTATTAGAAGAAAAATGTGGTTTATTGTTACGGGTCACCGAACAGATAGACAATTTGTACTACACTTAAATACCACATTTATTATATTTACCAGTTAAGCATTTTTATATTTACTCTACCAGCAGATCTACAAACAGACATTAATAACTTATACCCCATACACATGGGACGACTTGTACCTGTGTGGTAAGCTCGGCACACATCACTATACACCGCTATACACACAGCGATGTGTGCTGAGCGATCTGTGCTAAACAGTGTTTTCTTTATGCATGCTAGGCGATCTGACTAGGGGGGTCATTCCGAATTGATCGTAGCCCTGCAACTCGTTGCTCCCCGGCCCACAGCTGCTGTGTGTGACATCACGCAGCCGCTGCGGACCGCTCCCCACACGGTCTGGCCACGCCTGTGTTGGCCGGACCGCTCCCCATAACGGCGGCCAAACGCAGCCGCGCCGCACCCTTCCGCCCAGCGACCGCCTCTGCCTGTCAATCAGGCAAAGGCAATCGCAGGGAAACAATGGCCTTAGGCCATCTGGCATGCGCCGGCGCACTGCGGCGCCAGCGCATGCGCAATTCCAACCCGATTGCTGCGCTGCGATAAACTTCAGCGAGCGATCGGGTCGGAATGACCCCCTAGATTTATACTGCATGCATAAATGATCTGAGCAGGAGATAGCGATGCGCGGGGCCAGGCACCACTATCGCTATGGGGCATACACACGCTGCGATTTGTGCTTAATTTCTGAACGATCTAGTTAGATCGCTTAGAAAATAGGCGAAAATCGCACCGTGTGTACCCCCCACTAGTGTTACTACTATATCTGTAAGGTATAGACTATTTCTATGTTGTCCATCTTCATACAGTTTTGGTTTTTCTACGGTTAATACATTTGATGGAGTGGAACACTAAAAGGTGTTGTACACAAATCTCTTAGCCAAAAATATAGTCATACATATTTCAGAAAAGTAAACATGCTGCAAACATATTTATTATTTAAGGTAGATAATAAAATATCAGATAAGGAATATAGGGCCTAATTCAGAAGCAACCCTTACTGCATTTTTCCCCATGGGAGTGGGAGTGGCGAGGCCAAGGACTGCGTCATGGACGCAGTTTCCTTGGCCTCTCAAGACCCCCTGCGATGGTAAGCCTGAGTAAGATCAGACTAACTCAGCCTGCCATCACAGATTAGCCTACAGCCTTGCTGTCGCAGATGAACGTCACGACCAATGGTCGCAATATTCATCACAGATGCGATCACAAATGCAGCAAGATGGTGGTATGCACCTCCTCCTGCATTTAAACTGCAAAGAATTGCATTTGCAAAGCTTTGCGATTGGAATCCTTACTGAATTAGGCCCACTGAGCGTTCTTTACCAAAAATTAGTGCAAATTAACCCACTAGTCATTTACTCTCTTTGTATAACTTGCACTAGCGATATCAAAGAAACATGTAAATTGGTTGCTGTGTTATAGCACGTTTTATGGTCTGATTTCAGACTGATTTCTTGCGCTGTGTGTTGACACGGACAAAATGCTGACATTGACAGAATGTCAGCATTGTGAATGTCAGCTTGAATGTAAACTAGAGATGAGCTGGTTCGGTTCTCAGAGAACCGAACTGTACCGAACCTCACGATCTGAGCCCGGCTCGGGTTTTCCCATCTGACTCGGAAACTCGAACGAGGCAAAACGTCATCTGCGCAGCCCAGGACTTACTCCTACAGTGCAATCACAACGTCAGACACACTCCGTGAAAACGCTTGGGAACGCCTGTGTTTTTCCAGACACTCCCAATAAACGCTCAGTTACCACCCACAAATGGCTTCCTCCTGTCAATCACCTTGCAAACCTCCGTGCGATCGGATTTTTCGCACCATCCCGTCGCTGACTGGCGATGCCCTTTGTTGCTGTCCGGCACGTGTGCGCATTGCGGTGCATACGCATGCGCAGTTAGTACCTGATCGCCCGCTGTGCAAGATCTGTATATTGTCCCCTTATATATTTGTAAATGTTGATCATGTCCCCTCTTAATCTCCTCTTTTCCAGTGTAAACATGCCTAGTCTTGCAAGCCTTTCCTCGTATTCCAGCGTCTCCATACCCCTAATTAGTTTAGTCGACCGCCTCTGAACCTTTTCTAGCTCCAGGATATCCTTTTTGTATTAAGGTGCCCAGAATTGTACACAGTATTCAAGGTGTGGCCTCACAAGTGATTTATATAACGGGAGTATAATACTCTCGTCCCTAGCATCAATTCCTCGTTTTATGCATGCTAATATCTTATTAGCCTTCTTTGATGCAGTCCTACTTTGGGTACTACTGCTTAGTTTGCTATCTATGAGGACACCTAAGTCCTTTTCCAGTAGAATCCCCTAATTTTACCCCATTTAGTAAGTAGGTGTTATTTTTGTTCTTGTTACCACAGTGCATTACCTTACACTTGTCTGTATTGAAGCGCATTCTCCATTTCGCTGTCCAAGCTTCTAATTTAACTAAGTCGTTCTGAAGCGACTCAGCATCCCCCTCTGCATTTATAACTTTGCACAATTGGTATCATCTGCAAAAATTGACACCATGCTCTCTAGACCTTCTGTTAGGTCGTTAATGAAAATATTGAACAATAACGGTCCTAATACTGAGCCTTGCGGCACACCACTTAGCACTTCAGCCCAATTTGAAAAAGATCCATTAACCACAACGCGCTGCTCCCTATTATCTAACCATTTTTTGGCCCAAGTGCATATTGTGCTTCCTAGCCCTGTTTCTTGTAGCTTGTAGATAAGTCTCATGTGTGGTACAGTGTCGAATGCTTTGGCAAAATCTAAAAAGATTACATCCACCTCTTTACCCTGATCTAGGTTTGCGCTTACTGTTTCATAAAAGCCAAGTAAGTTGGTTTGACAGGATCTGTCCTTCATAAACCCATGTTGATTCCTTTTAATGACCTTATTGACATCAAGGAACTTCTGAATACTATCTCTTAGAATACCTTCCAATACTTTCCCCACTATAGATGTAAGACTAACTGGTCTATAATTACCTGGTTCAGCTTTACTTCTCTTTTTGAATATAGGCACTACTTCCGCTATACGCCAGTCTTTGAGAAACATACCTGATATTACTAAATCCTTAAAGATCAAAAATAGCGGTTTTGCAAGGTCAGAGTGAAGCTCCATTAGAACCCTTGGGTGAATACCATCGGGACCTGGTGACTTATTAATCTTTAAATGTTTTAATCGGTCACAGACTACTTCCTCGCTTAAATAAGTACCTATCAGTGGGATATTCTCATTATTGAGATTATGTGTTAGTCCCTGAATTGGGTCCTCTCTAGTAAATACTGTTGAAAAAAACTCATTTAGTGTGTCCGCTATGTCATTATAATTTTTGCTTAAGACTCCCAACTTGTCTTTTAAAGGGCCTATACTCTCCTTCTTTAATCTCTTGCTATTAATGTATTTAAATTCATTTTTTGGGATTCACTTTGCTTTCCTTTGCTACAAGTTTTTCAGTTTCTACTTTAGCCGCTCTTATTTCCTTTTTGCATATTTTGTTACATTCCTTATAGTGCTGAAATGACTCTGCTTCCCCGTCAGATTTGTATTTTTTAAATGCTCGCCTTTTCTTGCCCATAAGTTCCTTTATCTTTTTGTTAAGCCACATCGGTTTATGATTTTTATTCCTTTTTTTGCTGCTCGTAGGAATAAATTTGAGAGTATTTTTAGCTAGCAGGAATTTTAGTACCTCCCATTTCTCCGTAGTATTTTTTTCCTAAAAACAAACCTTCCCATTCAACATCCCTGAAAAATACCCTTATCTTTTCAAAATTCGCTTTGCTAAAGTTTAGAGTCCTAGTTGAGCCAGTATAGGGCTGTTTATGAAAACTGATATTGAATGTGACCATATTGTGGTCGCTGTTTCCTATGGGTTCCCCTACTATAATACCTGATACCAAATCCCCATTGTTTGTTAATACCAGGTCTAAGATTGCATTGTACCTAGGCCCTTATTCCGAGTTGTTCGCTCGTTAGTGGTTTTCGCAACGGAGCGATTTGTCGCAAACTGCACATGCGCAATGTTCGCAGTGCGTCAGCGCCAAGTAAATTTGCCAAAAAGTTAGGTATTTTACTCACGGCTTAACGAAGAAATTTCTTCGTTCTGGTGATCGGAGTGTGATTGACAGGAAGTGGGTGTTTCTGGGCGGAAACTGGCCGTTTTATGGGTGTGTGCGGAAAAACGCTGCAGTTTCTGGGAAAAACGCGGGAGTGGCTGGAGAAACGTGGGAGTGTCTGGGCGAACGCTGGGTGTGTTTGTGACGTCAAACCAGGAACGAAACTGACTGAACTGATCGCAGTGGCAGAGTAAGTCCCGAGCTACTCAGAAACTGCAAAGAAATTTCTATTCGCAATTATGCGAATCTTTCGTTCGCAATTCTGCAAAGCTAAGATTCACTCCCAGTAGGTGGCGGCTTAGCGTGTGCAATGCTGCTAAAAGCAGCTTGCGAGCGAACAACTTGGAATGAGGGCCCTAGTTGGTTCCTCAATTAGTTGAACTAAGTAGTTATCATTAAGTGTGTTTAAAAACATATTGCCCCTAGCAGTAGCACATGAATCGTTTTTCCAGTTTATCTCTGGATAGTTAAAATCTCCCATCACTACTATGTCTCCTCCTGCTGCTCTTTCAATTTGCTTTAGTAACAATTCCTCATCAGATACGTTGATACCAGGCGGCCTATAGCATACACCCAAAAGTAACTTTTTTATTCCTTTTTCCCCGCATGCAATTTCTACCCATAATGTCTCGACAGTGTCTACAGTCCCCTCCTGAATATCTTCCCATATATCAGGTTTTAAAAACGGCTTTATGTAAAGACACACCCCTCCACCCTTTTTATTTAGTCTGTCTCTCCTAAACAGTGTATAGCCCTCTAGAATGACTGTCCAATCATGAGATTCGTCCCACCAAGTTTCAGTAATGCCTATAATATCATACTGTTTGCATGCTGCAAGTATTTCTAGTTCGCCCTTTTTACCAGTAATGCTTCTAGCGTTTACATACATACAACTAAGATAAGTATTTTCCCTTGCGTTAGGGACATCTTTCACCTTATTTAGCAATGATGACCTGTAATCGTCATTGGTTAGTGCTTTGGTAAAATCTCTTTTAGTACCCATGTTAGTAACCTTACCGCCTGCTCTTACCCTCCCCCCAACTTCACCCCATTTCGTTTACTACCGCCACCCCCACTATTCTCACTGCATGACCCGTAGTTTCTAGCTAAACCCTCCCCCCAGGCTCCTAGTTTAAAATCTCCTCCAACCTTCTAACCATCCTTCCCCCCAGCACCGCTTCCCCCTCCTCAGTCAGGTGCAATCCGTCACGACAAAAGAGATGGCGCCTGACTGAGAAGTCCGCCCAGTGCTCCAGGAACACAAACCCCTCTTTCCTGCACCAATCCCTAAGCCACACATTTACCTTCCTAATCTCCCTCTGCCTCCCTGGACTAGTGCGTGGCACGGGTAATACTTCAGAGAATATTACCTTAGATGTCCTTGCCTTAAGTCTCTTTCCTAAATCCCTATAGTCTTTCTTAAGGACATCCCACCTTCCGCTAACTTTGTCATTGGTGCCAACGTGCACCAAGACCGCCGGGTCTTTCCCAGCCCCTCCCAACAATCTATCTACCCGGTCCGCTATGTGCCATACCCGAGCACCCGGGAGACAACAGACTGTACGGCGATCACAGTCCCAGTAGCAGATTGCCCTATCTGCCTTCCTGATGATAGAATCCCCTACCACCACCATCTGACTAGGTACCTCACTATCTTTTATCCCAACTGCGCCAGAGGGACCGCTCCTCTGGATGCTAGAGGGAGCAGTCTCCTCTGGTACCGTCATTTCTTCATTATCATCCTCCGATTCCTCGTCCAGTCGAGCAAATTTGTTCGGGTTTGATAGTTCGGAGATGTCGAGCCTCCCCCTCTTTTTCTTCCTTCTAACTGTGACCCAGCTGGCTACTTGATCATCATCTTCTACCAGTGTCCCCTCCCACAACTCCTCCACCGTTCTGTCTAAACTTCGCTCGAGATTGTGAATCTCCCTCAGTCGCGTAACGGTTTGCTCTAGATCAGTTACCTGGGCTTCCAGGGCAACTGTTCGCACACACCTCGTGCAGATGTAATCACACTGGGCCGGTAGCTCCAGGTGTGCATACATCTTGCATGACATGCACTGAGTGAGGTCCCCAATCACAGCCCCTCCCATATTGTTTGTAAGGTCTAACTCCCTGTTACTCTCAAAGAAAAAGAATCAAAAAGAAAAAGTAGAAGACAAACAATCTGGGTAAACACTAGTGATGTGCACCGGAAATTTTTCGGGTTTTGTGTTTTGGTTTTGGATTCGGTTCCGCGGCCGTGTTTTGGATTCGGATGCGTTTTGGCAAAACCTCCCTGAAATTTTTTTGTCGGATTCGGGTGTGTTTTGGATTCGGGTGTTTTTTTACAAAAAACCCCTCAAAAACAGCTTAAATCATAGAATTTGGGGGTAATTTTGATCCCATTGTATTATTAACCTCAATAACCATAATTTCCACTCATTTTCAGTCTATTCTGAATACCTCACACCTCACAATATTATTTTTAGTCCTGAAATTTGCACCGAGGTCGCTGGATGACTAAGCTAAGCGACCCAAGTGGCCGACACAAACACCTGGCCCATCTAGGAGTAGCACTGCAGTGTCAGACAGGATGGCACTTCAAAAAAATAGTCCCCAAACAGCACATGATGCAAAGAAAAAAAGAGGTGCAATGAGGTAGCTGTGTGACTAAGCTAAGCGACCCAAGTGGCCGACACAAACACCTGGCCCATCTAGGAGTGGCACTGCAGTGTCAGATAGGATGGCAGATTTAAAAAATAGTCCCCAAACAGCACATGATGCAAAGAAAAAAAGAGGTGCACCAAGGTCGCTGGATGGCTAAGCTAAGCGACCCAAGTGACCGACACAAACACCTGGCCCATCTAGGAGTGGCACTGCAGTGTCAGGCAGGATGGCACTTCAAAAAAATAGTCCCCAAACAGCACATGATGCAAGGAAAAAATTAAAGAAAAAAGAGGTGCAAGATGGAATTGTCCTTGGGCCCTCCCACCCACCCTTATGTTGTATAAACAGGACATGCACACTTTAACAAACTCATCATTTCAGCGACAGGGTCTGCCACACGACTGTGACTGAAATGACTGGTTGGTTTGGGCCCCCACCAAAAAAGAAGCAATCAATCTCTCCTTGCACAAACTGGCTCTACAGAGGCAAGATGTCCACCTCCTCCTCATCGTCCGATTCCTCACCCCTTTCACTGTGTACATCCCCCTCCTCACAGATTATTAATTCGTCCCCACTGGAATTCACCATCTCAGGTCCCTTTGTACTTTCTGGAGGCAATTGCTGCTGATGAATGTCTCCACGGAGGAATTGATTATAATTCATTTTGATGAACATCATCTTCTCCACATTTTCTGGAAGTAACCTCGTACGCCGATTGCTGACAAGGTGAGCGGCTGCACTAAACACTCTTTCGGAGTACACACTGGAGGGGGGGCAATTTAGGTAAAATAAAGCCAGTTTCTGCAAGGGCCTCCAAATTGCCTCTTTTTCCTGCCAGTATACGTACGGACTGTCTGACGTACCTACTTGGATGCGGTCACTCATATAATCCTCCACCATTCTTTCAATGGTGACAGAATCATATGCAGTGACAGTAGACGACACTGCATCACCGCCAGCGGGTGGGCTCGGAATTCTTAGCCTTTTCCTCGCACCCCCAGTTGCGGGAGAATGTGAAGGAGGAGCTGTTGACGGGTCACGTTCCGCTTGACTTGACAATTTTCTCACCAGCAGGTCTTTGAACCTCTGCAGACTTGTGTCTGCCGGAAAGAGAGATACAACGTAGGTTTTAAATCTAGGATCGAGCACGGTGGCCAAAATGTAGTGCTCTGATTTCAACAGATTGACCACCCGTGAATCCTGGTTAAGCGAATTAAGGGCTCCATCCACAAGTCCCACATGCCTAGCGGAATTGCTCTGTTTTAGCTCCTCCTTCAATATCACCAGCTTCTTCTGCAAAAGCCTGATATGGGGAATGACCGGACTCAGGCTGGCAGTGTCTGAACTGACTTCACGTGTGGCAAGTTCAAAGGGTTGCAGAACCTTGCATAACGTTGAAATCATTCTCCACTGTGCTTGAGTCAGGTGCATTCCCCCTCCTTTGCCTATATCGTAGGCAGATGTATAGGCTTGAATGGCCTTTTGCTGCTCCTCCATCCTCTGAAGCATATAGAGGGTTGAATTCCACCTCGTTACCACCTCTTGCTTCAGATGATGGCAGAGCAGGTTCAGGACTGTTTGCTGGTGCTCCAGTCTTCGGCACGCGGTGGCTGAATGCCGAAAGTGGCCCGCAATTCTTCGGGCCACCGACAGCATCTCTTGCATGCCCCTGTCGTTTTTTAAATAATTCTGCACCACCAAATTCAATGTATGTGCAAAACATGGGACGTGCTGGAATTTGCCCAGATGTAATGCACGCACAATATTGGTGGCGTTGTCCGATGTCACAAATCCCCAGGAGAGTCCAATTGGGGTAAGCCATTCTGCGATGATGTTCCTCAGTTTCCGTAAGAGGTTGTCAGCTGTGTGCCTCTTATGGAAAGCGGTGATACAAAGCGTAGCCTGCCTAGGAACGAGTTGGCGTTTGCGAGATGCTGCTACTGGTGCCGCCACTGCTGTTCTTGCTGCGGGAGGCAATACATCTACCCAGTGGGCTGTCACCAGGGCCGAAACTAGGGGGGGGGGCTAGGGGGTCACGCGCCCCGGGCGCTGGAGCGGGGGGGGCGCTAGGCAGGCTGTTTCCACAGCCAAAATTCTTTGAGGGCAGCGGGCACTGTGCGCGATGAGCGATGCTGTCACACGCATCACGCATTGAGGGAGGAGAGGGAGAGAGAACGGAGAGTCTGGCAGGTTTGAACAATGCCGCGCGGGACTGATGAGGGCATGCTGGCTGCAGTCAGTGACAGTGAATGAGTCACTGTCACTCACGCTGCAGCACTGCAGGCTCCTCTGACAGGGGAACGTCCACAGCAGTCTCCGGCAGCCCTGAACAGTGCACACAGCCCTCCCCCATGCCTGGGTACAGGGGGAGGGACACAGTGCAGCAGCGCGGGCTTTGAACGAGGGGGAACTGGAGCCGACCTGTGACAGAGATTGTGTGTGTGTGTGTCAGTGTGTGTGTGTGTGTGTGTGTGTGTGTGTGTCAGTGAGCATCTGGTCCCTATACAGTGTGTGTGTGTGTGTGTGTCAGTGTGCATCTGTTCCGTATACAGTGTGTGTGTGTGTGTGTCTGTTTGTCAGTGTGCATCTGGTCCCTATACAGTGTGTGTGTGTGTGTGTGTGTGTGTGTGTGTGTGTGTGTCAATGTGCATCTGGTCCGTGTATACAGTGTGTGTGTGTCAGTGTGCATCTGGTCCGTGTATACAGTGTGTGTGTGTCAGTGTGCATCTGTTCCGTGTATACAGTGTGTGTGTGTGTTTGTCAGTGTGCATCTGTTCCGTATACAGTGTGTGTGTGTCAGTGTGCATCTGGTCCGTGTATACAGTGTGTGTGTGTCAGTGTGCATCTGTTCCGTGTATACAGTGTGTGTGTGTGTGTGTGTGTGTGTTTGTCAGTGTGCATCTGTTCCGTATACAGTGTGTGTGTGTCAGTGTGCATCTGTTCCGTATACAGTGTGTGTGTGTGTGTGTGTGTGTCTGTTTGTCAGTGTGCATCTGGTCCCTATACAGTGTGTGTGTGTGTGTGTGTGTGTGTGTGTCAGTGTGCATCTGGTCCGTGTATACAGTGTGTGTGTGTCAGTGTGCATCTGGTCCGTGTATACAGTGTGTGTGTGTGTCAGCGTGCATCTGTTCCGTGTATACAGTGTGTGTGTGTGTGTGTTTGTCAGTGTGCATCTGTTCCGTATACAGTGTGTGTGTGTCAGTGTGCATCTGTTCCGTATACAGTGTGTGTGTGTGTCTGTTTGTCAGTGTGCATCTGGTCCCTATACAGTGTGTGTGTGTGTGTGTGTGTGTGTGTGTGTGTCAGTGTGCATCTGGTCCGTGTATACAGTGTGTGTGTGTCAGTGTGCATCTGGTCCGTGTATACAGTGTGTGTGTGTGTGTCAGTGTGCATCTGTTCCGTATACAGTGTGTGTGTGTGTGTGTGTGTGTGTTTGTCAGTGTGCATCTGTTCCGTATACAGTGTGTGTGTGTGTGTGTGTGTGTGTGTGTGTTTGTCAGTGTGCATCTGGTCCCTATACCGTGTGTGTGTGTGTGTGTGTGTGTGTGTGTGTGTGTGTGTCAATATGTTCATATACAATCTGTTTTTGTGTCAGTGTGCTCCTGGTGTGTGTGTGTCAGTGTGCCCCCTATATGTAATGTGTATACACGGCTCCTCTGTGCTGTAATGTGCATAAGTATCTCCTCTGTGGTGTAACGTGTGGGATTATATATTTTAATTGTATTTTAATTATAATTGTCTTTTTTTTTATTTTAATATTTTATTTTATTTAATTTATGTTTTTTATTTATTTCATTGGTTTTTTTTTTTTGGGGGGGGGGGGGGGGGCGCAAATTTACTGTCTTGCCCCGGGTGACAGCAATCCTAGTTTCGGCCCTGCTGTCACAGTCATATAATCCTGAGTCTGCCCTGCACCACTTGTCCACATGTCCGTGGTTCAGTGGACATTGGGTACAACTGCATTTTTTAGGACACTGGTGACTCTTTTTCTGACGTCTGTGTACATTTTTGGTATCGCCTGCCTAGAGAAATGGAACCTAGATGGTATTTGGTATCGGGGACACAGTACCTCAATCAAGTCTCTAGTTGCCTGTGAATTAACGGTGGATACCGGAAACACGTTTCTCACCACCCAGGCTGCCATGGCCTGAGTTATCCGCTTTGCTGCAGGATGACTGCTGTGATATTTCATCTTCCTCGCAAAGGACTGTTGGACAGTCAATTGCTTACTGGAAGTAGTACAAGTGGTCTTCCGACTTCCCCTCTGGGATGACGATCGACTCCCAGCAGCAACAACAGCAGCGCCAGCAGCAGTAGGCGTTACACTCAAGGAAGCATCGGAGGAATCCCAGGCAGGAGAGGACTCGTCAGACTTGACAGTGACATGGCCTGCAGGACTATTGGCTTTCCTGTCTAAGGAGGAAATTGACACTGAGGGAGTTGGTGGTGTGGTTTGCAGTAGCTTGGTTACAAGAGGAAGGGATTTAGTGGTCAATGGACTGCTTCCGCTGTCATCCAAAGTTTATGAACTTGTAACTGACTTCTGATGAATGCGGTTTAGGTGATGTATAAGGGAGGATGTTCCTAGGTGGTTAACGTCCTTACCCCTACTTATTACAGCTTGACAAAGGCAACACACGGCTTGACACCAGTTGTCCGCATTTCTGTTGAAATAATTCCACACCGAAGAGGTGATTTTTTTGTATTTTGACCAGGCATGTCAATGGCCATATTCGTCCCACGGACAACAGGTGTCTCCCCGGGTGCCTGACTTAAACAAACCACCTCACCATCAGAATCCTCCTTGTCAATTTCCTCGCCAGCAACACCCATATCCTCATCCTGGTGTACTTCAACAGTAACATCTTCAATTTGACTATCAGGAACTGGACTGCGGGTGCTCCTTCCAGCACCCGTGCAAATGGTGGAAGGCGCAACCTCTTCCCGTCCAGTGTTGGTAAGGTCAGGCATCGCAACCGACACAATTGGACTCTCCTTGGGGATTTGTGATTTAGAAGAACGCACAGCTCTTTGCTGTGCTTTTGCCATCTTAACTCTTTTAAGTTTTCTAGCAGGAGGATGAGTGCTTCCATCCTCAGGTGAAGCTGAACCACTAGCATTGAACATAGGCCAGGGCCTCAGCCGTTCCTTGCCACTCCGTATCGTAAATGGCACATTGGCAAGTTTACGCTTCTCCTCAGACGATTTTGATTTAGATTTTTGGGTCATTTTACTGAGCTTTGTTTTTTGGGATTTTACATGCTCTCTACTATGACATTGTGCATCGGCCTTGGCAGACGACGTTGATGGCATTTCATCGTCTCGGCCATGACTAATGGCAGCAGCTTCAGCACGAGGTGGAAGTGGATCTTGATCTTTCCCTATTTTACCCTCCACATTTTTGTTCTCCATTTTTTAATGTGTGGAATTATATGCCAGTAATAGATCAACGTATAATACTGGTGGTCACTGGTCAGCAAAACTCTGCACTGTACTCCTCCTATATAATACTGCTGGTCCCCAGTCCCCACAATAAAGCAGTGTGGGCACAGATATATGCAGCACACTGAGCACAGATATGGAGCGTTTTTCAGGCAGACAACGTATACTGGTGGTCACTGGTCAGCAAAACTCTGCACTGTACTCCTCCTATATAATACTGCTGGTCCCCAGTCCCCACAATAAAGCAGTGTGAGCACAGATATATGCAGCACACTGAGCACAGATATGGAGCGTTTTTCAGGCAGACAACGTATACTGGTGGTCACTGGTCAGCAAAACTCTGCACTGTACTCCTCCTATATAATACTGCTGGTCCCCAGTCCCCACAATAAAGCAGTGTGAGCACAGATATATGCAGCACACTGAGCACAGATATGGAGCGTTTTTCAGGCAGACAACGTATAATACTGGTGGTCACTGGTCAGCAAAACTCTGCACTGTACTCCTCCTATATAATACTGCTGGTCCCCAGTCTCCACAATAAAGCAGTGTGAGCACAGATATATGCAGCACACTGAGCACAGATATGGAGCATTTTTCAGGCAGACAACGTATAATACTGGTGGTCACTGGTCAGCAAAACTCTGCACTGTACTCCTCCTATATTATACTGCTGGTCCCCAGTCCCCACAATAAAGCAGTGTGAGCACAGATATATGCAGCACACTGAGCACAGATATGGAGCGTTTTTCAGGCAGACAACGTATACTGGTGGTCCCTGGTCAGCAAAACTCTGCACTGTACTCCTCCTATATAATACTGCTGGTCCCCAGTCCCCACAATAAAGCAGTGTGAGCACAGATATATGCAGCACACTGAGCACAGATATGGAGCGTTTTTCAGGCAGACAACGTATACTGGTGGTCACTGGTCAGCAAAACTCTGCACTGTACTCCTCCTATATAATACTGCTGGTCCCCAGTCCCCACAATAAAGCAGTGTGAGCACAGATATATGCAGCACACTGAGCACAGATATGGAGCGTTTTTCAGGCAGACAACGTATACTGGTGGTCACTGGTCAGCAAAACTCTGCACTGTACTCCTATATAATACTGCTGGTCCCCAGTCCCCACAATAAAGCAGTGTGAGCACAGATATATGCTGCACACTGAGCACAGATATGGAGCATTTTTCAGGCAGACAACGTATACTGGTGGTCACTGGTCAGCAAAACTCTGCACTGTACTCCTCCTATAATACAGCTGGTCCCCAGAATAAAGATATTTGCACTGCATCCCCCTGAAACAAAGTGAGAGGACGCCAGCCACGTCCCCTCACTATCATTTCCAATGCACGTGTGAAAAAGGCGGCGACGCGCGGCTTTATATAGAATCCGAATCTCGCGAGAATCCGACAGCGGGATGATGATGTTCGGGCGCGCTCGGGTTAACTGAGCAAGGCGGTAAGATTCGAATCTGCCTCGGAACCGTGTAAAAAGGGTGAAGTTCTGGGGGGTTCGGATTCCGACGAACCGAACCCGCTCATCACTAGTAAACACTCACTTATACAACAATTAAGCTGGCTTATACTTATCTATCTTTGTGCGGTTCTTGGTCCTTCGCTTTTATGCAGCCGTAGTACTCCAGTGCCCCCTCTGAGTGGGACCTCTCCTGCGGCACCGATACTCCACTTAGCAGTTGCAGTTGTTCCAGCTCACTGCACCTCCTTTTCACTCGGCTTCCGGCTCCTGCTTTTGCTGATTCCAACTCACATACACTTACAAATCCAAGCAACACTTTAAAATACAAGCCCTTACAATGAGATCAGTCCAGTCTAGTCAGTGTATTGTGCTGCATCAGTCCAGCCAGTCACAGAGTTGGTGTCCTCTGCTGCTATATGTCCCCAGTGCTGCTGGCTTGCATTTTTGCTGTGTTGTCCTGCATTAGACCAGGGGAAGTCTCTTGTGCATCAGTCCAGTGACCAGTCACAGTGGTGGTGTCCTCTGCTGCCATATATCCAGTGTAGCTGTATAAGCCCCTTTCAGTGGTGCTGTGTTGTCCTGCATTAGACCAGGGGAAGTCTCTTGTGCATCAGTCCAGTGACCAGTCATAGTGGTGGTGTCCTCTGCTGTCATATATCCAGTGTAGCTGTATAATAAGTCCCTTTCAGTGGTGCTGTGTTGTCCTGCATCAGACCAGGGAAGTGTCTTGTGCAGCATCAGTCCAGTGACCAGTCACAGTGGTGGTGTCCTCTGCTGTCATATATCCAGTGTAGCTGTATAAGTCCCTTTCAGTGGTGCTGTGTTGTCCTGCATCAGACCAGTTGTAGTGTCATGTCCATCAGTCATTCCAGTGACGAGGCAGTCACAGTGGTATACACTGCTGCTATATGTTTACTGCTACAGTATTATAATAATAATAATAATAATAATAACAACAACAACTACAAGTCCCTTACTGTGTTGTTGTGTTGTGCTGCATCAGACCAGTGGTAGTGTCCTGTCAATCAGTCATTCCAGTGACGAGGCAGTCACAGTCAGGGCCGACTCGAGGCATGTTCGACTCGAGCGGCCGCGCAGGGCACCACCCTTAAAGGGCGCCGCACGCTGGGGCCGCCATGTCGGTGCCTGAAGCCGGCCCTGTCTTGGAAACCTGGAGGCAGCGGCTGTTCACCCGCGCCGCTGCCTCCTGTCTGTTAGTGAGATGTGCGCGCTATGCGGCGCCGGCGTCTGATGTCAGACACCGGAGCCGCACAGCGCGCACATGTTCTGTTTCAGCAGACTTCGGATCGTACAGCAGCACTCCTCCTCCTCCCTCATCGGCACAGCAGGTACTGGGGGCATGATATGTGGCACTGTGGGGGGCTTTTATCTGGCACTGTGGGGGCATTAATCTGGCACTGTGGGGGTAATTAATGTATCTGGCTCTGTGGGGGCATTTCCGGCACTGTGGGGGCATTTTTGCCACTGGGGACATTTATCTGGCACTGTGGGGGCATTTATCTGGCACTGGGGGCATTTATCTGGCACTGTGGGGGCATTTATCTGGCACTGGGGGGCATTTATCTGGCACTGTGGGGGCATTTATCTGGCACTGTGGGGACATTTATCTGGCACTGTGGGGACATTGGCATTTATCTGGCACTGTGGGGGCATTTATCTGGCACTGTGGGGCATTTATCTGGCACTGTGGGGGCATTTATCTGGCACTGTGGGGACATTTATCTGGCACTGTGGGGGCATTTATCTGGCACTGTGGGGGCATTTATCTAGCACTGTGGGGGCTTTTCTGTATCTGGCACTGTGGGGGCATTTATCTGGCACTGTGGGGGCATTTATCTAGCACTGTGGGGGCTTTTCTGTATCTACATATCTGGCACTGTGTGGCCATTTATGTATCTGGCATTGCTGGGGGGCATGTCATGTGTTGCTGGCACTGCTGGGGGGCATGTCATGTGTAGCTGGCACGGCTGGGGAGCATATCATGTAGTGTTCCCGCTAGGCGTCTGTGGCTAGGCAATGTGTCTAACGTGCTCTGCCTGACACAAAGTGTCTAACGTGCTCTGCCTGGCGCAAAGTGTCTAACGTGCTCTGCCTGGTGCAAAGTGTCTAACGTGCTCTGCCTGGCGCAAAGTGTCTAACGTGCTCTGCCTGGCGCAAAGTGTCTAACGTGCTCTGCCTGGTGCAAAGTGTCTAACGTGCTCTGCCTGGCGCAAAGTGTCTAACGTGCTCTGCCTGGCGCAAAGTGTCTAGGAGGTTCTACCTAGTGCAGTGTGTATTAACTGCACTACTGTGTGGTGTAATGCGAATTGCCACTATTATGTGGCCACGTACCTTCCCCACGAAGCAACGCCCCTAAATTTTTGCTGTCCATGCTTTACCATGTGGGTAGATGAGCAACAAGCATTACAGTATTACATCATTTTGCCCTCCTAACTTAAAAATGTGCCCTCCCTGCCCTAAAAAGTGAACACTATCGTATAGCTGGCACTGCTGGGGGGCATATTGTGTGTAGCTGGCACTGCTGGGGGGCATATCATGTCTATCTGGCACTGCACATTGTGTATCTGGCACTATACTGGAGACATTATGTGTATCTGACACTATACTGGAGACATTGTGTGTAAGGAACACTACTGTGGCTGTTATGTGTAAGGCTGCTAATTGTGTGCGTAGAGGGGGTGTGAAAACATATTTATTTATAGTCTAATAATATAAAGTTATGAGGCCATGCCCACTTTCCAAGAGGCCACGCCCACTTTTCCTGGAACGTGCGCGCCTTCGGCGCGCGCATGGGGGGGGGGGGGTGCTTTTATGTGTTTTCGCTCAGGGTGCTAGTAGGCCTGGAGCCGGCCCTGGTCACAGTGGTATATGCTGCTGCTATATGTCCACTGCTACAGTGTTATTATTATAATAATAATAATAATAATAATAACAACAACAACCACAAGACCCTTACAGTGTTGTTGTGTTGTGCTGCATCAGACCAGTTGTAGTGTCATGTCCATCAGTCATTCCAGTGATGAGGCAGTCACAGTGGTATACACTGCTGCTATATGTCCACTGCTACAGTATTATTATAATAATAATAACAACAACAACCACAAGTCCCTTACAGTGTTGTTATGTTGTGCTGCATCAGACCAATTAATTCCAGCGATTTGGACGTATAATTCCAGTGACTTGGATGTATAATTCCAGTTGGAATTGTTTGTGTCACTTGGCTTAGTCATACAGTTACCTCATTGCACCTCTTCAACATATTTGCATGAGGTGCTATTTGGGGCCTACTTTTTGAAAAGTGCCATCCTGTGTGACACTGCCGTATGAGTCCAGGGGTACTGCTGTATTAGTCCTGGGATACAGCCGTATAAGTCCACCAATTGCAGAATTTTTTCAAAGTTACTGGAGCGTGCTGGAGATGCTGTCAGTGGACCGAACAATTGCGGCCCACTCTCAACATTCAGACACTGCGTGACACTACTAGATGGGCCAGGTGGTTGTGTCGCTTAGCTTAGTCATACAGCAACCTCGGTGCACCTTTTTTCTTCTTTGCATCATGTGCTGTTAGGGGCTTTTTTAAAATATCTGCCCTCCTGTCTGCCACTGCAGCGCCACGCCTAGATGGGCCAATTGTTTGTGTCGCTTGGCTTAGTCATACAACTACCTCATTGCAATTTTTTTTCTTCTTTGCATCATGTGCTGTTTGGGGCCTTTTTTTTTATATCTGCCCTCCTGTCGGCCACTGTAGTGCCACGCCTAGACGGGCCAATAGTTTGTGTCACTTGGCTTAGTCATACAACTACCTCATTGCAATTCTTTTTCTTCTTTGCATGATGTGCTGTTTGGGGCCTTTTTTTTTATATCTTCCCTCCTTTCTGCCACTGCAGGGCCACGCCCAGACGGGCCAATAGTTTGTGTCACTTGGCTTAGTCATACAACTACCTCATTGCAATTATTTTTCTTCTTTGCATGATGTGCTGTTTGGGGCCTTTTTTTAATATCTGCCCTCCTGCCTGACACTGCAGTGCTACTCCTAGATGGGCCAGGTGTTTGTGTTGTCCACTTGTGTCGCTTAGCTTAGTCATCCAGCAACCTCGGTGCAACCTTTTGGCCTAAAAACAATATTGTGAGGTGTGAGGTGTTCAGAATAGACTGGAAATGAGTGGAAATGATTGTTATTGAGGTTAATAATACCGTAGGAGCAAAATTACCCCCAAATTCTGTGATTTTCGCTGTTTTTATGTTTTTTTTTTAAATCATCTAGATCCAAAACACAAAAGTATGGTTTTGGCAAAACCAAGCCAAAACCAAAACACGAAAGTGGAATTAGAACCAAAACCAAAACACAAAACCCGAAAAGTGCCAGCCGCACATCTCAATTGTAAACCCAATCCTAAACCTATCCGCATCCTAAGCTTAATACTATTCTAAACCTAATTTAACCCTAATCATACCCCTAACTGCAACCTAAAGGCCCCAATACATCAGCAATTGATTGGGGCAATTTGCTGTTTTGCAGATGATTGTGCAAATAAATCTATAATGTATGGGGTTCACAGATTGCGGATTCAGACAAAAAATTGATTGGGATTGTTAAATCAGGCTGTCTATCGTTGGATTTCGTAGATCAATTGGGGCTGTAGATTGCCAGTGTATGGTAACAATCAGCAGATTTCAAACCGTTTCTAGTAAACTGATGAGTCTTTCAAGATTGGCAGATCTGTATTTGCTCAAAATGATCTGCAAATCATGGAAAAATATCTGTAATGATGGGTGAAGCTTGGATGAGTGAGGAATCTTTAAATCTGGGGAAAAAAAATCTGAATCTACAGTCTGCTCTTTTTGTGATTGCTGCTGTATGAGGGCCTTAACACTAACACTAATCTAACCCTAACCCTAAAATTAGCTGTTGACTTTATAGGCACACTGATAGTGATTATGGTTATTTGAACACGTCACGCACAATATATGGTTGCATAGGTGTGTACAGCTCAGAATATGGGCCAGTATTCGCATTGGGCCAGCATATGGGGGGTCATTCCGAGTTGTTCGCTCGGTAGCTACTTTTAGCAGCCGTGCAAATGCATAGTCGCCACCCACGAGGGAGTGTATTTTCGCTTTGCAAGTGTGCGAACGCCTTTGCAGCCGACTGCAGCAAAAACATTTTGTGCAGTTTCAGAGTAGCTCTGGACTTACTCAGCCCTTGCGATCACTTCAGTCTTTTTGGTGCCAGAATTGACGTCAGACACCCGCCCTGCAAACACCTGGACACGCCTGCGTTTTCCCAAACACTCCCAGAAAATGGTCAGTTGACACCTACAAACGTCAATCACCTTGCGTTCAGCTGTGCGAATGGAATCTTCGCTAAACCCATCGCCCAGCACCGATCCACTTTGTACCCGTATGACGCGCATGCGCATTGCGGTGCATATGCATGCGCAGTTTTGTCATTTTTTTTACCTGATCGCTGCGCTGTGAAAATCGGCAGCGAGCGATCAACTCTGAATGACCCCCCTATGGGCCAATATGACTTGTGGTTGATTTGTGAATTATCACCTCACACTGTTAGTGAATAACTTTCTGTTTTATTAATACTGCTCAAAGCAAATGCAAAATCTTAGATGGGTTAATACATTTTTTATTGGTTTCAGATTAGAATAAATGTTGGAAATGATGAATAAATTAATCCTTACGCTCTACATCTTATAACAGCTCATTTTAAATTACAGAGTACCCTTCATTTTACTTTGACAGACTTTACACTATTCGATACAGAGAAAAGGGAGAATCTGCACGTTGGGACTACAAGAAGATAAACACAAGACGCGCCTTGGTGGACAAATTAAATCCTGATGCCATGTATGAATTTTCTGTTCGTATTTCACAAGAAGATCAAGATGGCCAATGGAGCTCTTCGGTTTTTCAGAGAACCCCCGAATCTGGTAAGTGCATTTTATATATCATTAACTCTTTTCTAATAACATTAAAAGTGTAACTAATTTGATAGATGCCTTCTAGTAAATCAAAGGAAATATCAACAGTGGTCCCATCAACAGGTTTTTGTTTTAGAAATTGGTACAGTAGTATTGTTTTCGGCAGTTGAATAGGAGCCACAGCCCCTGCGATATGGTGCTTACACTCACACTTACTTACTTACCCACATACTAAACTGGTTTGCTCTTATGAAACATTGTGATTCATACAATTTGTAGCTCCCTATACTGCTAGATAATTTATAGGGGTGTGGGATATATTGCCTATTTCTGTTGTAGGTAAGTATGCTCGAATAGCTTTCAAAAGGTTAAGTAAACTTATGACATAATATGTTTTGTTTCCAAAGCTCCAACTTCTGCACCAGAAAACCTCTATGTGGAACCACTAAAAGGCAAAGGGACAGCTGTTACTGTATCATGGGATGAACTCTCTGATTCTGCTGGCAAGATAAGAGGTAAATGCAAAAGAAATTCATGGCACTACCTCTGCTATCACAAATTCAGAATTTCTATGTCCAATAACTACCATGTTATGTACAATGGGTTCTGGGGGGTTGTAGCTGCCATAGGTGCATGGAGTGTAGCTACTATGGTGCCCAGAGCTGAGAGGGGAATGCCTTTCATGTCAGAGTTACTGTACATGTGTTATATACATTTTTCACCATCGGGTGGTACAGCGGGCACTTACAAACTTTTGCCTTGAAGCCCTACAAAATATCTAGTTATGCCCCTGAACCTGCTCATTGTAATGTGGTATACAGTGAACTTGAGGGCATTATAATGTTAGATAATAGGAACTGGGGTACTGTAATGCGGCACAATAGGAAATAGAGGCATTATAGTTTGGCATGATATGAACTGGAGGCACTATAATGTTGCATAATATGAACTGGAGACACTATAATGTGGCATAATATGAACTAGAGCACTGCATGTCATAATGTGAAATGGTGGTACTGTTTTGCATGATGCATTCTGACAGCCGTACAATGTGACATCATGTGAACTGTCAGTATCCGGAGCCTTACCTCCGGCGGGGGCTCCCTGGGGTTGCCGTGCCGGTGGTTGGTGCGGCTGCGGCGACAGGGAACTTCTGGCGGTGGGCCCTCCTGGACGGGTGTGCGGCTTCCGAGGGCCGGGGTCCGGAGAGCCGGGCGCTGCAGCGGGAGTCCTCCAGTGTGACACAGCCTCAGTGTGTCAGAGGTCGGAGCTGGGCTGAAGCTGTGTACTACAGCTGAGTATGTCTCCTGTGCTGGGGGAAGCCATATTGGAGACCAGAGAATTGCCAATGAAGTTCCCACTCGGTGTCCAGCCAATCCTTTGTGATTTCCCCTTACAAAAGGGGGCTTGCCTAGGGGGAGAGTGCCAGTGCTTCAAGTTACTTTCCTGTAAAAGGTCCTCTAGCTCTGTGCTCCCAGGTTGCTTCTGGTGTCCTGGTTATGCTTGCTCTCGTCCGTCGGTACTCTAACGCTGCTGCAGTTCTGTTGTCTAAGCCCGTCGCCACTCGTGGAAGCACTCACGGGTCCCCAGGTCGTAGAGGTGCTTTGGGTGCTAATGGTTGTTCCCGCAGACGTCTCCCCACCTCAAGCCACAGTATACACTTCTTCAAAGTCAAATCTCTTCAGCCTTGTCTTTCTATCATGAGCCACAGTATCCACTTCTTCAAAGTCAGAGTTCTTCAGCCTCGTCTTTTCAATCACCAGCCACAGTATCCACTTCTTCAAAGTCAAAGTTCTTCAGCCTTGTCTTTCTATCATAAACCACAGTCCTTCAGTTCTTTATTACCGGAGTGTTTCAGCTTCATTCTTCAAGTCGTATAACCATAGACTCCAGTTCTTTAATTCAGTTTCTTTCAATTCCTCAAGTATTTGTGTATAACCTGTTATTCATTAAAACTACAGTTATCTTCTTACAGAGTCCTCCTAGTTCCTTACTCCCTCCTGCCAACGCTACCACTTAATTGGGCCTCCACACCATGAGGAGGAATTACATACAGCCTCCTCGTTTATTTACCTCACAGGCAGCCGTCCCTTCAGCCAAAACTCGGTTGTCGGAACCCCAACTTACGCTGAGCGTGACATGAACTAGGGAACTACCATGGTTCATAAAATGAACAAGGGCACTACTATGAGGCATAAAATTAACAACTGCTGCAGGGAGGTGTCTCTAGAAGCATTGAGACAGTGGCCCCTTCAAAATTCTATGGGGGCCCACAAAGTTCTGACTATGGGGGGGGGAGGTGCTATGAAAAGAGCTTACATTGTAACAGTGTATCACAAAATGAAGAGTGCATACATGAATGTAATAGCACCATCCCAAGCTATACAGTTTTAAGATGAGGGATTTGCAGTGCATGGGGAATCTTACTACCGGTCTTCAGAAAAAAATTGTACAAGCTTTGATTGCTTTCGCTTAAATTGAATGTACAATTCAATCTGTTGACTGCATAGTGCTTATTTAATTGTACCATTGTTCTTTAGTCTCTTGGGTGATTATACAATATTTACATTTCATTGGTCCCCTTCAGGTTAATTAGAGTTATACATAACTGAAAATAGAAAAATAAGCATGTCTGCAGGAAGCATGAACCACTGACGTCTGTCCACAAATCATTCAAACCCTCAAAGCAAAAGTGATCTCCTATAAAGACTTCCGCACTTTGGGCTCACCTTTATATATTGTATTGTTGGCCTCATTAAAGTAAATGAATTCATCAACGGAGGTTTATATGCCATTGCCTGTACAGAAAATAGTAAAGACTCTGGCCCAGTGCCAACATCCTTGCAGTCTTCTGAGTTTGCACCATAATCCGCTGATCTCGTTAGAAACAAAGGGCTAAATTGGCCATGTCCCCACTCAAGAACCATGGCCTCGCTGATGTCTTGGCAGCCATGATTTCCTGACATTAATTTATTTTTGTCGGTCCACATATACGTCTTTCTGAGAGGACTGCTAAGCCACAACTCCAACACTGGCCAAGTTCCAGCCAATCAGTGCCTAACTGTCATGTTAGAGGCTGGGTTTGAAAAATGACATTTAGGAGCTTGTTGGCTGGTACTTTATCACTGTGAAATGTATCACTTTTCAAGGCTTAGGGGCATATTTATTAAAATTATTTTTACTAAAATAATGTGAAAAAGGGTGTTTTCACACCCTTTTCGCATTATTTCAGTTTCACCTAAAGGTACTAAGGGAAAATTGTAGGGGAATTCTAAAGATTCTCCTCCAAACTCCTAATTATCATTTTTTTTAAGTCAGCAGATTGCATATCCCATACTTGTAATGGGAAATGTTGTCTACCCAAATTTACTAAGCTGCAATTGTTAAAGAATACTGGAGTTCAGCCAAGTGATAATAACGCCAGGTCTAACCAGCGTTATCCAACCTCAGCGCTGTCTTCACTTGCGATAAAGCTGTTTTTTACAAGAGAGAGAGAGAGAGAGCTTTCCAGCTCCCCCCTCCCTTTTATATTTAAAGAAAAGTTTATCTAAATATACTACAAAGTACTGTAGCATAATGATATCAGACATGTTGTTTCAGGTGATATTAAAACCTAAATACATATATTTCTATTTTCTCCTGCAGGGTCCACAGGTTATCCACAGGATAACATTGGGATATAGGTAGTGACAGCGGATTGGCACCAAATGATCAAAGCTTTCGGCCTTCCAGAATGCAGTGGGCCTATCCCTATATCCCCGCCTCCTGGCTCAGGCAATTCAGTTTTTTGTTTGGTGTGGCAGGAGCTGGAGCATGGTCAATGGGCTGCTGGTTTGTAGCAGCCATAAGCTTTTTTATTTTTATAGTCTTACTATTTTTTTTGAGCGCTCTTTCTAAAAAGCGTCTTATACGTACCTTAGAAAGAGTCGCTCCAACAACTCCCCGCCGGGTTGCAACAACGCTTACCCACATGTACAGTGCTGTTTCGGTTGGCATCTGTGTAGGATGTACTAGCAAGTCCAACAAACGTTACAAGGCTGTGGCCGGAGCACGGGGAGAAGGTAAGGCATCGGTTCTGCTTAGTAGGGAAAACGCGAGGCACAGCCGCACTGTTTCGGTATGGATACTTCCGAACAGTTGCAGAAGCGGCAGCCACCTCGGGTGCACCAATGCTAGGCCTCAGGGATCACAGGCTCCAGGGCTAGTAAGAGGCCGCGATCCCTAGGGTTGATGTCAGCCGTGGAAATAAGACGCTCCCTTGGTCGCCCACTCCCCCTTTTCATGACCAGTTTCCTCCGAGTTTCCCGCCATGAACTGAGTTCCCGCTTCCGTCTGAGACGCTGTGTATCTAAAAGAACCCACTTGCAGCAAAGGCAGCTGGTGCGTCGGTGTTCACTTGGGCATCTGTGTTTACTGTAGGTTCACGGGGCGATTGTGTACACTAATAGTGTCTGGATCCACTCAGCGTTCACTAACATATTGATCGATCCTGGAAGCGGGGTGAAGTCTCTATCTACCTTTGGTACGAATAGTTGGATAAGTGCCTGATGCATATGAGTCTGTAAACTATTGCTGCTGTTTTCTTTCGCTGTGCGACTGAATATGTTTAAACTCCTATATAAGGTAATACATACATACTTGAAGTGTATCTGTAGTTGATTATATGCTCATATTGGTTATTATACTAATGTATAACCTGTGACTGATTGCAAGTGTGATTGCTGACTTTACTATTTTCTGTCAGTTTCTGTGTATTTTGATCCTCAATGTTGATGCAAAGCAGGGAGGGATTGTATTGTATGTCATTTTAACAAATTTTAAAGTGATTGCAGTCACAATTAGTGTAGTTAACACTGTAAAGGTGTGTGATTTATTTATCATGTCTAAGAGAGGCAAGGGTGAGGAGGATGTACTCTCCACAGCAGCACCAACACTCATGTCATGTTTGTCTTGCAAAGCCGGGTTAACCTCTCAGGATCTGGTTAAAAATGGATTATGTGCAAATTGTTTTAGCTTTCACCAAAGCCTCTTGAATAATCTGAGGCAGGCACAGGTTCAGGTTGAACCCCTTATGAGCTAATTTGCACAGACATTATCCAGTATAGCTGAGCGGATAATGCCAGCTCCTATACCAGGGATAGGTTACCCTATTAACCCTTACATGCAACATTCCACCAGGGGGTTATCACATCCAGTACAGGAATCAACAGCCTCTCAACAGAAACAGGCTGAAAGGCTGGTGGTAAGTAAATCACATAGACATGAAACATCATCTTCACAGTCTACACATGTTTCAGATGAGGACTCGTCGGAGGATGAGAACTCATCGCACTCCGGGTCTGCATACAGAGACGAGGAGAAAGGCCTCAGCTCAGTGGACATTCCTAAGCTAATTAGTGCTATGAAAGCCATTCTACCCTTAGAGGAGGCATCAGAGCCTTTGTTAAAGTCTAAGGCACCTGTGTTTAAACATCCCAAATAGTTAGAACTGAGTTTCCTGGGTCAGGACAGCTGACAGAAATTATGCAAGAGGCTTGGGTTACACCCAGTAAGAAGTTTAGAAATCCAAGGAAATGGAATTTCCATTATCCTCTTCTGGCTGGGGACTATTTAAAAGGGAGGTGGCTCCCAAAGTAGATATGCATGTCATCTGATTGGTGCGAAAATCTACATTACCTCTGCCTTCAACATCATTAAATGATGTCATGGATAGGAAAATAGATGGTTTTCTTAAAACCATTTTCTCCTTGTCTGGGGCAATCACAAGACCAGACATGGCTTCGGCTTGGATGGCAAAAGCAGTGGCAGCCTGGGCTGATGCATTGGAGGATGACCTTTCAATTGCATTTAGAGAGCAAAAAACCCATATTGCACCTATCAAACAGGTAGCTATTTTTATGGAAGAAGCAGCCTTGGATATGGGTATAATTACCTCTCAGGCATCAGCCTCAGCAGTAGCAGCTCGCAGAGTGGTTTGGCTATGTACATGGAAAGCTGACTCAGAATCTAAGTAGGTTCTGGAGTCTTTGCCTTTTACTTGAGATATTCTTTTTGGTAAATAATTAAACAGTATTTTGGAGTCAGAAGCAGACTCCAAGAAAGTGAAGTTTCCTTTCACACATAAATCCAAGCCTAGATTTCCAGCTTTTCGGCCCTTTTGGACTCAAGGAAAAGCAAAAGGAAAGGGTTATGGCAAACCGTCTCAATTTGACAAGTCAGGTAAAACACAAAAGCATTGGGCTACCAGAGGGCCGGCTTCCAAATCAGAAGATAAGCCATCAGCCTGAGGTTGGGAGGCCGACTTCTTCAGTTTGCAGAGATCTGGCAGCAGTCTACCACAGATGCCTGGGTACAAGAAGCGGTATCTCACGGTTATGTGTTTGCTTTCAAGAAACACCCTCCTCAAAAGTTTTTTGTACCAGCCCATCTTCAGTGGAAACGAAGGCCAGGGCACTGCAAGAGGCAGTTCAGAAGTTGCTTCAGTCAGGAGTGATAATTCCAGTTACTCCTGCACAACGAGGACAAGGTTTTTATTCCAACCTGTTTCTAGTCCAGAAACCAAATGTGTCGTTCCGGCCCATATTCAATCTCAAATTGCTGAACAAGTACATTTAGGTGCCTCGGTTTCATATGGAGACTTTACGTTCCATTATATTGGCTATGGAGGCGGAGGATTTTATGGTATCCCTGGAAATCCGAGATGCTTACCTTCATGTTCCTATAGCACTGTCCCATCAGCACTATCTCAGGTTTGCTATCCTCCAGCGACATTTTCAGTTTCAGGCCCTACTATTTGGACTGGCAACAGCTCCCAGAGTGTTCACCAAAATGATGGTGGTAATGGCATCTTATCTCTGTCAGCAGGGGATAAGGATTTTTCCATACCTCGACGATTTATTAATCCTGGCACAATCTCAGAAATTGCTTCAGTGTCATCTGCGAGAGACAATAGCTTGTTTGCAGAGAAACAGTTGGCTCATAAATTGGGCAAAGTCGTCCCAGGTTCCGTCACAACGGATGACTCACTTGGGATCTGTGTTGGATTCGAGTCTTCAGAGAGTAATTTTACCTCTGAACAAAATATCCTAAATTCAATCAAGGATTCAGGAGCTGCTACATAGTCAAAGGGTATCCATTCACACAGCAGTGCGTGTGATAGGGTTGATGGTGTTGACATTTGACATAGTGGAGTATGCTCAGTTCCACTTGAGGCCTCTGCAACGTCTGATCCTTTCCAAGTGGAATGGTTTTCATCAGACAATAAAAATGCAGACTATGGTCCTTCCTCTGGAAGTAAGAAGGTCAATAGCCTAGTGGCTGCAGACATCCCAACTGGACAAATGGAGACCCTTTTGGATATCGGATTGGGAAATTCTGACAAAGGATGCCAGCCTTCAGGGCTGGTGAGCGGTGTCAGGAAGGAGTTGCTTCCAGGGGCAGTAGACCAAGGAAGAGAGTTGCCTGCCAATAAATATATTGGTACTTCGGGCCATATATCTGGCACTTATTCAGGCAAAGGACATCCTTCAGGGGAAACCAGTCCAAATCCGCTCGGACAATGCAATGGCAGTAGCGTACCTCAGCGATCAGGGAGGAACTCGCAGCCAAAATGCAATGAAGGAGGAAAGTCACACGTTAAAGTGGGCAAAACATCATCATTCAGCCTTGCCCGCAGTATTCATTCCGGGAGTCCTAAACTGGGAAGCAGAGTTTTCTCAGTCGACGTGCCATTCATGCAAATGAACGGGCTTTACACCCCGAGGTCTTCCAGATTCTGGTAGTCAAATGAGGGTTACTGGAGACAGATCTCATGGCGTCCCGTCTGAAAAACAAAGTTCCCGCATCCGGGTCAAGAACAAAGGATCCCAAAGCGATCTTTGTGGATGCCCTGTCAGTGAGATGGGACTTTCGTCTAGCCTATGTGTTTCCACCAATCTCCCTGTTACCCAAGGTGATGCGAAAGGCAAAACAAGGAAGGGGCACCGTGATACTAATAGCACCGGCTTGGCCCAGAAGACATTGGTACACAAATCTACAGAGGTTGTTGATGGATGCTCCATTCCTACTCTTTCAACGTCCAGATCTACTGTCTCAGGGTCCTTGCTATCACAAGCACCTGGATCGACTGTCTTTGACGGCGTGGCTCTTGAGACTTTTATCCTGAAAGCAAGAGGATTCATACAAAAGGTAATTCAAACAATGCTCAGAGCAAGAAAACCTTCCTCAGCTAGCATTTATCACCAAATATGGCAAGCCTATATACAATGGTGCAGTGATTGGAAATTTGATCCTAGGTCTTTCAGAGTTTCTAGAGTCCTAGCATTCCTTCAGTTAGGAATGGACAAAGGTCTAAGGGTGGCTTCCTTGAGAGTGCGTCAGCATTGACTGTATGGTTCCAAAAGAAAATTGCTAACCTACAGGATGTGTGCACTTTTTTCCAGCGAATGCTGCACATTTAACCACCTTTTGTTCCTCCTACAGTGCCTTGGGACTTAAGTTTAGTCCTAAAGGCCCTTCAAGTTGCCCTATTTGAACCAATAAAATGAGTGGATTTTAAATGGTTGACAGCTAAAGTTCTCTTTCTACTGGCTATTGCTTCAGCTAGAAGACTTTCAGATTTAGAGGCATTGTTATATCGCCCTCCTTTTCTGATTTTTTATCCAGATAGAGCAGCTCTCAGAACCAAATCTGGGTATCTTCCTAAGGTGGTGTCTACCTTAACGAAGAATTTGAAGTCTCGGCCTTCCAAGGGCGGACCTTTCTGTGGGAGATGCATCGTTGGACGTAGTCCATGCTTTAAGGATCTACACGGATCGTACCAGTGCCATCAGAAAAACAGACACTCTCTTCGTTCTCTACGGATTTCAAAAGAGAGGATGGCCTGCTAACAAGCAGACACTGGTGAGGTGGCTTCGAATGACGATTTCAGAAGCATATTCTCAAGCTGATCTCCCTGTTCCAGCTAATGTCTCTGCTCACTCTACACGTAAGGTAGGTCCATCATGGGCAGCACAACGTGGTGCTTCAGCAGAACAGATATGTAAGGCAGCCACATGGTCTTCCATTAACACATTCATTAGACATTATGCCTTTGATACCTTTGCCTCTCAGGATGCTGAATTCGGGCGAAGGATGCTCCTGTCCAATCAGGAGCATCCCCACCACTAAATTGCTTTGGGACATCCCAATGTTATCCTGTGGATAACCTGTGGACCCTGCAGGAGAAATAATCATTATGGTAGACTTACCGTTGATAACTCTATTTCTCCTAAGTCCACAGGATCCACAGGGATCCCACCCTGACACACCTGATTTGAGGATCCTTTCATTTACTAACCTCTTCCTTCTTGTACGGCAGAGTGTGTGCATGTTCTTTTGACCTGATTCGGGCTCTCTATGATAGGGACGTACAGTCAGGGGAGGCAGTACCTTCCCTGTCATAATGATTGAAGTAATACAAAGAAGATATTTATAACATGTTAAACCAAGGGCAGGAAAAGCCCTATGAAAAAAAAATAGAGTAGAGGCACCAGCAGATCTGCCTCAGTGACAGGGGCATGCCTGCATCCCACTTCAGGGCATGCCCCTGTCAGTGTGGCAGATTTGATTGGTCAGCGGATCCAGCACTGAGCAGTGACTGTTTCCTGCTGTCACTGTCAGTGCTGAGTGTGAATCTCTATCTCCCTCTCCAGGTGCAGTAGAGTCTGCAAAGCAGGGAGGCGCTGTGCTGGAGAGGCACTCTCCCTGCTCTGCTACTCTGCTGGTGTCCGTGTGTGCTGCTGCCCTCCTCCCCCTCCTTCCTCCCACCTCCTTACTCCCACTGGTGAATGCCACCACTGACCTGCAGTATGTCTCAGCTCCAGTACCAGGTGAAGCGATCCTGGAGCTCAGGAAGTTGATGCTGTGTGTGTCTCCTGCATCCAGGTCACATGACTGGTGCTAAATAGTCACGTGACCAGGAAGTGTCAGCTCTACAGAGAGGGTGAGTCCAGCTGTTTATATGGGTGCACAGTTAGTGTATGTGTTGTAGCTCAGTGTGTATGGGGGCACAGTGTGTGTGAGCTCAGTGTGCATGGGGACACAGTGTGTGTATGGAAACATAGTGAGTATATGGGAGTATAGTGTGTGTGTATGGGGGCAAGGGCTGCCATCAGAAATTCTCGGGCCCCAGGACTCAAAAAAATAATAATTAAAAAAAAAATATATATATATACACTGCTCAAAAAAATAAAGGGAACACTAAAATAACACGTCCTAGATCTGAATGAATGAAATATTCTTATTAAATACTTTGTTCTTCACATAGTTGAATGTGCTGACAACAAAATCACACAAAAATTATCAATGGAAATCAAATTTATTAACCCATGGAGGTCTGGATTTGGAGTCACACTCAAAATTAAAGTGGAAAAACACACTACAGGCTGATCCAACTTTGATGTAATGTCCTTAAAACAAGTCAAAATGAGGCTCAGTAGTGTGTGTGGCCTCCATGTGCCTGTATGACCTCCCTACAATGCCTGGGCATGCTCCTGATGAGGTCACGGATGGTCTCCTGAGGGATCTCCTCCCAGACCTGGACTAAAGCATCCGCCAACTCCTGGACAGTCTGTGGTGCAACGTGGCGTTGGTGGATGGAGCGAGACATGATGTCCCAGATGTGCTCAATTGGATTCAGGTCTGGGGAACGGGCGGGCCAGTCCATAGCATCAATGCCTTCATCTTGCAGGAACTGCTGACACACTCCAGCCACATGAGGTCTAGCATTGTCTTGCATTAGGAGGAACCCAGGGCCAACCGCACCAGCATATGGTCTCACAAGGGGTCTGAGGATCTCATCTCGGTACCTAATGGCAGTCAGGCTACCTCTGGCGTGCACATGGAGGGCTGTGCGGCCCACCAAAGAAATGCCACCCCACACCATTACTGACCCACTGCCAAACCGGTCATGCTGGAGGATGTTGCAGGTAGCAGAACGTTCTCCTTGGCGTCTCCAGACTCTGTCACGTCTGTCACATGTGCTCAGTGAGAACCTGCTTTCATCTGCGAAGAGCACAGGGCGCCAGTGGCGAATTTGCCAATCTTGGTGTTCTCTGGCAAATGCCAAACGTCCTGCACGGTGTTGGGCTGTAAGCACAACCCCCACCTGTGGACGTCGGGCCCTCATACCACCCTCATGGAGTCTGTTTCTGATCGTTTGAGTAGACACATGCACATTTGTGGCTTGCTGGAGGTCATTTTGCAGGGCTCTGGCAGTGCTCCTCCTGTTCCTCCTTGCACAAAGGCGGAGGTAGCGGTCCTGCTGCTGGGTTTTTGCCCTCCTACGGCCTCCTCCAAGTCTCCTGATGTACTGGCCTGTCTCCTGGTAGTGCCTCCATGCTCTGGACACTACGCTGACAGACACAGCAAACCTTCTTGCCACAGCTCGCATTGATTTGCCATCCTGGATGAGCTGAACTACCTGAGCCACTTGTGTGGGTTGTAGGGATGTCATACAGGCACGTGGAGGCCACACACACTACTGAGCCTCATTTTGACTTGTTTTAAGGACATTACATCAAAGTTGGATCAGCCTGTAGTGTGTTTTTCCACTTTAATTTTGAGGGTGACTCCAAATCCAGAGCTCCATGGGTTAATAAATTTGATTTCCATTGATAATTTTTGTGTGATTTTGTTGTCAGCACATTCAACTATGTAAAGAACAAAGTATTTAATAAGAATATTTCATTCATTTAGATCTAGGATATGTTATTTTAGTGTTCCCTTTATTTTTTTGAGCAGTGTATATATATATTGGTAGATGCTCAATTAGCTTAGTGATATCATTCAGGTGCTCGAAAGGGAGGGGTATTTCTAAGCAAGAAAAAAAGGCATTTGTTTCCCCCAGCACCCTGAATGATAACCGTAACCAGATATAAATTCCACATAATAATAGAATTCAGAGATCTTCGTTACACATATTTGCGCAAATGTGTGAATAAGCCCCAAAGCCGCATCAAGGCGTCTCTGTATATTTGGGGTCCCTAGCGCTATATCTAGGTGCAGGGTGTGGCACCCCAAAACACCAGCATAAGCCAGAAAGCCCAGCGTAGCATACCAGTGAAAAAACTATAGTGTTAATAAATTAGTATTTAGGAAGCCGAAGCTATAGAGAAAGTGATACAAAAATGAAATGCAATTAAAATAGAGAAATAGGGACCCCAAATATACAGGCTGGCCTGAGCTGCAGCAGATGCATGTGGTAGCAGTCTGGTCCTGTATAGCTCCGCCCCCTCCACTTCGTGTAGCTCCACCCCCTTTTCATGACCGAGATCTTGCAGTGTCACAGGAGGGGGAGAGGATGCTGCAAGCTTCTATTGAAAAGTCAGTGCCAACATGGCCGCTGCCTCAGAGGAGACAGTTATTAAAGATACTAGAGGCACCTCCTCTAGTATCTTTAATAACTGTCTCCTCTGAGGCGGCAGACATTTTTGGAGGGATATTTACAATAGAAGTTTGCAGCATCCTTGCCCCCTCCTGTGACAGTGCAAGAACTAGGTAATGAAAAGTGGGCGTAGTATCTCAGCAGGCGGACAGAGGCATGAGCGGTTCGGGCCCTCTTCTCTCTGTAAGAGAGGCAGGGCCTAGGACAGCTGTGCCCACAGCACCCTCCCTGATGGTGGGCCTGATTGGGGCACAGTGTGTGTGTGAGCAGGGGAAGATAAGTGAGTATACGGGAGCACAGTATATATGTATGTATAAGGGCACAGTGTGTGTGTGAGCTCAGTGTGTATGGGGTCACAGTGTGTGAGCTCAGTGTGTATGGGGGCACAGTGTGTGTGTGTGTGTGTGTGTGTGTGTGTGTATAGGGACACAGTGTGCGTGTGCGGGGTGGGGGAATTAGGTTTAGGCACCACCGGGGGAGGTTAGGTTTAGGCTGCGGTTAGGGTTAGAAGGTAGAGGAGGGGGTTTAGGATACTTACCTCGCCCCTGATGAGATTGCCGTGATCGGGATGCCAGCGTCGGGATACTGACTGCCGGTATCTCGCTGAGATATAATACTGAATCCATACGGCCAAGTAACTTAGAATATTGCAGTCAGCCTAGTTCTCAATGCACCAATTTAACAAGATCAGAAGGCTAGTTGATAGATTAGGGTTAGGTTGCAGGGAGGGGGAGTTAGGCACCTACGGGGAGGGTAAGGGTTAGGCTGCGAGGGGGTTAGGTTTAGGCAATGCCGCAGGAATGTTAGGGTTAGGCATTATAGAGGGAGGTTAGGGTTAGGCGGGGAGGGAGAGGGGATAACACCCCCTACTCACCCCAAGCTGTATGTTGATGTAAATACAGTTTTATTAGCCAGTGCCTCCCCAGTCACTGACCTCACGCACGTCACTGCTCTATGATGCTTCTGCCTTGAGCTTTGGAAAACAACTGAATTGCCTGAGCCAGGAGGCGGGGATATAGGGACGGCCCGTCGCATTCTGGGAGACTGAAAGCTTTGATCATTTGGCGCCAATCCGCTGTTGTTACCTCATATCCTAATGTTATCCTGTGGATCCTGTGGACTTAGGAGAAATAGAGTTATAAAACTGTAAGTTCTTACCATAACGATTATTTCTTCTTATCTTCCATCCATTACAGAGTACATTCTATCATATGCTCCTGCAATGAAACCATTTGGGGGCAAATCCTTATCATACTCAGGAAGAACTTTATCTGCTATAGTTGATGGTCTGCAGCCTGGTGAACGATATATTTTCAAAATCCGGGCAACCAACAGGAGAGGACAGGGCCCTCAATCTAAAGCTTTTACAGTTACTATGCCAGCGGGTAAGCAGCTATTTAAATTAATTTATTCATCTGCTTTCACTGTTACTTCATGATTTTTTTTTATTGTTCTGTTTCTGGCTCCAGAAAAGTTCTCTAAAACATGCCTTGTAGTCTCAGTGGTAATTTTATAGCTTGTAAAACAGAGAATCAATTAACTCTTGTTTAATAAAAAACAGTTGTTAATTTTAAAGCTGATTGTATAACAATATGAGCTACTGCCTTTTCTAATTTACTGACTACGCTAGTAACGAGACTTGCGCCCCCTGTGGGACCTCCTGTGCCTGTACAATCACATATTTGTCCATGTTGTAAATCCACCATGGTTGGATACTCTGTCTACTCAGTTACAGCAGTTAAATCAGACTTTGGTTAAACAAAAGCCTGACCCTCGCCCTCCTTGGACCAAAGTGTCATCTAAGCGGGCCATTTCTTCCTCACAGTCCACGCATGTTTCGGATACTTCGATGAAGATGGCGTATATACTGACCCATAAAGACACTGATGTAGATGCTTCTGATGGGGAATCTACAACACAGGTGGATGTTCCTGACCTCTTGGAGGCTGTCAAACTGATTCTTCAGATTCATGATGAACCTGAACTTCCAGATACGTCTAAGAAACCTGATAAGTTCAAACATTAGAAGGTTACTAAATTAGTTTTGCCACATTCTGACCATTTAGTTGACATACGTCAGGAATCCTGGGAGTCTCCAAGAAAGAAATTCTCCCTGTCTAAAAAGATGCTAGCTCGTTATCCCCTCGCTGCAGAGTTAAGTAAAAATTGGGAAATTTTGTGTTACTTAATTAATAAATAAGTAACAGCAAGGAGTGCTGTAGATTAAAAATAGAATAACATTTAATAACATTCAAACTATTTTCTTTAAAAATAACAACACTTCTCCTGAGGAAACCGCTGGCTCTGGAATAGCGGAGAAACATGTAGAGAGTTACCCGACACAAGCAGGAGCCGCTATAATACAACTGGACATCCTGGGCAATTCACAAAATCCTGGGTACGCCCTCCCCCATAAAAACCTCTTACCAATCTTGGACGGTATTAAACAACAGCCACCTGAGTCCCAGGCCGCACAGTGGACAGTTATTGCGAGAGCCGGATATCAGCATTGAACGTCAGCTTGCAAGCGCTGCTGTGATTTAAGCTCCCTGACGCCATAACTCTTTGACGCCGTGGACGGCACTGAATGCGGATGGCCAAATCAAGTCCTGTGGGTGAGAACTGTGTATAAATCAGGGGTAGTAGCATAGCGTACCCGTTTATCATCAGTAACAACTTGGAAGTTGCATCTGTGAGTTTTTATCCAGGATTGCTTATGACTGACTGTTATAAAAACCATTTTTTTCTGGACTCAATTCAGTCATATCGATAATAAAGGTATTAACCCTATGTTTACGGCAACTGCTTGTGGTTTAATATTGCTATTCTGAAAGCATTCGTTATATTTAAAAAAATTATTTTTAATGTTATTAAATGTTATTCTATTTTTAATCTAGAGTGCTCCTTGCTGTTACTTATTTATTAATTAAACAACACAAAATTTCCTTTGATCACTTTACTGATTTCCAGATAATCAAATAGGAGCTGCTAATATATCTTATATAAAAAAGACAATTGTTGTGAATATATAGTAAATTGTGCCCGATTCTGTCTATCTTTAAGATTAGACAGTCCTGAAAAATTGGGAAACACCGCCACCAGTGGACTCACATGTTGCACGTCTGGTGGTGTCTTCTACTCTGCCTGTCACTACTGTCACTTCTCTGAAGGAACCGACGGATAAGCGTGTGGAGGGTTGCTTGAAGTCTATTTACACTCTTGCGGGAGCTGTGCATAGACCTACTATAGCGGCTTCTTGGGCTGCAAAAGCTATTGAAGCCTGGGTTCAAGAAGTTGAAGCGGAGCTACCTCCGAATTTTTCTGATAATGCCAGACAGTGTCTTTCATATATTACCACAGCCTCTCATTACATTCAGGAGATGGCCTCTGATGCCGGTGTGCTGGCAGCCAAAGCGTCTACTATGTCCATTCTACCATGCCGTATTCTGTGGTTGCGGTCCTGGTCTGTGGATCTGGACTCTAAAAAGACCATGGAGGTGATGATCCCTTTTAAGGGAAACATCCTTTTTGGGGAAGATCTGAACAAGATTGTTGCTGACTTAGCGTCTGCTAAAACTGCATGTCTGCCGAGTACTAATCCTTTGGCTCCGAAGGCTAAAAGTACCACCTTTCATTCCTTTTGACCTCTAAGCAAAGCAAAGGGTCAGGCGTACCCAAACCAGGCTCGTACTTCTAAAACCTCTAAGCCCAAACCTAAACGTTCCTGGGATGCCCGTCAGTCTGCTTCCAAAGCAGACAAGCCTGCTGCATGACGGGGCAGGCCTCCCCCAGGGGGACCCGAGGGTGGGAGGCCGACTTCTGTGGTTCGCCCAGGTATGGTTACAGACCACTTCGATGCCTGGGTGAGGGAAGTTGTCACTCACGGATACACCATCTCTTTCAAGAAATGTCCCCCTCGCCAGTTTTGCTCAACAAATATCACTTCGGATTCGTTGACAGCAAAAACTCTACATTTGGTAGTGCAATCCCTCCTGGACACAGGAGTGATAGTGCCTCTGCCTCTGGCTCAGAGAGGCAGAGGGTACTATTCAACACTGTTCCTGGTTCCGAAACCGAATGGATCCTCCCGGCCCATTTTCAACCTTAAGTCTTTGAACAAATTTGTGAAGGTCTCCAAATTCCGTATGGAAACTCTTCGCTCTATTGTTTTGGTCTTGGAGCCCAAGGACTATATGGTATCTCTGGACATACAGGATGCTTACCTACATATACCTATTACCATGTCGCATCAGCAATATCTGCGGTTTGCTATAGGCAACCTACATTATCAATTCCAGGCCTTGCCTTATGGACTGACCACAGCTCAGCGAATCTTCATCAAGTTCATGGTGGTCATGACGGCCCTTCTCCGCCGTCAGGGTATCAAGATCCTGTCATATCTGGACGACTTGTTTATCCTGGCGAACTCCCCAGAGGTTCTCCTCCGTCATCTGGAACTGACGGTACAATTCCTGCAAGCCCACGGGTGGCTCATCAACTGGAAGAAATTCTCGCTGGTCCCTGCTCAGAGCATGGTGCACCTGGGGGCGTTACTCGACACACACGACCAATGGTTGTTTTTGTCTCCGGAGAAGGTCCTGAGAATTCAGGACAGGATAAGATGCTTCCTCTCTCGCCTACGTGTGTCGATACACTCGGCGATGCAAGTACTAGGCCTCATGGTGGCGACTTTTGACATGGTATAGTATGCTCAATTTCATTCTCGCCCTCTGCAGCGGTTAATCCTTTCCAAGTCGGACAGCCTGCCTCCCCGGATCAGGTCTCACATAATTTCCTTGACTCCGGAAGTTTGTCTGTCTCTGAGTTGGTGGCTCCAGGACCAACAATTGAGCAGGGGTTGTCCCTTCTGGATCTTCAACTGAGTCCTAACGATGGATATCAGTTTGCGGGGTTGGGGCGCGATGTTGGAGCAACACTCTCTTCAGGGTCGGTGTGCCAGGGAGGAATCTCTCCGTCCGATAAACATTCTGGAGCTGCGGGCAGTGTTCAATGCTCTGAAACTGGCCCTGCCTCTGGTACAGAACAGGCCTGTTCAAGTACAGTCGGACAACGCCACCACGGTGGCATACATAAATCATCAAGGTGGCACTCGAAGCCGCAAGGCAATGACGGAGTTGTCAAAGATTCTTCTATTGGTGGAACACTATCTACCAGCCATATCGGCAGTGTTCATTCTGGGGGTCCTCAACTGGGAAGCGGACTTCCTCAGTCATTAGGACGTACATGCCGGAGAGTGGACCCTTCATCCGGAAGTCTTTTAACTCCTAGTGGACAAGTGGGGCCTACCAGATGTAGACCTGATGGTGTCTCGTCACAATCACAAGGTTCCGGTCTTCGGAGCAAGGACAAGGGATCCTCAAGCAGCGTTCGTGGACGCGCTGGCAATTCCATGGAACTTTCGGCTGCCATATGTGTTCCCTCCGGTGTCACTCCTGCCCAGGGTAATAAGGAAGTTCAAGCAAGAACGGGGAATACTACTTCTAATCGCTCCTGCGTGGCCCAGACGTCATTGGTTCTCAGACCTGCAGGGTCTCTCGACAGAGCGTCCCCTTCTACTTCCGCAACGCCCAGACCTCCTCGTTCAGGGCCCTTGTGTCTACCAGGATCTGGCCAAACTGGCTTTGACGGCGTGGCTCTTGAAGCTTCAGTTCTGAGGGCCAAAGGATTTTCTGAGGCGGTCATTCAAACTATGTAAACCGGCTTCGGCTCAGATTTATTATAGGATTTTAGAATTCTTACTTCACCTGGTGTGCAGCTAAGAATTATGACGCATACAAGTTCAGTACTGCCAAACTTTTGGCTTTTGTGCAACAGGGCCTGGATTTAGGCCTTCGTCTGGCCTCCCTCAAGGTTCATAGTTCAGCCTTGTCGGTATGGTTTCAGAGAAAAATTGCGTCTCTGCCTGACATTCATACTTTCACTCAGGGTGTTTTACGGATTCAACCTCCCTATGTCCCTCCTGTGGCTCCTTGGGATTTATAGGTTGTTCTGGATGCCATACAAGAGTCTCCGTTTGAACCTCTTGAGTCTGTGGAACCTAAGTGGCTTACACTTAAGGTCTTGTTTGTGCTGGCTATTGCCTCTGCTAGAAGGGTTTCAGATTTGGGTGCCTTATCCTGTCGGTCACCCTATCTGATTTTTCACCGTGACCGTGCGGTTCTTAGAACTCGCCCTGGTTATCTGCTTAAGGTGGTGTCGTCTTTCCACCTTAACCAAGAGATTGTGGTTCCAGCCTTTTTCTCTCCTGGTTTGTCTTCCAAAGAAAGGTCTTTGGATGTGGTACGGCCTCTCCGTATATATGTGAAGAGAACCTCCTCTCTTAGGAGATCTGATTCTCTCTTTATCCTTTTCGGTTTTCACAAGCGAATAAGCAGACCTTAGTCAGCTGGATTATTATTATTATTAAATTTTATTAATAGGGTGCCACAAGTGTTTTGCAGCGCCGTACAAAGGACAGTACAGGGAGACAAAACTTAGCATAACAGTAAATAAATAACAAAGATGGAGTGCAGGTAACAAAGAGCACCACAATTCTCATACATAATACAGCTTAGATGTAAGTACCAAGGGAGTAATCATTGTACGGCTTGGGGCTGGCGGCCATAGATAGAGAGGAGCCTTTACCAGTAGGAGAAAATGCAAGTAAAGAAATGTGTCGAGAAGAGGGCTTAGACAACAAGAGGAAAGAGGGCCCTGCTCTGAAGAGCTAACAATCTAGTGGGGAGGGGCGACAGACAGATGACATGAGGTGCAAGCAAGCAGAAGGAAGTCCGATGGCGGTATGCAAGCAGAGCAGAGATGTTCAAGGCATGGGGATGGAGGAGCAGCCTAAGGACTAGGTTATGCATTGGAGAGGTACGTTTTGATAAATAGGTGGGTTTGCAGTGCCCATTTGAAGCTTTGCAAGGTCGGGGAGAGTCTAATGGAGCGGGGGAGCGCGTTCCACTGAAGGGGTGCAGCACCGGAAAAATCCTGAACTCGTGCATGGGAAGAATGGTGATTGCACAAGCTTATGTGCAGGCTGGACTTCCAGCTCCTGCTACTATCAAGGCTCATTCTACTCGGTCTGTTGGACCTTCTTGGGCGTCCTGCCGTGACGCATCCCTAGAACAATTGTGCAAGGTGGCTACGTGGTCCTCAGTGAACACGTTCATCAGGTTCTATGCCTTTGATACTTCTGCCTCTCAGGATGCTTCCTTTGGACGCCGGGTTCTTGTGCCTGCTACAGTGCATCCCCTCCCATGAGGAACTGCTGTAAGACATCCCAATGTTATTCCCTATGGAATTACAATGTACCCCGCTGCAGAAAAGGAGATTTATGGTAACACTTACCATTGTTAAATCTCTTTCTGCGAGGTATACTGGACTCCACAGGACGCCCACCCTGATGCACTTAGCTTCTTTTGGTTTGTATGGAATTTGCCGCTGGTACCTTCTCCTGTCGTGAGAATGTAGTTATCTTTGGCTACTAACTACTGTCGTCTCTTTTACCTGCTGCTGCATTGGACTGGTTAACAAAACTGAGCTCCAGTGCCTGGAGGCGGGGATATAGAGGAGGCGGTGCAGTGCATCCTGGGAACAGTCAACGCTTTAGCCTGTTGGTGCCTCGGATCAAGATCCAACTCTACATCCCGATGTTATTCCCTGTGGAATCCAGTGTACCTCGCAGAAAGAGATTTAACAATGGTAAGTCTTACCATAAATATCCTTTTTATAAATATAGAATTTAGCAATGAGTCTTCATTATTTATATAAATTTTAAAGTTATTCTCTTTGACAATAATGCTTCCATCAATTTATTTCCCCCTTAACATGTGCATAATTAATCTGAGTACTATATAGAAAAATAATAATCTTTTTTCCTTTTTTATTGCTCATAAAAAAATTAAATTCTACTTTTTTTTCACATGTACATTGATGTGTGCGTAGTTCATGGCTACACCTTCGCTTCCCATTCCAAACGCATTCAATCATCCTGTTTTGTTGTTAATTTTGTATATTTATGTTTAATCTTCTGATTTTTGTCTGTTACATGTGCTGTCTGCAGCTCTGTTCTGTCAGTTTAATTGCAGCTGTATTCTGTCTGCTTAATTGCTGTAGCAGCATACCTGTTGCGAAATGCCTTGTTACCTAATGGGCCCTACAGATTCGATGACCCGCCGCCGAGCTGCCCGCCGGCTGATATGGCAGACGGGTGACCCAGCGGGGGTGGGGGGGACGGGGGGAGGTGACGGGGGGAGTGAAGTTTCTTCACTCCCCCCCATCACCCGGCTCCATAGCAGTGCATGCTAATATGGTCGAGATTGTCCATATTGGCCTGCATGCATAAGCGACCCGACACCAACAATGAACGAGCATGGGGCCGCGCATCGTTCATTGTTGGTGCCTACACACTGAACGATATGAACAAGTTCTCGTCCATTAATGAACGAGAAGGTTCATATTGTTCAGTTAAATCTTTCAGTGTGTAGGGCCCTTTACTCCAGTATGTGGTTTCTTGTTAAAGTCAGGAGTCTGGTGGATGTGCAGCAGCACAGTTGCACTGAGTTAGTAATTAAAGGGAGCTTGTCTGTACTGAACCTTGTCATTGGTTAGTGTTCCCTTTATATTCCCAGTCTGCCCATTATTTCATGCTGGTCATAGAATTGGGTTGCTGCGTGGGCCTTTGGGCCTCAGTATCAAGTCCCAGTCCTGTTTGAACACTGCTTCTTAGCTATAGTTCTGCAGAAGCATTATTTTTTTTGTCCCTGCAATCAGTCCATCATTTATGTCCCTGTTTTATGTGTTTATATGAGTGCATTGTGTGGTTCTTGCGAGAGACTGTCAGTTCCATTCCACTATAGTCTCTCTTTCTCTCTCTCTCACCGTGTACATAGTCTCAACCCTTTCAGTCTGTCCTCAGACCAATCTCTTTTCTCAGTCTGTCCTTGTCTATCTTCTACACTGCTCCTTTGTGTTGGTACTGTGGTTGCCAGGAGTAATATTGACTGGCCAGAGGTATTCTGTGTTTGTATTACAGAAAGTAGGTGATAACTGCTGGGCGCCAATCCAAATGACAATTCGTGTAAAACTAGACAATTGCTATATCATGTAACAAAAAAATCACTGTCAAATATATAAATTAGATACGTCCCTTAGTAATACTTTAGTTCAGGCGTATAGGGATTTCTCTGGATTTCTCACAGATGAATGGACACTTTCTCCGGATATCAATCGACGATATCATACAAAACAAGAGGATGAAAAATTCTCGTGTAATACAGTTTATTTTCTTGGCATATAAAACAAAACAAAATCTAAAAACTATACCATATAGGTAAAGAATCTTTTCGCAAAAAACAAAGCACATGCAGCAATAGGGTGATATCTGTGTTGGATGTAGAGGTGGTAATTACCAGATGGTTGGAGGATATAAATCCTCAATAAAGGAAGTTCTTAATCACCAGTCAGCCTCCCGGGTAATGGCATCCTGGATTTTGCGGCAATCTCCCCTTCACAGACCGCAAAGAAATCCCCTCAGCTGCGCCGACGCGTTTCAGGCCTTACTAGGCCCTTCCTCAAGGCTAATGTGCTTTCTAAACAAATCTCATTCCTTTTATTCCCAAACCATCCAATCACATACTTAATTGGGATAAATAATTAAACCTGTGGAAGGACATGGTGTCCTCCCTCTGTTTATCCATGTTATCATGACCACGTCATATAAAAAGAGAAACAGATATTCTTAAAAACAATCCATGCTAAATGAAGTGTCCAAAATACATTGTTTACACCACTATTAAAATATCATGCTGTATAGATAAATAGCTAGCACAAATATCCGTTGAGCTGTAGTAGGATTGGGTTACACCCCCATTTGGTGTATTACAGTCTAGGCAGCCGGTTGTGCGCACTGGAAAAGTGCTCCATTTTTTTATTTCCATTCTGTGTTTGTATGTCTGTTCTGCTTTCCCTCTCTGTATTCAATTGTTATACACTTCTGTGATTGCCAGTAGCGACTACTGTGGATTAGGAGCATTGCTTGTCATTTATGTACCAGTTGATATGTGTCTTATCCGGTCCTGATCCCACTGTGTGTTATATTCCAGCTATTTACCAGTACCTGCCAGTCCAGCTTTATCTAGTCCTTGTCTAGTGTGTGCCTGTCTGTCCAGCTTTAACCACTCTGTGCATGGTGGGTGTCTACTGCAGCATATTTCCTTGCATTTGCCCAGCCTCCAATAGTTTCCTTGTCCACATTAAGACCTGGAGGCATCTGAGTGCTGGGTGGACTTAATCCACCTGGGAAAGGCGGCTGCTAAAGGTGAAGCTTTAGTACGCAGGAGACTTGAGGATTGCTGGGCTTGCGTAACAATCCATCCAGATACATTCCCCGGATCATTTCTATCAACACTCAGTCCTGATATACTCCCCAGATTGTAACATTGTCTCTCTTTTAATTGTTTTTATTACTTTTTCATCACTGTTTATTTGATACAGCAGAAAGGAATCTTTATTTTTTTGTAAATGCTAATCAACATACATGTTAATAGAGTGTTGTATATTTTACGATTTTATTTTGTTTTTTGTAGCTAGTACTGCAACCAAGAATCTTTATCATCAATCTCAAATAGAGGATTTTGCTAAATTGGAAAAGACAAAGCAAGAAAAAGTTCCAGTAAAAAATGTTCCTTCAGAATCCTCTGAAGAAGATAGCATAGACAATTTTAGGGATCATGAGGATACATTGTCACAGAAACAAGTTCACAAAGTCTGGATACCCAATAGAAAAACAGATTATTCAGAGACTAACTCTCAATCAACTGAAGTGACTGATGATGCTGAGACTACAACATTAACACCTAAGCTTTCAACTCCAAGTCCTAGGAGACGAATCCAGCCACACTTAAATAATCGATTTAATCCAAACATTGCTAGAAGACCATTTAGAACAAATTCTTTCAATTTACGGCGAAAACTAGTGGCTTCAAAACCTACTCCAACTACAAAAGTAGTAGATGAAAACAATGAAACAGAGGATTCAGAATTTCATGAGATAGATCATCATTCCACAATGGAAGATAAACATAAATCTAACAATGGTGAAGAAATAACCAATGAAAGTAAAGAGGTAGAAAGTTTAAATAATAATGATAATTTAGAAAATCTGGCATCTAAAGTGTCTCAGACAGATTCAATTACAAGAGAATCAAGTACCAAAATAAATGTACATAATGTTGACAGTCTACATGAAGTAGAAAAAGACAAATCCTTACCTACCTCGCCTTTGTCTAATCCATTAGTGAAAGAAGCCACTTCTTTAAATAATAGAAAAGATACAAGTAGGACTTCGATCATGACAGGGATTACTAAATCTTCTAATCTTGAAAAACTGCCCACAAATCACAAACCACATTTTGCCCAGATACCATCACCAAGCATAGATGAAGAAGGCATAGACATAAGTGAAAGTGATGAATCTAGATCATCTCCTCCTCAACAGTCTTCAAGACAGACTAATAATAGGAATCCTATTGTAACAATTCCAAGGCAAGCTCATTCTAAATTGGTTCCATCTTCTAAAGTTGATCACAAACAATCACATTCTACTCCTATTTTAAACAGGGAACCAACATATTCTGCACACAATTATACAATCTCTGACCCCAATTCTAATAAAGGCAGCAGAGATTCTGGTTTGCAAGACTTCCAAACTAAAACATTCAAAGGACCTCATTCATCAAAGATATCTAATTCTAAAAGTAGGCAACAAACAATAGCCAGAGCTGCTTTAAGGACACTTTCATCAACTACTATTCCTCCTACTACAACCACTGCTGCTGCTGCTACTACTACTACTACTACTACTACTACACAACAACAACAACAACAACAACAGCAACCACTACTGAAGCACAAACTACTAGTAAATCATACAAACCAAATATAATGGCCATTGATAATAAAGTATCCTCTTCCACTAAACAGCCTTCTGTCCCATCGTTCTCTGGAAAATCAGCTTTAGATATATTACAATACTATAGAAGAAGGAGTTCTCAAGTTAGCTCTAATGTTGGACGTAAAATAACATCTAATGGTAATTCAAAAAGTGGGCCTGTGACAACTACTCAAACTACTACATCAACAGCAGTTATATCGATCACTATACCCCCAAAAATGATAACAAAATTTACTGATGATAAATTACTAGAGGTCCCTATAAAGAAAGATCCATACTTAAGTTCATCTGAAGTGCCTTTTAAATCTTCTAAATCTAGACAAGAAATGTACATGAAAGAATCTAAAGAAGTGCTTTTACCTATTACACCTGTCATACATAAATCCAAGAAAGATGGTCAGAAAACATCTTCAACACCAATCATAACATCCAACAGGAAAACTGCTACCTACGATATACCAATCAAGAAGGACATCACTGGGACAAAATCTAAGCAACTGAAAGTATCAACAACTAAGGAGAGTCAAATTCCATCTGTTGCTTCTCATTTATATAATGAAAAATCAAGGAACTCTGAAGAGGTACATGAAGAACAACCAGAGGAAAGAAAAATATCACAGAATATGTACAAAAACCCAAAATATAATTTAGCAGTTTCCACAAAGCCAACAGCAGCATCTAGGATAAGTTCAGCCGTGCCAATTCCTCAATTAAAGTCAAGTAATTCTCAATCAAGACACATGGTTGACAGTTCTCAAAGTAATGGAGAATCATCACCATCATATGTAACGCAGAACAAACATGCTGGACTGAAGAAAACATTTGCTAAACAGGGATATGATTCTTTAACACCATTATCAGGTGATCCTTTGATCCAGACTGATAGCTCTGATGTTGAGGAAGATCATGATAGTCAACATCAAACAAAAACATCAAACATGGGAACGTCTTTCCCATTATCTAGAACAGTCCACAGCTCAAGGCAGAGACCGATTAATAGGACAAATGGCAGAATCCCTGCAGAAGGTGAAAGGAGAATCGGCAAACCATATGTTTCATCTGCAAAAGTTGTGGACCCAATGAAACATATCCCCACAATTCTAGAAAAATCAGAGTTTTCAACTTTAGACACAAGTAATATCCACAGCATTCCTAAAAAACAACTACGTGAAAAGGTAGAAATTCCCACATCACCTTTAAGGACAAGATTATCTTCATACTCTAATGTTCGCTTGCTTAAAAACAGAAATAGTAATGGGAATATTAATAATAACAAAAATTCCTTGGAAACAACTTTTTCTGAAAAGCAATCTATGAAGCTGGAAGATGAAGATGAATTAAGTGCCCCACCTACATTAAAAGAAAACAATGAAAAGTCATCTGGAGCTTCTTTATTGAATTCTAAACAATCTGTTATACCAAGGAGAGCAACTACAACGGTTTCCCCAACAACAAGTAGACCTCAAAGCTCCACCAGAGCATCACCTTACCGATTACTTCCATCGAAATCTAGACAACTAAACTATGGCAGATCAACATTTCACAGGACTACGCCTTCACCAACTACCTCTCAAGTACGTACTGCATCTCCTACCTATTCATCCTCCTTGCTACGTCAGAGAATGTTAAATTCAAGATTAGGATCTCCATTAAGAAGGCAGTTTACAAGACCCTCCTATAGACAAGGTAATTAGCTCTCTCCTTATACTAAAATTGTACATAACTGCACATAATAAAATTGAAATAGCATATTATGATAAAAACTAGAGATGAGCGGATTCGGTTTTACTCGGATTTACTCGGTTCTCAAAACGGTATCTGATTGGCTATCCAAAACACGTGACATCCGTGAGCCAATAAGATGCCGTTTAGAGAACCGAGTAAATCCGAGTAAAACCGAATCCGCTCATCTCTAATAAAAACTATTTATTTTTGAGATGTGAAAAACATGTCTGTTGTGCAACATAACCAAGCATATTTGAAAAAATCTTTTTATTCCTTAAACATCTTTTGTGTAGATGACTATTTCATATTTTGAATTTACATTTTAACAATTAATGAGACTTATTGAATCAAAAATAATTCCCAAATAGTAGGCTATTGGTGGATATGAGGAATTTTGCTTGTAATTTGTAATTAGTATTTATTGAGCGGTGAAGAAATGTTCTAAAGATTTTTTATTCACAAAGCTTCCCTTGACATTTCGTATCAGATGAGTTGTTATTATGTGCTGTGTGAATGGGAAGCAAAAGTAATAATTAACTTTAGCTTGTCCTGAATATTTATAAAGTTCTGCGGTCAGGAGGTCTACAGTGACAATGGGCCTGATTCAGACCTGGCCGAAGGTCTGGGGCAACATGCAGAGTCCAGATTATCAGGAATCTGTGGCTGCACAAGGTCCATTGCCCATGGTTCCCCTATGCCGCTGCCTGATTTACAGGCAGCAGTGTAGAGGGGGTGGGCAGGGGGTGCATGGAGGCTTGCGTTCCTGGAAATGGTGGAGTGTCGCACCCTTTTTCCGGGAGGGGAGAGGCCTGGGTCTATATGTCACCACACAGACTTCCTGACCTCACAGAATCCACTTCAGTGGGCCAGCTAAGTAAGATGGAACTTACTGAGCTGGCCATCTGCTTGGAATATCGCGACCACATTGTAGCATCCAGTTTACAACGTCGGTCACAGTGCTGGGATCGCAGCTACATGCAGGAGGCATCTTTTCTACTGAGACGTCTCCTGTATACCCCCCCCCCTAGAAATTGGATAAAAATTCAATCTAGCTTGCATGCAGCATTGTATTTTCAGATAAACAGAAAAAATAATCTAGCCGCCAAACTGCAATGGATGTCCCAATAGGCTAGATGTAAGAAGCTGCTGAACACCTGCTGACAAAATTGACAGTTATCTCTCAGAGAATACACAGACAAAAAGGTAGTGGATCACGCTACACACATCAGCCAAAATATCAATAAATTAACAAGGTAGTATACTTACATTTTTTTTTAAAAGCACATACAAGTGTGTAGTAAACAACACAATACAATCATAAAATATCAGTAACACACCTGGGTACTGTATGTATTAAAATATATAATATAATATAATCATCACCACAAACTCAAGATGAATATTAGCCTCCTATAAACATAACAGTATGTGAATAATAACCTTAGTAGGTGACAATGAGTGGCTAGCAATAATGTGGAAAGAAGAATGGGATCTCATACATATATCAAAGTCTCACCATAATGTATAGTGCAAACAGCATCCAAATCCGGACTTTACATTAACACAGAAATATATTGTTCCAGTCAGTCCTGCTATATATAAACTGATGGTGTAATAAAAGCAGACCCAGTGGCTGTAAATGCAGTTCAGATGTCTCAGTATATTCTCACAGGTGAACCTGCAGCTTAAACTCCTCATTGGTTAAGCAGATTACTCTGCTGGTGTCATGCCCAGTTAGGAGCCAGCCCTTAGCAGTAAGAGCACAATATAATGCAGCACTGGGACCATCTCATATGTCAGGAGAGCCCTAGCAGCGTAGTCAGGCTGTGTTATCACTCTGAGCTCCTATCCTGGTCCGAGGTAGCAGTCTGCGGCAAGTTCATTTGCTGTGCCTGCGGGTGGTTGCCTTTCACAAAGATGATAATAGAAGGCACAAGGATGTGGTAAATAAATGGTAAGTGTCCTGTGATTGGTACGCTGTATTACTCAACCCATTTCACTGCAAGTATGTAGCAGCTTTTTCAAGAGGCAGAAATACTTCCATGGGTACTGAGACAGAATAAATAGTGAACCATTATATTGCTCACAAGTGTATCAGATAAATTGCATTTTCATCCATCTCTGAATCAGGCCCTATATCACCAGTGAGTATGTTGACCTCACTATGCTGTTGCCGAGATCCCAACATGGGGGTAATGCTACTTAGAGCACTTTACCCATGTGGATGTTATTACTTAAAACATGGCACCTGTGTAAAATGCTCTATGTAGCATTACACCCATATTGAGGTGATTGTCCACCAAGACTAGTTTTGGTGAAAGGTCTTGACCTAAGGTAGCACAACTATTTTTTTTATAGATCATCGTCTGCTGCATCCTCTCAGTGCATGCAGTTCTGCTCAGTTGAACCAGTATTCAAAACACAACATAAAGCATATGACAAAGGGAATACAAGTGATTTATTTAAGAAAAAATAATGAACATATTGTTAACTTGAGAAAATTGTTCAATAACTTTTAAAGAGAGCAAAGCCATGATGGCTTTGGGTGACTGTGACGTTTTAGTATCTTCAACACACTTTTCGTACATTACAATGATGTTGTATGTTTGTGTTAAATTTTAAGTATTTGTCAGTTAGAGGGGCTATGAGATATTAAATATACCCTCAGTAATGCTTACATAGAGGATAATGACCAACCTCACTCTTTATGTACATGCTGGCATGTAATTGGACTGAATTGGGTTCTGAACTTTGCTATGAGTTTATGTAGTGCTATAGAGGGGTCTGGGTCCAGGAAGTAGGAGGGGCTGGGCCAAAGAAGTGCCAGGTGGCACTGCAGACTTCAGGGTATCATTCCTGGCACTCTGTAAGCCAAATACAGGTGTTAGAGGTGGTAACTGTGCCTTCCTGTTAGCCTTGTGCTCTGGGAAATGGCACCACTCGCATATGCCTAGTGATGTCCATGAAGTCATAGTAGCTGAAAGGCAGTCATCTAGTCATATTCAAGAAAGCCGATTTTATGTAAATCATGGTACCCATATGACCTGACATAGGCCAGGGCCGAAACTAGGATTTTCATCACCCGGGGCAAGGTGGTAATTTGCCACCCACCCCCCAAAAAACAAACAAACATGCAAACAAACAAACAAACAAACAAACACTGTCAGACTAAAATAATCATATCGTCAAAAAATTTGAAAAAAAAGGGGATACTATTGGACAATATTCCCCTATGTGCCCCAAATGCCCTAAGCATCACATGCTCCTCCAGCAGCGTGTTCCACTACATGCCCCCCTGTGTGTCCCCATACATTGCACTATATCACTGCACTACATTCCCATATCCACTGCATTACATCACTCGTACAACATCCCTACATGCTGAACTACATCACTACACTACAGCGTGTCTTCTCAATGGTGTGTCAGCGGCAGCTTGTTATCGGTCGGTGCTGGCCAGGCAGCAGCCGGGATCATAGCCTGCTTAAAAACACAGCACCAACAGCTCACCTGAGCACCCCCTCAATTCCTGCACCCGGGGCACATGCCCCCTTAGCCCATTTTACGGCTCTGCATAGGCTTCATCTGGGTAGCAGACACTGTAACCAGCTAAAGAAAGCATTACTCACTGAACCCAGTAAGGTTAAGAATATTGATCTCTTTATTTTGGACTGATGCCCAAACCAGTTTAAGATGCTCAAACTAGCTTGAGTAGTTTGAGCATCTTTATTGCTGTATGGCAACTATAAATGTACCATAATTTTGATATGAACAATCAGAACTGTATGAGGCATATTTGCTAATTATTGTGGCAATAAGAAAGTAACAATCCCCCAAATGTACTAAAAATCACATGCCGGGACAGGAGCTCCGATAGGATTCATTCCCTGTGATGTGTAAAGAAGTAAAAAGTTCACAAAAGCAATCACTTCTTCATGAGCCGGGTCCACTCTGCGCCTGCACGGCCTGCTAACCGGAGGAACCTTCTCCCGGTGTTTTCTACGATCTGTAGCCCATAGGCTACAGCAACATAATGCTGAACATGGCATAAAACTGCAGGGGCCAAACTTAGTAATGCTTAGTATAGCAACTTCATTTATATATTTAATGTACTACATGGCTCTGATACTGACATAGTTATAGCTGTCATATATTATCTTTAATTCTTAATGCTGTACCATATAATGTTGCTTACATTTTAAGTACACTCATCACATTCCTGCAGTTGAACCAATCAACTCACTGGGAATTGGTGACTATTGTGGAAGCACTGTGGTAAATGTAATAGCCAGTGACTTGAAGGCAACGAGTCTGCATAATGTTTTAAAGTAACAATCATTTAAAAAGCCAACTTTGTCGCCAATGCCCCAATGCTTGCAAATCTCTGGCTATTACATTTACCTCCCCCCAGGGTTATTTATAATATATTTGCTCGATTGGTGTCAGAATAATGTGCTTATTTATAGTTTATAAATGTATTGGTGAATGAGATCATTAACTCATGTGTCTAAAGGGCCCCATACACTACTGTGACATGTCCATCTGACATGTCGCAGGCGATCGCTGGCAATCACCCCGGCAGCCTCCTGGGCGGCAGGATCGCCCAAGATACATTGTATGCTTTCCTTTTGCATATGATGTGTCTTGGGCGATCCAAGCCACGCCTGCGGGGTCGGACCAGATTGAATGTGCAGCACATTCAATCAGGAGTATACGATCCGATGCTCACGGGGCCATGCGTCGGATTGGATTGGATACACAGGCAAAGTGCCCGATTTCACCCAATATATTGGGCTGAAATCGAGCATAATCGTTCTAGTGTATGGGGCCCTTTATATTTGTTTTATACATTTTGTTTATCAAATAAGTTGTGTATGTAACTAAATTTGACAGGTGTATGCATATACTTAGCTGTCATACCTTATAGATTCAGATGTCCATCTTTTTTTTTTTCTATGATACAGTTATCCTGGGGTGGGTAACTAGTTATTGTCAAGTTGTTGGTATTTTATACAGTTTTTGAAATTCTTTATTACAATTACTGTATTACATTATATTAAATGGATGCTGACTTTAATTGTATTAGGAGGTTACTAAATATGGACTTAGAAATATGCTTTATAAGTACATTTTTAGTTCATTGTATCATATCATTATTGTACTTTTTCCTCTGAAACTTTCCTTTTTTCATATAATTGCCCACATATGCAGGTAATAATGGAAGACCCAATATTCCTTCAAGGTTCAACACTAATGGAAACACACCATCTACAAGCAATGGGAAGATCAATGGACAGAGGATGATTTATGGTCCTGAAGGAACAAAGTGGGTAGGGCAACATTCTTTATAAATTTACATATGAATAGTATATCACTTTTTAATACTTATATCATAAATAAGAAGCTTTCGAGATAACTTGCTTAATATATAACTGCATGCAATATATAAAATAAAAATACTCCTGCACCGGTATTTGTTAAGTTAAATTAACATAATGTTCTCTTTCCCTTTATTTAACAATATTGTTTAGTATGAATTTATACCTTCATTTATTATTTGTCGGGAGTGCTACCCATAGCTTAAAGACTACAACATTAACACACAGAAAAAGAAGCCATTTTTTGGGTGCACTAAGAACCTCATAATTAATTTCTAAAATATTATCTTTATTATCATTATTTTAAAAATACTTTTACTTTTATTCAGCCATTATGAAATATGTTTAAAATCGATAGAGTGAATAGAAGATAAAGTGTAATTAAAATATAATTCTATTGACAGAAACTGTTCTGTTCTATTGTCAATATTATTCTTCCAATAAAGGCATTATGGCCCCCACTGATTTGTCTGAAATTAGTATCTATTTAATCCTGTTTATTTTTAGTTAAATTCTGCTCACCAGGAGATCCTCACATAAATAAAGCTATAGATGTCTCAATAAGATACAAAGTTACTCTTTTTCTGTTACAATAAAAAGTATCCTTCAGTGCCTGTGTTGTCTCCTTTTTTTTTCTAGAGGTCCTTCAGTGCATAAACGGTATAGACATATAACTCTTTCATTATTGAAGATAGATCAAGGTTTAGTAGTGATACATAAGTGTTAAATCACGCGTCATTCACCGTGCTAGTTTCCTGCGGGTCCGTCTGTGACACTGCACCCTGTGCAATTTCAACACATTACACTTAGTCACAATGGGCTGTGTGTCCGATCCCTTTATTATGTAGACTGTATGTTATTCAGATTTTATGAATAAATGTCTGATCCCAAATGCAAATAGAACATACCCCGCTCACCTTATTTATTATCTCTTAAATAGGGTGATTTTATACTTTCATACATATTACATTATTTGACACATTTCATAAACGCTATGTGCAGTGTTTAGTTTCAGGCGCTGGCAGCATGTCTGTACTGAGCCGCTTGCACCTTCTATGTAAGCCGGACCACGTGTAGCCGCTCCGGGCGGTTTGTGTGGTGCCGCTAGCTGTCCCTCCGGCGCTCTCACCGCCGTGGCACACACACAAAGCTTGCGTCTCACACTGTGGTGACCGGAGCACTATTACATACATTAATTAGACAGCAGCACTTCTTAATAAGACATTTTAGCGGTCATATGAACATCATAGTCTCTGAAACTCCTACGTACGTTTCACAAGAGGCTGCTTCGCAAGGATGCCCTGCCGAAAGCAACCTCTTATGAAACGTACATCAGCTTTCGGCAGGGCATCCTTGCGGAGCAGCCTCTTGTGAAACATACGTAGGTGTTTCAGAGACTATGATGTTCATATGACCGCTGAAATGTCTTATTAAGAAGTGCTGCTGTCTAATCAATGTATGTAATAGCACTCCGGTCACCACAGTATGAGACGCAAGCTTTGTGTGTGCGCCATGGTGGTGAGAGCGCCGGATCAACAGCTAGCGGCACCACACAAACCGCCCCGGAGCGGCTACACGTGGTCCAGCATACCATGAAGGTGCAAGCGGCTCAGTACAGATGCAGGCAGACAAGCTGCTGGCGTCCGAAACTAAACACTGCACATAGCATTTATGAAATGTGTCAAATAATGTAATATGTATGAAAGTATAAGATCACCAAATTTAAGGGAAAATAAATAATGTGAGCGGGGTATGTTTTATTTGCCTTTGGAATCAAACATTTATGCATAAAATCTGAATAATATACCATCTACATAATAAAGGGATCGGACACACAGCCCATCACCAGGAGATCCTCTACGTGAGGATCTCCTGGTGAGCAGAATTTAACTAAAAATAAACAGGATCATATAGATACTAATTTATACAAATCAGGGGGGGCTATAATGCCTTTATTGGAGTAATAATGTTGACAATAGAACAGAACAGTCTCTGTCAAAAGAATTTTATTTTAATTACACTTTCTTTATCTTCTATTCACTGTATCAATTTTAACATATTTCATAATGGCTGAATAAAAAAAGTATTTTTAAATAATGATAATAAAGATTATATTTTAAAAATTAATTGTGAGGTTCTTGGTACACCCAGAAAATGGCTTCTTTTTCTATGTGTAAATGTTGCATGCAATATATGTTACAATTGGACATAAAAAAAAGTTATTTTAATTAACCATAGAACATCATAAAGTGCAATATTGTCTTTTGTATATTTTTGACATCATTACAACCATACATGTCAAGATGAAATCTAAGTGCATAAAGAAGGTGCTTTTTTGGCATATACTGAATTTGACTGAGCAGTGCTGTAGCACAATAGTTTAAAACAAAATACTAGCTAAATATGTGGAAATGTGGATGTCTATTTAATTTGCAATATTCTGCAGATATGTTGTATCAAGCATTATTAAGGCACAAAGGGCCTGATTTTGAGATAGAAGTAAAGGGCCTACACATGGTGCGATTCTGGCTATGAGCAATTTTAGCTTAACGATTTCCCTTGAAGCTCCCAAAGTCCAGTACCAACGATATTGACTATACACACTGAACGATTTTGGCTATGAAAGATTTTGGCTGTGAATGATTTTGGCTATACAATGGGCTGGAATGTTGGGCGGGGGGACTTCTGGAGGAGATAATCATTATCGTTGGCTTATATCGTTAGTACCTTACACACAAACGATATGCACTATTAAAGCCAAAATAGACTGCATGCACAGTCTATTTTTCCCAGTGGTGACAATATGCAGGAGCGTGCATTGTTCATTGTTGGTTCTATACACACGGTACCAATTGCACTAGTTGTTCTAACGATATAGACTATATAGTCCATATCATTAGCTAGAATTATATTGTGTGTATGTGGCTTAAAGAAAAGTAGAGCAAGTAACTGTGCACCTGGACAAACCATGCTGCAATGCAAGGGGTGCAAATACGATTATTATTTTTGCATTCAGGGTTAATATTGACCAGGGCTGTCTTAACAGCATTGCAGGCCCTGGGCGAAGCAATGCACCGGGCCCCTACACACTTAGTCACCCCGCCTTCTCTTTACATGCTACCATACAGTGAATGGCTGACAGCACTATGGTGGATAGCTCCAGACATCCACCAATCAGCATGCTGATAGCCATTCACCATCTGGCTGCAGGCTGGGTTGCAGATAGAGAATGTTGCCTCACCGCTCTGTTTGTGTGACCACCACCCACCCCTGCTCTAAAGTCCCTATAATTGGAGGGCCCTGGTCAGCCTATACATTAAGATTGCCATGATACTGGCTGCTTTTGCATGTAACCCACAAATGCTGGACAGCTATATTTTTACACTGATATTTAAATTTGAGTTTGGATATGTCACTCTGAAATCAAAACCCTTGCATATTTTACATCTACCCCACTTGCAGTGCAACATGGTAGTTGCTATTTTTTGCTTTGCCCCCTCAGAATGAGGTCCAACGCCTATAGTGTGCAGATGAACCCAAGAGAAAGCAATGCAATGTCAAGCTGAGAACTGACCTATCAGACACACCAACTACATACAGCCATTTCCATCCCATTGCTCCCCTCATTTGCCTTATCACAATATTAACAAAAAAAGGGTAACAAGTGGGTATATATATATATATATATATATATATATATATATTTATTTTGCTTTAATATGGTTGGCAAATCATAAGAGTATTGGCAGGTACAAGGCATAAGGTAATGGAAAAGTAATTGGCACTATTGCCTGGGATAAGTGTCATGAAAGCAGGAACTAGATTCCTAGAGAGTACACAAAATGTTACTAGCTGGGTGGCATTAAGAAGTAGCTGGTTGGGGGTGGTTTAATCTGGCTGGACACATATATAATTTTTAAAGACTCTTTCAAATATTGCCTACTTGCTGCCTGGACACAGATATAATGGGGTCCAGAAATGCATGCTAAGACACAGTGTACGTCTCTTAACCTCACTACAATGGTCCCACCATCCAAACCACGCTCAGTCTTTTAAAAGATGTGGGAGGGACCTCTGTTACTGTGCCTGTCACAGTAATGTAAGCACAGCACAATTCAGATTTTGGCAGTCAGCCCCCTGGACCAGGAAAGTGTGGGGTGGTGTGTGAAACAGTCGGGTGGAGCACTTGGGAAATTGGTCCTGGGAAAAACACTGCACAGTGCTCACAGGTAGTACATATCAAGGATACAGTGACCATGTCTAATATTGAGCACATTGTAAATGCACATATTTATATATATAAACTGTAACGCGTGTATCTAGTATCTGTGCAGTATAGAGCTGGGGGTGGGGGCACCCCTCACCCTCACCCTCACAGCTCTTACTGGCAGCTGCCTGCTAGACACAGCTTCTCTTCATCCCTGTTTAGTGAGGTATAGTGGAGTGGACATGACGGTTCCTTGAGTCCTGTCTGCTCTTGGTGTCAGTAACAACACCTTCTCAACTTTTGTCAACTCCCCACTCATGAAAACCCACCTACAGCACTCCCATTCATGACCAGCACTTGCGCCACTCCCATTCGCATGGGGTCTGGTCTGAGAAAAGCGAGGTGGAGGGAGGAGTAGAGGTGAGAGATTGGGACCATGCACCCCTCTGCGGTGTATGGTGGCATTGCAGCTACAGACAGACCATGGTGCTTGGTCTGTCACCACAAATTTAACCACAGCCTCTCCACCTTTATCCCCACACACTGATTATGGTGCCCTCTGTCATATTTTTCTGGATCTGCTACTAAAAGTGTTTTATTACATTTAATGCTTGTCATTATACAACTAGTAAGGATTCTCTTTTCTAATTCCACATCATTAGCATAGTGTCATAGTGTTGTAGAGGCGCTGATGCTCTTTATAACATACTCTACATAAGGTTTGAACAGTATATAGGATTCAATACACGATCCTGGTGATCATGATCCCGGTGGTCAGGAGACCGATGCCAGAATGCCGGCAGCGAGTACCCTCGCAGGCTCACTACGCTTGCTACACTTCAGGCCCGGTGGCGAGCTTTGCTCGCTACATTATTCTATTACCCCCCAGGTGGTGGCATGGACCACCACCTGAGGTAGAGTACATGGCTTCTGTCGGGATTCCGGGCGTTGGCATTGACACACCTGTTGGGATTCCGATGTCGGGATCCTGAATGCCGGGATCCCAATAGGCGGTATGTTGACCGCATCCCATAAACTTGTCTTTTTATATTCATCCAAAGCTGGATTACTTTTGATATAAATGTAACATATTGTCTCTTGTCTTTATACACTTATAATGAATGCCTGAAAATGTAGTGTTTTGCTATCATCAAAACATGTGTCTTTACAGTGACAGCAGGAAACTTATGATAGAAGGACCCAGTGATTGCTGATGTTTTATTATCATAGACCTTACTGTAATAATGGTGTATTAGTGCTCAGCTTGCTTTAATCACTGCCACTCCTCCTACTTTCAGATCCTGTAGTTCATCTGGATTTCATCATTTTATATGAACATGTTATAGTTTTATTGTGTATGTTGTACATAACGTTCCTTGAAGGCAATTTTCTAATAATGTAAACTGTATGTACATAGTATCGAAATACATTAATGGAGGACAATAATAATGATGGCATATTTTATATGTAAGTCTAAAGCCTTAAAGTAGTAGAATGAAAGGGTGGTAACTTCATCATCATCATCATCATCATCATCATTATCATCATCATCATCATCATCATCATCATCATCAATTGTCTATGATTCATCACACAGTATTAAAGGAATCACTCCCACTCAGCTAGGAGAATACACCTTACTATACAGGAGGGGATTGGGGTTTAAATGCAGGGACTGCATCTCAGAAACACTCTATTCTTCAGGAGAGAAAACAAATATCTATAGTACAGTAGCTTAAGATAATCCTCCTTCTTTGACATATATTTGGTTGTTAATACTATTAAATACTGTGCAATCATAGATGTATATAATTTGTAGAATGTATATGTTGCCTTTACAGTTTGATTGGTTTCAGGTTGTGGATTTAAATCGTGGACTGGTTCTAAACCCTGAAGGACGATATCTACAGGATTCCCAAGGAAAGCCCCTTCGCATAAAATTGGGAGGAGATGGTCGTACAATTGTCGGTAAGTAAATACCTAATTTAAGATAATATAAATCCTAGGATTGGGTATTCAGCAAAAAATGTATTTACAGAAGTTTGCAAAAAGCAAGTTACTAGTGAGTACATAGGAAGCTACACTAAAACTTACTAAGAAGAAAATGTTAAATATATCCTTTAAATACACCAGAGTACTATGAATAACTATAGGGCAAGATATTTATGATACATCAGATTTTACTAACAACTACACTATTTGTAGCCTTACTTACACTGATAATAAAACTTTAATTATTTATTATAATAAACATATTATTAATAAATGGTAAATTGTTTAAGAATAGACATGATGTGCCAAAGAGGCTGCATCATAACAAATTAATAATTTCAAGCAAAAAAGGCATAAAAAGTTTTTTATAAACATTTACACACATATACTATATTAAATACACATCCTAAATAATAAAAGGCTAACGCTGCTTCTCACCTCTATGGGGAGATTTCAAGCGTTCTTCCTACTGGAGGCCACTAGATGGCACCCGACGGAGCAATGCAAGTGTTGATTCATTCAGCTGTGCGCAGCTGGCAGGGTGCTGACATTACTGTTTTGACGGGCTGGTGACTAGTATACAAATAATACACATACTTGCATACATATATTTATGTAATGCGTTCAGTCTCATCTAGTACTATTTCTTGTAATTTTAGATTTGAATGGTACTCCAGTTGTCAGTCCTGATGGCTTACCCCTCTTTGGGCATGGTAGATTCAGTAAGCCTGTAGCAAGTGCCCAGGACAGACCAGTTTTGAGCCTAGGAGGGAGACCTCTCAGGGGTCTTGAAGTGGCAAGAACAACCAGACCACCTACAACAAGGATTACAACTACCCCTACAACTACTACAACCCTTCCTCCAACAACCACCACTACTACACCTGATCCAACTACTGTTGAGCCAACTACTGAAGAACCACTAATACCTACGTGTCCACCAGGCTCTTATTCACAGTATGATGAGGAAGGAAATATGATCATGGGACCTGATGACAAACCCGAATGTTACTCAGAAGGTAACACAGAATTGTGTAATTATCACATGACAATGATATTTTGTACCCTACATTGTTGTAAATACTTGGAGCCTGGATCACATATCACACATATATTTTTGGTAGCAGAGTTAAAATTGTTAGTGAGCAATTGAAAACAAAACAAAAATCCCTTGTGCAATAGTTCAGGTCATGGTTTATTTTAGGCATGAGCTTAGTATTCGGAATATTATTTAGGCACATGCCAAGGTATGGCTGGGGGAAAGAGGGGACATTTCCCCATCAATGTGTATATGAAATGCTATTTTTGCCATTAGCAAAATGAGGAAATAAATTAAATTAGGGAATGTTGAAAATGAACTGGTATTATTCTGTTGGGTAGTGACAATGTATGTTAGAATATATTCTACACACTGTAGAATACAGATTATCCTATGTAAAAGTCTTTGCTAGTGGATAATAAATAATGGATCTAACAGGACATACACACGGGGCGACTTGCGCCTGTGTTCTAAGTGATCTAGGTTAGCACAGATCGCTCAGCACACAACGCTATACACCGCTATACACACAGCAATGTGTGCTGAGCGATCTGTGCTAACCAGTGTTCTTTATGCACATGCTAGGCGATCTAACTAGATCTTGCCTGCACATGCTAAAGATCTAAGTGGGCGATGGTGACGCTTGGGACTGCACATCGCCATCGCTATGGGGTATACACACGGAGCGTTCCGTGCTTAATTTCTAATCGATCTTGGTAGATCACTTCGAAAATAGGCAAAAATCGCCCTGTGTGTATGCCCCCGTAAAATGTTAAACAATCTTGGTTTGCACTAATATTTTCATAACTAGAAATGAGTAAGAAATAATGTTATGGATTTTTGCACTACTTTTATATTTTATAATTTCATTAACAATATGCATACTGCAAAATAATATTTTTTCTTATTTATTACTGTGGTTTAGGTGCCATAAACAGGACAATCTGTTCAGATGCATCTCTGAGTATAGTTTGTGAGCTTTCTGAGCATGCTAGAAAGTTATTTAGCATCTAGTCTATTTGGTTTATTAGCATCTGGTCTAATTTGTTTTGTTCATACTTTTGCTACAGTATATGCTTTTCTTTAACACACTGTCAATTGCAAGTGAGTTCCAAACCTTTTTTTTAATTATTATTATTATTATTATGATGATCATCATCATCATTTGTCATCTACAAATAGCCTGTATATCATCAGTGTTGAACTGTGTAAGAATAGAGCATCATTTAGACAGACATTGAAATCGTGAGGATGACTCACATCAGTACCAGTTAAATCAGGATGGGAGTGTGTTGGTCTTGTGAGAGAGGGACCTGTGCACTTTTGTAAATGTGCACGTTAGTATCAGTGGCGGCCGTTACCTTCAGACATAAGGGGGGCTGCAATTGCCTAGCTACTACTAGTTGCACAGAGTGCACCACATACAGATAACCTACTTTAAATCACCTTAAGCTATAGCATAGAGTTACTGTATACTACTAATAGAGCAATATCTTAAATTAACATTTCCAAAACAATCGATAATGCGCATCTGTGCTTACACACCATGGGACATGTGCTATGTAATACTGTACACAAAAGCCCTCCTCCTGTATTCTATAATTTGCACCCGGGGTTAGCTACGTCACCCCAGCATCATCCCTGTCTTCTGCAATACTTCTCCTGTGCCAGTGCTGCAGGGTATTCCACTCTCCCAAACTTGTCCAGTCTCCCAATCATCTCAGCCATGGAAATAATATGTACATCACTTTCTTTTTAAATAAATATAAGTTTTTTGGTTTTTTTTGTATGAAGGTTGCATTTAAGAATAAAAAAAAAAAAAAGTCTGATTTTTTGCAATGTCTTTGTTAATTCCTCTTCTAACAGACAGCTACTCTGGTGAAGACCTGATTGTTGCCACGACTGCTGCAGAGACGATTACATTCCCTGATCTTGATGAAGGTAATCATTTTTGACTAAGCACTATTTCAACTATTTCATCTGGTGATAACTTTGGTCACTTACATCCATAGATATAACCATAAGAGATTGCGGTTCAGTAATATTTTAATATAATTGAGGCAGATTCAGGGTCACATGCACATCTGTATTGCGGATGTATCTTGTGATTGGTTGCACTGTGCACATGTCCAAGCCGAGCATATGTAACTATGAGTGACTATAGGCAATATACAGAGTGATAGGCATCTCCACTTGTGGCTGAATGGCAGTAACTGGGCAGCAACAGAATGATCGCACATCGGCTAAGTGACCTGAGAGTGTGTCTTGTGCGTGTAGGTGAAACTGTAGAGATCCATCTGATTCAGACATAACTCTTGCACCACAGATAGTATGGGGGATGGGAACATTATGGCTCTGCATATAGATAAATATATGGATTTAGTACTGTTCATGCAATGTGTATTCAATTGCGGCTGTCATGGGCATCTCTGAATAAGTCCCATTATGTGTATTAGGATTTGCATTATTTACTATTATGGTACTGATTTAGAGGTGTATGCAATTCCGATTTTTTCCCCGCAGTTGGACCGATGTTTTTTCTACTGTGCATACATCTGAGTCACACTGCACACGTGCCGCGCTGGTCTAAAAACGCCATTCACAATGAGGATTTAAACATAGTTATTTTTGAATGATAGGGAATGTTTGTCGGAGGTAAAGGGAAGGGGCTACAGAAGCGCTGGTATGTCACAACTGTTTTGTGGGAGTATCCCAACCATCGACCTGCATCCTGGCCCTGGAGGAGTTGTGACAGACATTCTGAGCTACCATAGAGTTGCTCAAAGGTCCAATGGTGTCATTGTACTGTACACAAGAGGCGGACCTGAGATGGGATTTGCATACTCTGAATCAGACTTTTTATCTGAAAGAAACACAAGGTTCTTAGAGCACATTTTGACCAAACTGTGAATGCCCATGTCAGTACAGTGACAACGTAATATCATTTAGTTAGGAGTATAAATTGTTAGAAAAATATATGACAGTTTAGAGCATCCTCATGAGCAGTGAGTAAGATGTAAGACAGACATGTATCCATGCAAATGCATGCAGCATTGTAATACCGAAGTTATAAGCTAACATAATGCAGCCTCATCCGACTATTCCTGCAATGCAATCTGATGATCATTATACAATGTAGAACCGTATCTGGTTACTAAAATACAAAATAGGCTCCATTATCGCAGAAAAAGCACTTAGCAGATTCCATTCTGATGACCACTATAAAAAGTAGACCTATTCTGGTAGTAAGTCTATCAAGGGGACTCCGTTATGTTGGCACATGTACAATACAGACCCATTCTCTGGAAGATTGTAGACAATATCACCTGCTTTCTCTTGTTACTAATGTAAACTAAATCCTAAATTTGTGATGACTGGTGTATACAGCAGAGGGGTTTTGGCGTCCAGGGCAAGATGAAAAACGGTGCCCCCACCAAAAAAAAAAATACATTTATAAAGGCTTATCTAGAAGAAATCTTACATAAACCAGGACAGGGAAAGGGTCGGGGGCTGTGCTGGGCAATAGGAATGGGAATCAGAGGCAGTCTTTGTGGTATACATATAAAGGATAGGGGAGGGAGGAATGTGAGAGTCAATAGGGCCAGGAGGAGAGGATAGTGCCTGCATTACTATAAATATAACACAAAGCATATGACAGAAATAGGGGGGAGGGCGGGGAAATAGGGGCAGGAAGTAAAGGTAGTCAGTAAAGGTAGTCTCAGTCTGTATACATATAGCTTGGGGCAGGGGAGGGAGAACTGTGAGACGCAATAGAGGCAGATGTATGGGCAGTGTCTGTAAAATATATCAAAGGGAGGAGTAGAAAGTAGGAGAAAGAGAGGGAGGGAAGAGAGAAGAAGAAAGAGGGAGGGTATAACACACAGGGGTAGGGGGATAGAGGGTGTCGAACACACACACACAGCGCACAAGAAAATAAGGGATCCCTTCTGCGCTCATCCAACAACAATAAACAGTAATGCAATAAATGATAGGTTCCCAATGGATAAGTCTATGACTAAATTATAGTCTCTTTTAGTTCTTATACAAAGCGGAAGTGCTGGATGTAGGGAGACTCAATGCATACCGTACTCACAAGGAGTCGTGGTATGTCCCGCATGTAGAGGTGTCTTAAGTCGCTTGGTTCTTCTTTACCTTCTCCGAGGTGGAAAGGGCGAACCGGTAGCGGAGCCAGATGGGTCAGATCTCTGCATTTAAGGTCATCCAACTACGAGGATAAGAACTTTCCACCTCGGAGAAGGTAAAGAAGAACCAAGCGACTTAAGACACCTCTACATGCGGGACATACCACGACTCCTTGTGAGTACGGTATGCATTGAGTCTCCCTACATCCAGCACTTCTGCTTTGTATAAGAACTAAAAGAGACTATAATTTAGTCATAGACTTATCCATTGGGAACCTATCATTTATTGCATTACTGTTTATTGTTGTTGGATGAGCGCAGAAGGGATCCCTTATTTTCTTGTGCATTGTGTTCCAGGGTGATTGAGTGATCATCTGTTGGTATCCCTACTGCAGCTCTCTGAGGCGCAGCAGTCCTCTACCTCCCCTTTTTTAGTTTACACACACACAGCGGTAGGGAGATAAAGGGTGTCCTACCATCAAACACAGGGGTAGGGGGGTACAGAATGTCACACACACATGGGTAGGGGGGTAAAGTGTGTCACATACACACACACAGGGGTAAGGGAGTACAGGGTCTAACACACACAGGCAGAGCCAGGGTCAATGTGATGCCCTAGGTAAGATTTTGGCTGGCGCCCCCTAGCACCACTGCTAGTTCCGCCTCTGACCCTGGACCCCTTTCCCATCACCATCACCCCTCAGTCATAGCAGTCCTCATTTTGCTGCTCCTACCCCCTATATTTTAAATAGGAACAGGTAGAAGGCATGGGCACACAATAGTACCCCATACCTCCCAACATGACCCTCTCCAGGAGGGACAGAATACTCTGCTCCTGGACTTCCCTCTTAATTTATGATTGCCATCACCTGTGCTGTAACAGCTTTCTTATCCACTAACCTGTTCAGCACAGGTGATGGCAATCATAGATTAAGAGGAAAGCCAGAAGCAGAGCATTGTGTCCCTCCTGGAGAGGGTCATGTTGGGAGGTATGGTACCCCCAATTCAAATTACGCCACATAGTAGTGCAACTTTATACACTGTGACAAGAACACTGGGATAGTGTTTGAGGGCAGGTATGTTTGTCCCAGGTTCTTGTCTTACATGTATTAGAAAAATGAAAACTTCTAGTAATATGTTTTGTTTTGTTAGAACCTTTTCAGTTTGTTGGAAAAGGTGGGTAAGGGCCCTGAAAGAGAGATGGGGCAAGTTCCAGACATTGGGCCCAGTTCGGGTCTTTGGCCTCACAGAAGGCTAATCAGGCTTTCAGCTGTGTAAGAGTGTTATAGAGCTGCTGGCCTGATTAGGGTGGGCAGACAGCCTGGGAAGACTGCAGGATCTCTGTGAGAGAAACACGCTTCCTGATACAAGTGAGCTATACAGTATTTGCTGGAGAACTCTGTGTTTTTTGTTTTAGTGATAGTTAGGAACATCTTGTGTTTAGTTAGTGCCGGACAGGCAAGGTATTTTCTTTTGGTGTTTGTTTTATTTTCTGTACAATAAAACTGGCTGGGGCCAGTTGTACCAGAAACTGGACTTGTGTTGTTCCTCAGCTGCTGCGTGCTGCCATATACCCCAGGAAACGGCACCTTGCACCCTTACAGTGTTACAACACATTATATCATGCAATAGTGTCCCTACTTCAGGTTACATCACACAGTAATTTACCTTATATACGTTACTCCTCACAGCAGTGCCCCTTATTCACATTACATCACACTGAATTGATCCTTATTTATATTACATCACACCATATTGCTCTTAATAATTCACATTAGGCCACACAGTGGTGCCTTTTCTATACATTGTGCCACACAGTAGAGCAATTTAGACACATATTTCCACACATTAGTAATGCCTTTGTACACATAATACCACAGTAATGCCCCTTACACATATGACACACATTATTAATGCCCTTATACACATAATGACACACATAATGACCCTTACACATATGCCGAACACAACTGCACAATGAACCTACCCACATACATTACTCACACGGCCGCTAACACTGTGAATACTGACTTTGCTTGGATGCATATGTGTCTTCATACTTCTTGCCTTAATATGCCCGTCCGGCTCTGCTAATGTTAGGCACCTTTTTTGCAGAAAATACGTCTTATTTTCATTGCTATGTGACTAGGATGCACAAGCAGCTTCTGCTGATTAAAATAATTAGCATGCCTTTATTCTGTGTGCGACTGCGGCTGTATCTGCATACGAAATGCTATGTTACAGTGATTTCCAGGAATACACTGTTACATAGCATTTTGTATGTAGATACAGCCGCAGTCACACACAGAATATAGACATGCTGCATATCATTTTAATCAACAGAATCTGCTTGTGCCCCTAGACATTCCAAATGCCCTAAGTATTTGCCTATGCCTAGGGCCAGCTCTGCACACAGGGGTAGAGGGGTACAGGAGTCTCACACAAACAGGGTTAGGGGGTACACTGTAACACACACAGGGCTAGAGGTGTACAGGGTGTCCCACAAACACACACAGGGGTAGGGGGTTTTAAGGTGTCACACACACAGGGCTAAGGGGGTACAAGGCATCACACACACACAGGGGTAGAGGTTACAGGGTGTTATACACACACAGGTGCAGGGGGTACAGGGTGTCACACACACACACATGGGTAGGGGGATACAGGGCTCCTCGAGCACTCACAGCTCTATGATCCAATCCACCTCAGGTGAGCTGCAGGGGGAGAGGGAGGCCCACAGAACCAGGTACAGGTCTCTAGTGGCTAATGGTGAGACTGGCAGCAGAGCTATTCAAGCTGCTACGCAGCCACATGGCGCTGCCCCAACTGCTGGTATTGTCCACAGTGTGAGGCCGGGCGCAGCGCCGCGTGGACACCACAGGGAACTGTGCTGTGCCACGGGAGGCCGAGTTCTGCTTCCCCTAAACGTCCCCAAAAGAAACAGCCCTGCCACAGGGACATACAGGGGCAGGTCTGGTGAGCCGGAAAGCTGCGCAAACCGCAAAGGCCACAGGTGCCCCGACGCCCTCCCTCCTCTAGCAGCTCTCCCTCCTGTAGCACCTTGCCAGAACCACAAGAGCCCCGGTGCCCTCCCTCATCTAGCACCTCGCCAGAGCCACAGGAGCCCTGGTGCCTCCCTCCTTTAGCAGCCGGTAGTAAGAAGCCCCAGCGCCCTCCCACCTCTAGTACTTTGCCAGAGCCACAGGAGCCCGGCGCCCTCCCTACTCTAGCATCTTGCCAGTGCCACAGAAGCCCCGGTGCCCTCCCTCCTCTAGCACTTCGCCAGAGCCACAGGAGCCCCCATGCCCTCCCTTCTCTAGCAGCCAGTGCAGAGGATGCTGGTCCTGGAAGCGGCCTGGCCTGGGACCATAGCAGCTGCATCACTGCCGGCAGAGAGAGCAGTGCTACTAATGTGTTGCCTGCAGCGCCCTCCTTTTCTGGGCCTGTCATGGCCTCCTGGGCACGCACCCTGCTCACCCCACTCTCATTACGCCACTGGTACACAGCCTCCTTCCCAGAGGCCAGTGACAGTGTATAATACAGACTTCTATTGTGCTGCCTCCACTTGTGCTATTGCTAAGGTTAGTTTCTGAGATTTCAGCATGCACTATAGAGGCAGACAAGGGCGTAGCTACCATAGATGCAGGGAGTGCAGCTGCTATGGGGCCCAGAGCTGAGAAGGGCCCACCTTCCCTGTCAAAGTTACATGTGTTGTATACATTTTCAACCATTGGGTGGTACATAGGGGCCTTACAAACTATTGCCTTTCATCCGTCCTACAATATATCTAGTTACACCCCTGGACCTGCTCTGTCTACTGTGGTATAAAATGAACTGGAGGGCATTATAATGTTACAGGTAGTAATATGAACTGGGGTACTGTAATGTGGCACAATGTGAAGAGGAGGCACCATAGTGTGGCATAATATGAACTGGGGGCCCTTTAATGTGGCATAATATGAACTGTGGACACTGTATATAGTAATGTGAGTTAGGGGTACTGTATTGCATAATGTGTACTACAATGTGACATACTATGGTCTATAAAATAAACAAGGGCAGTTCTATGGGGGATAACATTGACTAAGGCACTACTATAATTCAGTACGTAAACTAGGGCACTATTATGGGACATACAATGAACAACTACTGCAGAGAGGTGTCTCTCTAGAAGTATTGGGATAGGGGGCTCTTCAAAATGTTGCTATGGGGCCCACACATTTCTGGCTACGCCCCTGGAGGCAGAACTTGCTCTCTCCCACCACTGATTGAATGCTGGACTTTATAACAGGAGAGTAAGCAAAATGTTGCCATTCTCTCTTTCCTCTGGACATTATGTAAAACAGTTGATGTCATAAGTTAGAATTGTAGAAGACTTGCCCTTTTAAACTTGTATGAAATACATTTATAATTATTTAATTTGTTTATTAATTTAACTCATTGTTTAGATTTTTTTTGCTAAACAGTAATTGTTGCTTTCGCAATCTGTCATTTTTAATTGGTACATTCTGTTTCAAGCTGTATTTTTCTCAATGTATATTGAATCATCCAAATTATTAAATTTCATAAGATGGCCAAATGGGTCCAACCAAATTATGCTAAGTGCTAATTCTGTAAAAAGCATAATAAACTAATTATAAACTATGTTTGGGACCTTTTCTCTGGGAGATTCTAAAGAGGAAGTCTAAGTGATAAGGGGCATGGTGATATTATCCACATGATGACCCACCTCCTGTGCATAGTGCCACATTTTGTGGAACTTTGCATGGGAGGGACATGACTTTAATAGCTCTATGCTCCCGAGTGCCCTGCATTCCTGGAGAGTCAGCAAGTACGATAAGAATGTCTACTGTATATTGAATGGTGAGCAAAATGTTTTACAAATTACTTTTTAATGTAAGTTTGTAATACAATTTTTTCAGATTATGATCTACTTGAGACAACACAGCACCCAATACAGACAACAGCAACCACCACCGATTCTCCAATATTTACCGAGGAATCTGAATTAAGATCATTTGATAATAATCTGGTGTCAGAATTTGATGCATCTGGAAAGAAAAGATTTTCTGGTATGTTATTTCCTTTCTTCTTGTCTGAGATTTTGACTTCTTTTTGAAATTATTATGGAATAATATATGGACAAATCAGTTGCCGTTTTTACTGTTAGAGATAAAAGATATAAAATTACTTCTCTGCCGGCTTAATTGAATAACCTGCTCTAGTGTTAAAGACTGTGCTGGTTACCACTAAAGATAGGGGACCTCGAGTGTGAGGCCCAACTGCAGAAGACTACACAACTTCCTTCTTGGCTATGGTGGTCATTCCAAGTTGATCGCTCGTTGCCGATTTTCACAGCGCAGCGATCAAGTGAAAAAACGGCAATTCTGCGCATGCGCATGGTACGCAGCGCGCATGCGCTAAGTACTTTCACACAAAAGTTTGTAGTTTTACCCAAGCTCGAGCGACGTTTTTGTCATCGCTCCAGTGATCGTAGTGTGATTGATAGGAAGTGGGTGTTTCTGGGCGGCAACTCAGCGTTTTCAGGGAGTGTGTTAAAAAACGCAGGCGTGCCAGGTAAAAACGCAGGAGTGGCTGGAGAAACGGGGGGAGTGGCTGGCCGAACGCAGGGCATGTTTGTGATGTCAAACCAGGAACTAAACGGACTGAGCTGATCGCAGTCTAGGAGTAGGTCTGGAGCTACTCGGAAACTGCAGGGAATTATTTAGTAGCAGTTCTGGTAACCTTTCGTTCGCTATTCTGCTAAGCTAAGATACACTCCCAGAGGGCGGCGTCCTAGCGTTTGCAATGCTGCTAAAAGCAGCTAGCGAGCGAACAACTCGGAATGAGGGCCTATATGATGTATACTTTAATCCAGTTATTATTTGACTTGTAAGATGACAGAGTGCTGCACTCGGACAATGAGGAACAGAAGAAATACATAAAATACTGATATACAAAATACACAAATTAAATGGTGACAGAAAAACACAGGGCAAGTGAGCTTACATTGTAACTGGAAGAGAGCACAGCTAAAACAAGAGTAGGTAGCATGGTTTGGTGGGGCGATATGGACATTTAAGAAGAAGGGCATTTTTAAAAGTGGCCTCCATAATGTTGAGAAAATAAAAAATGCTTGCAAAAATAGAGTATTTCTTCAGTGCTATGCACTTCTCAAGATGCCTACCCCTTCTCATCAGCAGCATATGTGCTACGTTTAATCATCACTAGATTCCACTTTCATCTGTCCTATAGCAGTTGCAAACGTTACACCTCTTAGAAGGCGCATATGTGGTTACATACAGTTCTGCAAGGATTGCGCTTACGTGAACAGGCCCTTCCTGAAATATATGCATATGACAATGCCTTGTTCCCACCCCCGTTCCATCTCTTCAGTTGTAAGATTTGATATGTATGTATGTCCTACTAGCTTTGTGTGTGCACATTGAATTAAATTATACTAGACACATTATGCAAATCGGTTTGCATCAGCCACGGCTGTAAAGAGCAGGCTCGGATAATTTAGGGAGTGTGACCTAATTGCGGGAGGCATGTCCATGCCCCCCAAAAAAGCAATGAAAAAATTATATTCTCTGCATCTCTGAACACGGGGGCTACATACGCTGATAAACTGGTAAATTTAATTTTAGGGAAGTACTGATTCTCTAGTATGAACCATAATTAAGGAAAATTGGCATAATTCAGAAATTTTGCATCCAGGTCAAATTGGCACTTATGGAATTTCTGGTGTTTCATACATATCAGCTCATCATTAAAACTCCCGGCCAGACGAGACTGGGATTTCATAACTAATGTAATTCATTATATGAAAAGTCTTATACCCCTTACACACCTACTGTAAATCCTGTGTCCAATCTGGGATCATCAACACGGTTTCAAGCTGTTTCAGACCCTTTCACACCGAGACAAGTACCTGGGATTTAAGTCTGAGATTGCCGGGGGAACCCGGGTTGCATGTCAGTGTGAATAGGGCTGACCCAGGATAAAATTACACAGGTATTAATGAAACCGAGGTGTAGTAACCCGGGTCACACATTGCCGCCTACCCAAAGTGGTCCCGGGTTCATCCCTGGTCGCGACCAAGGTCGAGTACCCAGGACACAAAATCGCTGTTGACCCTTTCACACCGACACATGACAGGGCAACCCCTGTGAAAGGGGTATTAAATATGAAATGCGTGGATATGGCTCCAGACTTTAAAGTGTCATCTATTTTTCATGTTCAAGTTGGCTGTGCACATACTGATTGATTCTGGATCCTGTGAGTTAGTAGGCTGTAAGAGACTGTTAGCCTAGACATTAGCCCATGTGCAACTAATGCAAGATAGTTCCTCAGGCAGTATATAGTAACATTAACCTCTCAGTGTGAACATTGGAAACTGGCTGTGTACATACTGACTTCGTTTTAGACTGAATTAATCAGGAAGATAAAGAAGACTGTGCTGCCTATGTGCAGCTAATTCCCCATATTCCTCTGGTTATATCAGATTGCTTACTGATATTGTTATACAGTACATATCAGCCTCTAATATCTATAGATATCCTTTGCATGAATATTGAATCAAAGTAATCTATAGCAATATTGATCTTCCCTTCTATATGTCTTGATGCTATGTATTTTCTTCAAATTTATACTTCTAGATTTAATAATGTTTTTATATTTAATAATATTAATTATACTTTTTATATTGCACTTTTCTCCCTGTAGTGCTTTACATATTCTTTAAAAAAACACAAGATACAAAATAAGCATAACAGAAGAGAACTAAGTATTTGGGTTGTATTTTTTTTATAGAACTAAAGTGACATTAGTGAAATTCTTGAGTAAACAGGTTAAGTCTCGAGTCCATTTTTTGAAGGATTCTAGAACAGAGGCCTCTCAACTGTGCGAGGCAGTGAGTTCCATAAAGTCGGAGCCGCAAAGGTAAAACTTCAACCCCCAGATGAGTTCTAAGAGATTCTAGGTACTGCAAATAGTCCTTCATCTACAGATCACAGTAAGCGTATGAAACAGTAATGGATCAGAAGTTGCTTCAGGTACCTTGGACCCTGGTCATGTAGGACTTTGAAAGTCAGTAAGACAAGCTTGAAATAGATTTGCCATCTTTCAGACAGCGCATGAAGGGAATAGATAATGTGTGTTATGTGGCAGGAATGGGACTGGATAGTTAACAGCTTGGCAGCTACATTTTTTTGTACCAGCTTTAAGCACTACAATTCTTTTGCAGGGAGACCCAGGTGGAAGGCATTGCAGTAGTCTAGGCATGATGGTGCAAATACATGTATGACTTTAGGCAGATCTTCTGAGCGAATTTAGTGTTTGATTCTGGCTATGTTCTTCAGATGACAGAATGAGGAAAGAATGATTATTTGATTGTGGCTGATACTTGATGTTTCAAGTTACCATCCAGGTCAACACTAAGATTCCGCATGTGTTCAGTATTTTGTATTTCTGAATCCCTAATCGTAAATCCAGTTGGCTGTCCTGCAGACTTGTCCTTTGATGGCGAGCTCCTATCTTCATCCACTCATGGAGCTCAGCTAGATAGCCATTTATGGTTGTAATTGGGTTCTCTCTACCTAGAGCAAAGGACAGGTACAGCTGTTTATCATCTGCATAGCAGTGGTAGCATGTATACTGCACAAAATCATAGGAATAAGGAATCCTGTGCCAACACCACATGGTAGTGGCACTGGTTGGGATGAGTATATGACAGAAGATACCCTCTGTGACCTGTCGTTAAAATTATTATTTGATCCAGTTACGGACTGTGTCATCCATTTGATATATATATTTCAATGCTTAATTAGAATTCCATGGTCCATAGTATGAAATGCTGCAGAGAGATACAGAAGTATTGAGATTGAATAGTCATCTCTGTCTCTTGCCATTAGAAGATCATTAAACACACATACAGTACCAAGGCTGTTTCAGTGCTATGAATTCACATGAATCGTGACTGGAGTTGCAATGACTTTCTCAGTAATCTTTCCTAGAAATGGAAGGTCTGTAGCTGATCATACAGTCAGAATCTAAATTAGATTTTAAAGAATATGTCTAGTGATTGCTTCGGTTAGTGGTTCAAGAAAAATGTCGGTCCGCAAAGAACATTGTACTATTTTTGCAAATACAGGGACAATTATGTCCATACACCCTATTAGCTGGCGGGTCTAGATCACAGGTGGTGGGACCCAACATTTGGGTAATTTTAGCAACGTCTTTTACATTAATTGGGTCAAAGCTGGTCAATGAAGACATGTGGCTTACATTTGGAGGCTTGGAAACTTTGATGGCACTGTGGGGATTCCAGCCCGGATCGAGGAATCTTTATCTGCAAAGAAGTTTACAAACTTCATGGTATAATCATATAGCTATACGGACTGCTTGATTGCAAATTCATTTAATATATTCAGCATGCTGTCCTCATTGGCAAAACTTTTTTTTATTTTGGAGGTTTGATGATCAAATTTGTTGATAGAAGTTAAATATAATGTGAACAAAGCATTTATAAAATTTATTACTAAATATATTTATTGATTGATTGATTGATTGATTACTTTAACAGCAACTATATACTGTTTGTTAAAATTTAATATACATGCTTTCATTTGATAAGTTATAGTACATTCCAATTTGATAACCACAACAATATTCTTATTGTTTTGTACTGGTACTTATTGCTCCTGTGTAAAATTACCAGAATAGTAAAAGGCCACTATTATTTTTTAGTATATATTTGCAGTACATTAATCTTGTTTATAGCACATTTTTCTTTCTTACCTTCATAGCTCCCTATGTGTCATATATAAGTAAGGACCCAAATACTCCATGTTCCCTCAATGATGCTTTGGAGCACTTCCAAGTGGAAAATCTAGCAGATCTTATACCCAATGAAATGAAAAATGATGTTTTACCTCCCCAAAAGATCTCGTACAATATTACTGTTGTGGCTGTGGAGGGTTGTCATTCCTTCATCATTCTGGACTGGGCCAAACCCAAGAAGGGAGATTACATCACAGGTACAGTAACTGTTTTATTCTGTTTTCCCCTAAGTTATCTATGCAGAGCTCATAATGTGGTGTTGTTTATGTGATGTAAGACTATTATTACACTAGCAATGTTCAGGTATCCACTGGCTAATGATCAGATCAAGCCTACATGCAAAAATGGTTTTTGGTTGATGGGACTTCATATTTTTTTTTAACTGGAAATAAAACATTTAACAAAGTTTTTTTAGATAAATCTTGTATAATCTATAAATGTCAATTTGAGTGTCATATACACTATGTAGACACAAGGGGACACCCCCGTGCAAGTGAAATGGTGTGCTGCTTCAGCATACACATGTTCGATAAGGTATAAAATGAGTTGAAGGCACTGATTAGATCATTTGCTAACTATATGGCTTGCCGAAAGGAGCTAATCAAGTATGAAAAGCGGATCATCGTGGGCTGCTCAATCGGAGTTATGAGTGTGTGAAGCATTACAGATGTTAGGCAGGTTCCTAAATCCACTGTGTCTTGTCATTAATGCGTGGAAGACCGGTCTTTGCAGGAATGCGCCTCACAATGGAAGTCCCCCAAAACTGCAACCCAGGGACTAGAGAGTGGTAACCAGGGAGCTGCAAAAGAACAGGGGTCGTCCAATGCATACCACTGCACACAAGTTCCAAATGGACACTAATGTGCCAGTTTCTAGAAGAATACTTTGTAGGGAGGCCCATGTACTTGAATAATATGGGCGAGCAGCTGCTCATAAAACTATAATTACAAAGAAGAATGGAACCTAACACGATGGTGTAAATAGCGCAAAAACTGGAAAGAGGAACAGTGGCGGTGAGTGTTATGGAGTGACGAATCACGGTTTACACTTTTCAGATTAGATGGACATGTTTGAGATTGATGATTGCCAGAAGAACATCTGATGCCAGAGTGTACAGTATCTACAGTAAAGCATGGACGTGGTGGCGTTATGCTGTGGGACTGTTTCAGCTGGTTTGGCATGGGTCCACTAGTTGTAATGTATGGTCACATTTACTCTGAGAAGTATAGAGATGTTCCAAAACACACAGAAAGAAGTGGTAGTTTTGACGTGCACAATCCGAAAAAAAATCTGGAATCAAACCATAAAATATAACTTTTATTCGATTTGGTTAAAATCATATCCTTTCCCCACCATAATTAATAAAAAGCGAAAAATGTAAACTTGTATAGAATAGAAAAAAAATAGAAATCTTAAAATATTGTGCCAGGGGTCCTATCAACACACCGATCTTCTTATATTCAAGGGTTTTATGCGACTAAAGTGGATGCCTATTACATCTGCCATTCCTGATCATCATATATATGAGCAGTATAGGAATCGTGAATAATCCTACAGTCAGCTTAATGTAATAAATGATGAATTCCTCTAATTGCGTCCTATGTTGTACTAGTAATAAAAATAAAAATGTCTCTTCTCTCATAAATGAGGTCTGTTCATTGTAATTGCGTTCTAGTAAAGCTAAGAAATAGTCTCAATTGAGATCCAGAAAGCTATTCATGAGCTGCTTTGTGCAAATTGTATTAGTTCCTTCTATGTGGTATGTAGTATAGAGATGTTCTCAATAACTGTGTTCCCTACATTTTGGCAGTTCTGCGGAAATGCAAATGTTTTTATCAGGACGACACTGTCACCTGTCATGAAAAAGGGCGATGTTGGACTGGTACACAGAAAAATTGGTAACCCAGATGGACAGGCCAGCTCAGAATCCAGATCTTAACCCCATTGAGAAGTACTGGGACAATTTTGAGTGACAGGTGCATTCTAGGCCAACTCGACCTTTTTTAGTGTCACAGTTGGTCACTGTACTTAAGGTGGAATGGCAAAACATACCACCTGCTGTTGTCCAGGAACTTGTGGACAGCTTGCCAAGAAGCGTGTCTGCAGTAATCCCTGTACATGGCGGACCTAGAGAGTACTGACGTCAAAAAAATCTTGTTGCTCTCTTTGCTGTCAGTGTCAAATCACTTTTGTCCACATAGTGTATAATAAATGAGCTGTACATATAGGTAAAGGATAATGACAGTAGTTGTCAACAAGTAGATTTTGTTGCCAAAGTTTTAAAATCAGAAAGAACTTGATTTTATGCTGAGAATTCCTAATTCATTTAATTGCAATAAAAATGTGAGTTTGGAGATACTTGTGGCAGCTGCTCAGGAAACTGCCCATGGAACTGAGCCATGTAGAATTTGTCATGAATTACAAACCGACTTGATTTTTTTAAAGATTCAAAACAGATCTTGATGCATGAATGGAAAATTGTGTGTATCACACTTGATGTAAACCATAGTTTTTATATCTATAGAATATTAGACATTTTCAATCCTTTCAATGAAAAGGACAGTGAATTATGTCAAGTCTATAGTCAGATGAATTTAACCACAGCTTGGTCGCTGATCAAACCCAGCACTCATCCATATCTGAAGACTTTAGTGTATTAGATGTCTAGCTGCCTTGTCATATGTATTTGATGTCATCCTCTAGAACGGTATATGAATAGCTCTAAGCATATGAGAAAATACTGCTGGTGAAGAGCAAACTGTTTACTGACATACAGTCATTGGCAGATTGGGATGAAAAACCATCCTGGGAAATTTATGGAAGCAGCCCTAATGGGGGGTGCGGTCTGTTGAGGGGGGATCCCTCCTCATAGGGCCTGATTGTACGCAATTGCGTCCCTGCGTCTTTTGCTGCAGACCAGGGGCAGATTGGGAACTAAAAGTGTTCCTGTAAAATTTTGTAGAAGTGGCCCGACATGGACAGCACTAGGGGTATAACATACGTTGTAGCCATGGCAGCATCACTGGATGACAGAGTTGCTGTACGGCAGAAAAGGAATAACAGAATGAATGGGCACAATGCAGTGTACTGAATACGGTGGGCTGCCTGTCATGTAAGGGGTGGGGCCACATGACAACAAGCAAAACAGGCCCCAAAGACATGACGGCCTACCAGGAATCTTCCTGGGGAGGCCTATGGCTAATCAGCCCCTGCGTACAGTAGGTCATGTTTTTTTTTGCAAAGACAATGTTACATACAAACCCATATTAATCTTTTAAATTATGATAAACAGATATTAGAAAAAAAAAGATGAGACATAACAGTCAAGCAATTCTAGACTGCATGGTAGATGATGTAATACAGTTGCAGCAGTTCCGTGTTACTGTATGTTCATGCTAAATGTATTCCAATAAAATGACATCTAAGGATACAGCATGGGACTAGTCAGAGCAATATAATTCATGGCAACTAACAGAGTTGCCTCCTTCCACAGTATTTGTCTGATGATAACAGTCATATGGTCTTTGAAATAAAATAGAAATAGACCAGTACTGAACTTGCTGCCACAGAATGCCTCAGTAATTTCTATTATCCATGCCATTTAAAGATGTGGTTAATATTATTATTTATTTTATCTTATCAACCACACGCAGAGGAGTTCATATTAAAAAATGTTTTACCCATGCAGTATGATGAGAGTCTGTGATGGGTATGAGACAGATGAGTAGGTCTGGATAGGAGCCAGCACCAGACACGTTTTTCTGAGATGAATGCTATCTCTCTATCTGATACACTGTACTTACATCACCCAATATATGAATTTATGAATGCTGTTAGCTAGCATGATAGAAACTAAAGGAATACATGGAAAACATAACATTTGGGAGAACTGAAGGCAAGTTGATTATTTTGAGTAGATTCCAAACTGTTAAAGTCGATTTGGTAGATGCTAGAACATGTACGCTGTTGTCTGTACTGTAAGAATGAATATAAAATATAACAGCACACAGTTTAAGTATTAATATTTTATATTGTTGGCACATAGTTAGAGTGGGCAGATGTGTGACAGATGCAGCCTATCCAATCGTAAATCTGTCTGTTCCTAATTGTTCACACGCTGTGACAGAAAGCATAATAGACAACCATGGGACCTTAAGCTGACAACGCGTTGCACCATTCTACTTGTGTTTGGTCAGCATTATTTTCCTTGGTGTAGATAATCATGTTATGTTGGGGCAAATATGGCATTTTCAAAAGATCTGAATATCACAAGCCAAATCTTATCTTATTTGAATGCAGAAGTGTTGCTGAAGGTTATATTGGTAGTGTGATGTGGATGAGTGCTTCTAGTATGTCTCAGAATACTTTTTTCTTGTAACAATACTTTGTAAACATATGGATACATTTTAAATGCAACCACAGTGCAAAATATATAGGGAGAAGAAAAACCTGCTCAGGCATCTGTTTGATGTTATTGGGTCACAGTTGGATGGAGCTGGTATCCAGCTACTGCAGATGGAAGCTGGAGCACATCCAGATGTGAAGCACATGTCTGTTGCTGTGGACAGTGTATTGGTTGGAAAGTAATATTGTTACCATACAAGTTGCTTTATAATTAACGCACTAAGGGGGTAATTCCAAGTTGATCGCAGCAGGAAATTTTTTAGCAGTTGGGCAAAATCATGTGCACTGCAGGGGAGGTAGATATAACATTTGCAGAGAGAGTTAGATTTGGGTGTGGTGAGTTCAATCTGCAATCTAAATTGCAGTGTAAAAATAAAGCAGCCAGTATTTACCCTGCACAGAAACAAAATAACCCACCCAAATCTAACTCTCTCTGCACATGTTATATCTGCCTCCCCTGCAGTGCACATGGTTTTGCCCAACTGCTAAAAAATTTCCTGCTGCGATCAACTTGGAATTACCCCCCAAGCAACACTTTCTAACATTTACAGAGTTAGAATGAGATGCACTGAACATGCTATTAGTTACATAACTCATAAGCTACAGTATGTATGAAAGACGTGCACTCACAGGACATAACTATGAGGATATTTAAGGATGCTAAAGTAGAACTATATATGGAAAATATTTCCTATGCATCTAATAAACTGTGGACATATGGTTTATATCAGTATTAAGATGGATGTATGCTTGTATTTTACCTTGCACATTAAATAAGATTCTCTTTCACTATGTATGGAAATTACATTTTTAATGAGTCTGATATAACTAATGTATATAAAAATTTTCTTAACATATTAAAAAATGTACAAGTTCATTATCTATATACTGTATATATAATGGGAAAACCCTGACTCACTGACTGACTGACTTATCACTAATTCTCTTACTTCTCGATTTGTTAGGAAGCTGAAATTTAACATACAGATGGAGCCAAGCTAGTTATGGCTCCACCTGTGCGCGACCGCCCGGGCGTGCCTAATGCCGAGAGCATCTCTGTCCAGGCGCGCACACTCCCATTCACTAGAATGGGAAAGCATCTCTCTGCACTCCCGGCAGGGCTAGGCGGATGAATCGCCTAGTCGCGCCGGGAGTGCATGCCTGCGATGGAGCCGCACTGGATGAGTGTGGCTCCATCTATAGGTATTCTTCAGGTGGGCAATAAGAAAACGACATAATTAGAATTTTAATAAACCTCCCCTAAGGGGATGAACAGGGGGTTGACATAATGATGTCATTACCGATGCTTGGCTTGTGTTGCCTTAACAATAACGCCCAAACGGACAATCGGATCAAAATTTGGATTATACCTCCAGTGTATAGAATTTAATAAACTACAAAAATGGTCCCGTCACTTTTTACCATATCTGCTACAGGTGCTCCTCGGGTAACGCCAAGAAACATGGTTTAATATTTACTTACAGTACATTAAGACGTCTCAAATTTACAACTCTATAGATTTACCAAATTTGTAACACTTTTATATTTACAACCGTGAAAATCAGAAACTCCCATGCGAAGAACGGGTAGAACGGCTACTGTTATATATATGCACCCGCATATACATGTTCTTTATTGTGCTTCCCCTGCCCAGTAGTTAACTTAGTTTACTCACCACCTTGTAGATCTTCACACTCATGTCAGCTTCTCTTCTCTGACAGGCAATGCTCTGATTTCAGTTTATTACTTCCGCCTACCTCCCAACTGTAGATATGGAATTCGGAACCCCTTGGACACCTGCGCTTCCAAAAGGTGGTGGGGCCTCAAGAAAAGGACAGGCTTTGGGGAAAGGGGTGGATCCTCACTAAACCCATTGATTGCATCACTCTGGGAGGCGTGCTTAGCACTCTCTAAGATGCTGGGCTGCCTCCAGGCTCCACCATGCACTGTGAATAGATGTCGTGCACATGCGCACTGCATCTATTCTCCTCATCTCATCAATGTGTGCACTGCCCCCAACTCCCTCCACCAAGGGATTTGGGGGCAGCTGTGGGTTGGACAGCGGGACAGTCAGTGGCAGAACTGTGGGAGGTAATGGAGTCAGCTGCCGCCGGGATCCTGACCTGCAGGGGCCACTTCTCCATTGCCTCCCACTGCCCGACAATCCATCGCCGCATCTTACTGGAGTGGACGGAGGAGCTGTGACATGGCAGCAGCATCTGCCTCCTTGTATGCAGAGAGAGCTCAGTTGACAGCTGGCTGCAGCCAGGGGGAGCTCCAGCGGACAGCTGCTCACAGGACTTTGAGCTGGTCGACTGAAGCTGTCTCTTCCTCTGTCATGAGGATAGCAACAGGTAGGCACTGGCACCACCTGCCTCAAGCTGCTGCATTGTGTGTGTGTGTGTGTGTGTGTGTGTGTGTGTGTGTGTGGTGCATGTGAGTGTGTGGTGTATGGGTATATATGTGTGTGTGTGGGGGGGGGGGGATTACCGGGAGTATCTTTAATAAATGTTGGCAGCACTGTGTTTATGTGTGTGAATGTTTTTAAGGGAGGTGTGTATGTCTGTGTTTTTTAAAGGAAAGTTGTGTGTTTAAGTGAAAGAGGCATGTGTGTGTGTGTGTGTGTGTGTGTCTGTGTGTGTGTAAGTGAAAGAGGCATGTGTGTGTTTGTGTAATCGTGTGTGTGTGTAAGTGAAAGTGATGTGTGTGTTTAATTGTGTGTAAGTGAAAGTGGTGTGTGTATGTGTGTGTGTAAGTGAACGAGGCAAGTGTGTGTAATTGTGTGTGTGTAAGTGAAAGTGATGTGTGTGTGTAATTGTGTGAAAGTGGCGTGTGTGTAAGTGAAAGTGGCGTGTGTGTAATTGTGTGTAAGTGAAAGTGACGTGTGTAATTGTGTATAAGTGAAAAAGGCGCGTGTAAGTGAAAAAGGCATGTGTGTGTAAGTGAAAAAGATGTGTGTGTAAATGAAAGAGACGTGTGAGTTAGTGAATGAGGTGTGTGTGTGTAAGTGAAAAAGGCGTGTGTGTAAGTGAGAGGCATGTGTGTAAGTGAAAGAGCATGTGAGTTTTAAGTGAAAAAGGTGTGTGTGTGTGTGTGTAAGTTAAAGAGGTGTGTGTGTGTTTTAAGTGAAAAAGGCATGTGTGTGTGCAAGGAAAAGAGGCACGTGTGTGTAAGTGAAAGAGGTGTGTGTGTATCTATACTATTGTGAAAGGTACCTGAGTACACTGCTACTGTTCACCCTGTGCACCAGATATCTACATATGGCATATATATATATATATATACCAATATGTATAGGAAGGGGGGGCACCAACATTTTATCATGCCTCATGGCGACTGGGGCGAACTTATGCCACTGGGGACAGTCCCGGAAAAATGGGACTGTCCCATTGAATGCGGGACAGTAGGGAGGTATGCTTCCGCAATGTTGTTGGCAGGGCCAACATGAGCCTATTTTCTGTGGATACTGTAGGTGTAGCTAAAACATGGGTGGGACATCAACTGGTGCATAATCCTATTTTATAAAAATTGTCAAAGTATGGGCTGTGGGGGTTATTATTACATGTCAATCAATCATAATATATGAAACTATACAAATACAGAATATACAGTCGGAGAGAAAACTGCTGTAAATTCACACACACACACACACACACACACACACACACACACACACACACACACAAAAAAACACTGCTGGACCACGAGCTCCAGTTAACTCGCAGCTGGTGCCACATTTCAAATGCCGACAGCTATCTCCATGGCTGCCTGGCGGTTAAGCAGCACCCTTTTCACTGTGGCACTCTGCTGAGCTGCGTACCCGGCATAAAGGTCGGGCCGACCATGGCTGTTGGGAACAAGTGCCATCAGTGAGCAGGGACCTAGACACCCCTTCAGGTCCTACCCCTCATTACAGAGTTCTGGGCTTAAGCCTATGGAGGTCTGGTTACCTCCCCACAACACACAGTGGAAAGTTCTTCTACCGTGATCGCAAAAGCATGCTATAGCATGTATATTACACGAAAATAGCTCCCTAGGACTCACGTTTAAAAAATTAGTGGGTCCCACAGAACGTGCTACAGTATAATGTGGCTGTGCGTTCTGCCTCTCATTCCACAGCCAATCGCCACCTGCAGTGGTTCCCCTTTGATGATGTCAGACCCGAAACTGTACCGGACGACTGCCGGCTTTGATCTCCGATCCTGCTGCCCAGAGCTGCACAGCACTAGCGTGTCTCCTTACACCTACCGGGACCCACAAATCTGGGAAAAAGAGACCAGGAGTGAAGGAACAGAAAGTCCAGACCACCCGTCATAGCAGGGGTAACCTCAGTAGTGAGAACACAGCTGAGCGAGCAGTGCTGAAGCCAAATCATCGGCTTTAGGGCCTAATTCAGACCTGATTGCAGCAGCAAATTTGTTAGCTAATGGGCAAAACCACTGCAGGTGGGGCAGATATAGCATGTGCAGAGAGAGTTAGATATGAGTGGGTTTAGTTATATTGTTTCTGTGCAGGGTAAATACTGGGTGCTTTATTTTTACAATGCAATTTAGATTTCAGCTTGAACACACCACACCCAAATCTAACTCTCTGTCTGCATATGTCATATCTGCCCCCCCCCCCCGCAGTGCACATGGGTGGTCATTCCGAGTTGTTCGCTCGGTAATTTTCTTCGCATCGCAGCGATTTTCCGCTAATTGCGCATGCGCAGTGTTCGCACTGCGACTGCGCAAAGTAAATTTGCTATGCAGTTAGGTATTTTACTCGCGGCATTACGAGGTTTTTTCTTCGTTCTGGTGATCGTAATGTGATTGACAGGAAGTGGGTGTTTCTGGGCGGAAACTGGCCGTTTTATGGGAGTGTGTGAAAAAAACGCTACCGTTTCTGGGAAAAACGCGGGAGTGGCTGGAGAAACGGAGGAGTGTCTTGGCGAACGCTGGGTGTGTTTGTGACGTCAAACCAGGAACGACAAGCACTGAACTGATCGCACTGGAAGAGTAAGTCTCGAGCTACTCAAAAACTGCACAGAGAAGTCTTTTCGCAATATTGCGACTCTTTTGTTCGCAATTTTGATAAGCTAAGATTCACTCCCAGTAGGCGGTGGCTTAGCGTGTGCAAAGCTGCTAAAAGCAGCTTGCGAGCGAACAACTCGGAATGAGGGCCATTGTTTTGGCCATTAGCTAACAAATTTGCTGCTGCGATCAGGTCTAAATTAGGCCCTTAGTTAGCGCTGCTTGTGGAATGCCCCATCTAACCTGACCGAAGAGGGGCAGATAGAACTGCAAAAGGCAGCTGTATTTGTGATTGAGAGCCACAAATCTGCAGCCAACTGCACCTAACCGGGACACACGTGGAAAGGAGTCCGGAGACTCTGAAGCTAAACGCTTGCCTTTAAGGCATATGACTAATACATGCTTGTGGACATTTAAAAGACTGTTTACAGGCAGAAAATAAGTAGTAGTGCAGAACCAACAGAGCACTCTCTTTATCTTTGTAATATTTTTTTTAATGTCATTTATCTGTATGAATAGGTGTGTGTGTGTGTGTGTGTGTGTGTGTGTGTGTGTGTGTGTGTGTGTGTGTGTGTGTGTGACAGGAGGCTGTTGTTTTTAGCCCTCACGGAGGCTCACATAATTTGACACTATTTAAACCTATTTAAAGGTGATTGCGTGCATTATCTATACGTATTTACATTCTATCGAATCACCATGCTGCCTGTTGTGTCACCTCAGTCAATCGCCATGGCATCTGTAGTGTCTTGCTCCCTACCTCCCTGCCCTCCAGAAGCAACTCTGCATCCTCCAGTGGTGCAAGACGGCACCTCTAGCCTCTGCTCAGCGACCCAAGATACCTGCTGCTGCTCACCCATGCTCGGTGCCAGCTCCCTGTTGCTGCCCACTCAGCATCTGCCTGGATCGTTGATGCGCCGGTGCTTGTCCCTGCTGTGACTCCTCCACAGGGTGCTGTCACCTCAGTTACTGCTCTGCTTGCTGCGATGAGCTGCTCCCTGCTGATGTCTGGTTGGAGGTGTGCCGCCTGCTAGCCACTTACCACTGAGGCTGACCCCCTGTGCTTCTGGCTACTTCTCCAGCTTTGAGAACTGCTGATCCCCCCACAGAAGCCAACCCCCACTTTCCCCCCTACCCTGAAGAAGGACCCACAGGATCCCATGGCTGGGTATGTGTCTATATTAACTGTGTACCCTTGAACCTTTGCTGGACACTATATACCTCCATACAAACTCACTGCCTCCTGGATTTTTGGATGTCCGCTATCCACCCCTACCTCATCCCTACCTGCCCCTAACCCACTTCTTGCCCTAGTTGCTATCTAACCTTACTACCTCCCTGCCCCCAAGCATTGGCCATAATACTGCCTGTCCTAAACCCCCACATTGCCCTAGAACTGTCCCAACTGCTACATGCTCTCCTTGCCCCCCCCCCCCATTATTTTCCCAGCTGCTCTCTACCCTTATCCCCTTCTTACTCCCAGCACTGGCTGCCCCTAACCCTCTCTTGCCCCGCAGTACTGCCCTAGATGCTATACACACGTATCCCCTCCTTACTCCCAGCATTACTTGTCATTAACCACCTCATTGCTCCCAATATTGTCCCAGCGGCTTTCTACTCTTATCTTCTCCCTACCCCCAGCACTGCCTGCCGATAACCTCTCCTTGCCTCAAAGTTCTGCCCCAGCTGATATATAGGCTTAACCCCACCTTCCTACCCCAACTACCACATGCTTTTACCCCCTCTATCCCCTCCCTGCCCCAACTGCTGCCCCCCCCCCTTCTACCCCCCAGCACTGTACCTGTTGCTATGTGAGATAAAGGCAACATAATTATAAGCAATATTTGTACTGCAAAATAGGAGTGTGACTTTCCATGTGTAAGGCATGTGGGGTGGTCTGATGATACAGTATATGGGAATTCAAAAGCATAATATGTGATGTGACCCATAAACAGTGGAGTAGGACCCAATTTTTTTCACTGACGGCGATCACTAATTCTATCTTACAATACTACAGCAGGAGTATGGCGCCTATATAGCCAACTCTAGGTTTGGCACTGACTACATGTTTAAAGTGAATTTCAATTTTAGCATTCCCTAACTGCTGGGGTCAGAGGAAAGAACAAAACTATATACTAGGTTTGGTTATTAATTAACAAGACTGATTTACGTTTAATTATAATAGGTACATTTTAACACTGTTCTCCTTCTATTTACTCTCCTTCTGCATCCACACACCACTGCATTCTTATTTTCCATTGGTCAAAGCCAAGCTGTGGCTCATTATCTGCCAGCTGTCTTAACAGCTCCATCATTTTCTTCTTTGCCTCAGTAACTGGTGCAAAACAGGTTCCCTGGAGTACAAATCTGACTTTAGGGAAAAGAAAGAAATCACATGGTGCTAGATCTCACTCGTATGAAGGGTGTTCTAGCACCGCAATCTGTTTCCCTGTCAAAAAGTGCTTCACAGAGAGAGCTGTATAGGCTGGTGCATTGTCATGATGGAGGATGAAGCCTTTTTTTCACATGTCTGGCCTCTTTTTTCTTATTCTTTCCTGCAAAGTTTCTACAACATTATTATAGTAATGTTGATCCACTGTTGTGCCTTCTGGTACCCAGTCTTCCAAAATAACACCCTTGATATCAAAGAAAACTATTAGTATCGCATTGAATTTGGATTTGCTTTGACATGCATTCTTCATTATGGTAAGATGGTGTGTTCCTGTGCATGGACTGGCAGAGCCGTAACTAGGTATGGGCCAGAGGGGCATTGCACACAGCGCAATGCGCTGTGAGGCGGAAAATCTCTGCATGCACCCGCCGGCCCACACCACAGTACCGCTTGCGTCTCTCCTGTGCTGAGTGGTGATTGGTTAGAAGTGGGGACGGAGGGCGTGGCTTGGGAATTCTGTTTGAAATTTCTTCTTAGTTGCTCACGGACAGTTTCTGGCGCCCTGAGCGTCGGTGTCTGCTGAGCGGCGGAGGCTGTAGGACTGTAGACCCGGAGGGACTGGGGCTGCTGTGCGGGGTGAGTAGTGTGGTGGTTACCTCTGGTGCTGCCTGGAGCTCAGCATAACATGGTGCGGACTCTGTGCATGCTTCCACTCACTGCTACAGTAGCTTTGCCACTTGATACTAGGCTGAGACTGGCAGCTGGAGAATGACAAATCCCAGCATGCATCCACAAGTTCCCTTCCTCACGACTTCCGAAGACTTCTGTATGTGATGCGTGGTAACAGCTGGTTATTGTGTCTCCTGTCTTCTGTACCTGGCTCATAATGTGCTGTATTCTGTATTTCTATTCTATTTCCCGCAGCAGGACAGGATTTAGGGGCTGACTGTGGGTAATGGGGATAAGTGGTCCTCCTCATCTGTCACCTAGCACAGAGCTTTCTCAGTTATTATGTAATTCCATGTATTATGCTAGGGTGGTAACCTACAGCCTGTGGAGCTGCATAGGATGTGTATTGCAGCACCGTAACTACCTGTGTGCCAGGTGTGCCTGGCACACAGCGTAGTTGCCCTGAGGGCGCACGGCCAGCGCAGTTGCCCTGTGGGCACACGGCCAGCGGCTTGTAATGAGTCAAATTGATTCATTACAAGCCGCCTGTTCTGTGCCGCGCGCCGCGCTGAAGGAGATCAGCAGCGCCGGAGGCAGGGAAGGAGGAGGAGGGAGGGGGACTGGAGCCGCAGCAGCGCTATGTCATTGGTAGTGGCGCCGCTGCAGCAGTCCCCTCTCCTTCCATATTGGATGCCCGGCGCTGCTGTGAATGCTGGGATGCGCTTCCCTCATCCCAGCATTCACAGTGGCGGGCAGCCAATACGGAAGGAGAGGGGGCTGCTGCAGTGGTGCCTCCATCAATTACATAGCGCTGCTGCGGCTCCAGTCCCCCTCCCTCCTCTTCATTCCCCGCTGCCAGGAATGGATCTGCCTGCACAAGGAGCCTGACTGCCAGCGGGAAGAGTTGCCTTCTCTCTCTCTTCTGTCTGCCACAATGTGTAAAAAGGGAGACGCTGTCTGCCGTAACGTGTAAAAAGGGGGATGCTGGCTGCCGTAATGTGTAAAAAGGGGACGCTGTCTGCCGTAATGTGTAAAAAGGGGGACGCTATCTGCCGTAATGTGTAAAAAGGGGGACGCTGTCTGCCGTAATGTGTAAAAAGGGGACGCTGCCTGCTGTAATGTGTAAAAAGGGGGACTGTCTGCCGTAATGTGTAAAAAGGCATGTTGTCTGCCGTAATGTGTAAAAAAGGGGACGCTGTCTGCCGTAATGTTTAAAAAGGGACGCTGTCTGCCGTAATGTGTAAAAAGGGCTCTACCTGGTGTAGTGGCGCTACTGTGCAGCGTAATTTGAATAATGGAGACCACTGTGTAGTATGAATTGGTATTATTTTGTGGCCACGCGCCTTCCCCATGAAGCCACACCCCTATATTTTTTTTGTCTTGGGGGGGGTCACCAATGTCGTTTCTTGCACACAGCGCTAAAATGCCTAGTTACGGCACTGTGGACTGGTATTTTGTCTCAGGATCGTACTGGAAGATGTTTCATCACAGGTAATAACTTTATCTAAAAACCGTGAATCTGCTTGTATTTGTTCGAAAATGTCTGTACCAATTTGTTTTCGATTTTCTTACTGCTCAGCAGTGAGGAGCCTTGGAACCTTGTTGCACAAACTTCTGTCATGTTAAGATCTCAATGTAAAACTTGCCTAACAATTTCTTTGCAATGTTTACCATTTCTATCATTGAGAGGCTGACTCCATGCTCAATACGAACAATTTTCTCATTTTTTTTCCCACATTTTCGTTTTTTTTGATGCGCAAGTCCTTCTGGGACGGTCATCATCTGTGACATACTTACAGTATGACCATCACTAAATATTCTGTGCCACACAAACACAAGTGCATGTGACATACAATCTGCCCAGTAAGCCTTAGTTAGCATACGTAAAGAGTTGGTTAGCGTTTTGTTCAATTTAACTAAAAAGTTTATGTTAAAACGTTGCTATGATTTTGAACTAAGCATTTTTACGACACACGGGAAAAACACAATTCCTTCAAACACCGTGTGACAGCAAACTGTGTGATAGGGGTGAAACTTGCAAAATCATTTTGTGATAGTCCAAGGTCAATGTTCCTCCATTCCTGTTCAACTCACGCAGTACGGTTTATTTTTTACAAGTACAGTCTTGTATATTTAACAACCACACCTCATCCAGTAGTTAGAAAATGTGGGCTGATTAAAGGTAGAAATAAGGCATTTCCACTGACTAAAAAGGAAAGACAATCGTGCATTTAACATAAATGAATAGGAAATTCTCTGTTAAAAAGAAACGCATTACAGCGTTAAGCATTTATTTACAGCACATATTAAAATGCTCAGTACATGATTATTTACATTTAAGACAAGTGAATTGACATGTATTTCAAAAATATAAAAAATAATAGCAAATTCAAAATTTTATTGAGTGCACAGAAGTTTCAACTCTGTCTCACATAATTGTGTTAGGAAAATAGATTTTTTTTTCTTCTTAGAGATCAAATTTAATTGAATAAATAAGGAACAAAACTGAATATAGAACAATTTCTATAATACCCCATGATCAGTGCTACCCTCTTTACTGTGGACCAGATAATGTGCTGGGATCCTTGTTTCATGTTGTCTGGTTCATATTGCTGTTTCATCCAAACAGTATGAAAGTATCGGAAGTAACCTTTTATAGATCACAGGCACAAGATAATCCTCAGAAGGACTTTTAGAGTTTGGTCTTTGTTCTAAAGGATAAGTAAAGGCTACGAAATGTCATCACTTCTGTCAGTTTGCTTTTATTCTTAAATCATGAAGCAACAAATCTATATATATATATCTATAAAAGTCTGGAGAAGTATTACATAACTCTTTCCAGATGCATGCAGCATATGGATGTAATCATTCTATTCCTACTTTACATTATTTACATGTTCTTTTTTAGTTTTCTTACCATGTGAAAAATAAGAGATACTTTTTTTTTATTCAAAACTTTTTATTTATTTTTAAAAGACAAACATATACTGTACAACATTGTACAGTATGTACAAACATATATCATCGTTAAATATACAGACATCTGTTTAACAATAAAATGCTAGAAAACAAACACACTTAAGCCCTCATTCCGAGTTGTTCGCTCGCAAGCTGCTTTTAGCAGCATTGCACATGCTAAGCCGCCGCCTACTGGGAGTGTATCTTAGCTTAGCAGAATTGTGAACGAAAGATTCTCAAAATTGCGAATAGAAATTTCTTAGCAGTTTCTGAGTAGCTCGGGACTTACTCTGCCGCTGCGATCAGTTCAGTCAGTTTCGTTCCTGGTTTGACATCACAAACACACCCAGCGTTCGCCCAGACACTCCCCCGTTTCTCCAGCCACTCCCGCGTTTTTCCCAGAAACTGCAGCGTTTTTCCCAGAAACGGCAGCGTTTTTTCACACACACCCATAAAACGGTCAGTTTCCGCCCAGAAACACCCACTTCCTGTCAATCACACTCCGATCACCAGAACGAAGAAAAAACCTCGTAATGCCGTGAGTAAAATACCAAACTTCTTTGCAAATTTACTTGACGCAGCCACAGTGCGAACATTGCGCATGCGCAGTTAGCGGAAAATCGCACCGATGCGAAGAAAAATAACGAGCGAACAACTCGGAATGAGGGCCTTAGTTCAAAGTCTACCTGATGCAATAGACTTAATAGTTATAAAAGAAATGGCAATTTAAAACTCAGATAACAGAAATTCATATACGGACTATGAATAATGGAAATTTTACTCGCACCTACACACACCTTCTTCAATTCACTCATTTACGGTTAACTCACACTGGCAAATGAACTGTATTGATCTATAGATATATGGAGAACAGAACAGAAACATAATAGGCACAATGTATAGCAGAGTGAAGCACAGAATTGACTCGAACTAGACCAGTATATATAAAACGTCTACAAACATGTGAGTCTCAAAATGTCAGGGAAGGTTTACCAAATTAAGTCATGCAATCTTGGCAAAAAAAAAAGAATAAAAAATATATTAGTGATGTAGGGATATTATGATCTACCTTTAGTTATAATAAAAGATGTGTGTTACATGCAGAAGTGTCACTCACCTCTTTTACACCCGGTGGGCTGTGGCAGTGAAAGGGGCGTGGCTTTGTTGAGGGGTGTGGCTAAGAAAGTGCCCCTCTGGAGGGGCGTGGATTTGCGGGAGTGGTGTGGCTTTGCGCCCTGACCTACATTTTTGTCACTCCGGGGGTCCAGGAAGTGCAGGCTGCCCCTGGAGACTAGCGTGTCTCTGTTGCCTTCTCCTACACAGTGACAGAAGCCGGGTTGCTGCACGTAATGTTACAGTGCAGCACCCGACTTCTGTCACTGAACAAGAGCTGGCACTTTGGTGTCACCCTTCGGCGGGTGACACCTGGGTACGGGCCGCACCCCCCGCAGCCACCTTGTGACACCAGTGGTTAAGTGCAATAAAAGTGCTATACTAGGATATGTACTGCAAAGGAAAAGGGGTGCTTTACTATGATTAGTGCTATAGGGGGAAATGTGCACTGTGCTATAACGCGGCTGTGAGAGGAGATAAGTGCTGTACTGTAATGTGAGCTATGAAGGGATAAGGGTGCTGTACTGTGATGTGAGCTATGAAGGGATAAGGGTGCTGTACTGTAATGTGAGCTATGAAGGGATAAGGATGCTGTACTGTGATGTGAGCTGTGAAGGGATAAGGGTGCTGTACTGTGATGTGAGCTATGAAGGGATAAAGGTGCTGTACTGTGATGTGAGCTATGAAGGGATAAGGGTGCTGTACTGTGAGGTGAGCTATGAAGGGATAAGGGTGCTGTACTGTGAGGTGAGCTATGAAGGGATAAAGGTGCTGTACTGTGATGTGAGCTATGAAGGGATAAAGGTGCTGTACTGTGATGTGAGCTATGAAGGGATAAGGGTGCTGTACTGTGATGTGAGCTATGAAGGGATAAGGGTGCTGTACTGTGAGGTGAGCTATGAAGGGATAAAGGTGCTGTACTGTGATGTGAGCTATGAAGGGATAAAGGTGCTGTACTGTGATGTGAGCTATGAAGGGATAAGGGTGCTGTACTGTGAGGTGAGCTATGAAGGGATAAGGATGCTGTACTGTGATGTGAGCTATGAAGGGATAAGGATGCTGTACTGTGATGTGAGCTATGAAGGGATAAGGGTGCTGTACTGTGATGTGAGCTATGAAGGGATAAGGGTGCTGTACTGTGAGGTGAGCTATGAAGGAATAAGGGTGCTGTACTGTAATGTGAGCTATGAAGGGATAAGGATGCTGTACTGTGATGTGAGCTATGAAGGGATAAGGGTGCTGTACTGTGAGGTGAGCTATGAAGGGATAAAGGTGCTGTACTGTGAGGTGAGCTATGAAGGGATAAAGGTGCTGTACTGTGATGTGAGCTATGAAGGGATAAAGGTGCTGTACTGTGATGTGAGCTATGAAGGGATAAGGGTGCTGTACTGTGAGGTGAGCTATGAAGGGATAAGGATGCTGTACTGTGATGTGAGCTATGAAGGGATAAGGATGCTGTACTGTGATGTGAGCTATGAAGGGATAAGGGTGCTGTACTGTGATGTGAGCTATGAAGGGATAAGGGTGCTGTACTGTGAGGTGAGCTATGAAGGAATAAGGGTGCTGTACTGTAATGTGAGCTATGAAGGGATAAGGATGCTGTACTGTGATGTGAGCTATGAAGGGATAAAGGTGCTGTACTGTGATGTGAGCTATGAAGGGATTAAGGTGCTGTACTGTGATGTGAGCTATGACGGGATAAGGGTGATGTACTGTGATGTGAGCTATGAATGGATAAGGGTGCTGTACTGTGATGTGAGCTATGAAGGGATAAGGGTGCTGTACTGTGAGGTGAGCTATGAAGGGATAAGGATGCTGTACTGTGATGTGAGCTATGAAGGGATAAGGATGCTGTACTGTGATGTGAGCTATGACGGGATAAGGGTGCTGTACTGTGAGGTGAGCTATGAAGGGATAAGGGTGCTGTACTGTGATGTGAGCTATGACGGGATAAGGGTGCTGTACTGTGATGTGAGCTATGAAGGGATAAAGGTGCTGTACTGTGGTGTGAGCTATGAAGGGATAAGGGTGCTGTACTGTGATGTGAGCTATGAAGGGATAAGGGTGCTGTACTGTGGTGTGAGCTATGACGGGATAAGGGTGCTGTACTGTGATGTGAGCTATGAAGGGATAAGGGTGCTCTACTGTGATGTGAGCTATGAAGGGATAAGGGTGCTGTACTGTGATGTGAGCTATGAAGGGATAAGGGTGCTGTACTGTGATGTGAGCTATGAAGGGATAAAGGTGCTGTACTGTGATGTGAGCTATGAAGGGATAAGGGTGCTGTACTGTGATGTGAGCTATGAAGGGATAAGGGCGCTGTACTGTAATGTGAGCTATGAAGGGATAATGGTGCTGTACTGTGATGTGAGCTATGAAGGGATAAGGGTGCTGTATTGTGAGGTGAGCTATGAAGGGATAAGGGTGCTGTACTGTGATGTGAGCTATGACGGTATAAGGGTGCTGTACTGTGATGTGAGCTATGAAGGGATAATGGTGCTGTACTGTGATGTGAGCTATGAAGGGATAAAGGTGCTGTACTGTGATGTGAGCTATGAAGGGATAAAGGTGCTGTATTGTGATGTGAGCTATGAAGGGATAAAGGTGCTGTACTGTGATGTGAGCTATGAAGGGATAAGGGTGCTGTACTGTGATGTGAGCTATGAAGGGATAAGGGTGCTGTACTGTGATGTGAGCTATGAAGGGATAAATGTGCTGTACTGTGATGTGAGCTATGAAGGGATAATGGTGCTGTACTGTGATGTGAGCTATGAAGGGATAAAGGTGCTGTACTGTGATGTGAGTTATGAAGGGATAAAGGTGCTGTACTGTGAGGTGAGCTATGAAGGGATAAGGGTGCTTTACTGTGATGTGAGCTATGAAGGGATAAGGGTGCTGTACTGTGATGTGAGCTATGAAGGGATAAAGGTGCTGTACTGTGATGTGAGCTATGAAGGGATAAAGGTGCTGTACTGTGAGGTGAGCTATGAAGGGATAAGGGTGCTGTACTGTGATGTGAGCTTTGAAGGGATAAGGGTGCTGTACTGTGATGTGAGCTATGACGGGATTAGGGTGCTGTACTGTGATGTGAGCTATGAAGGGGTAAGGGTGCTGTACCGTGATGGGAGCTATGAAGGGATAAGGGTGCTGTACTGTGATGTGAGCTATGACGGGATAAGGGTGCTGTACTGTGATGTGAGCTATGAAGGGATAAGGGTGCTGTACTGTGATGTGAGCTATGAAGTGATAAGGGTGCTATACTGTGATGTGAGCTATGAAGGGATAAAGGTGCTGTACTGTGATGTGAGCTATGAAGGGATAAGGGTGCTATACTGTGATGTGAGCTATGAAGGGATAAGGGTGCTATACTGTGATGTGAGCTATGAAGGGATAAGGGTGCTGTACTGTGATGTGAGCTATGATGGGATAAGGGTGCTGTACTGTGATACATTGTACAATGTGGACCAGCACATAACATCATTAAAAATCTGTTTAACAATAAAGAGTGCTAAAAGCAAGCACATTTAATGAAACCTCTATATATTGAAATAAAATAAGTACTTAGATAAAAAATAATAATAAAAAATGTCATATACTGTATATGCATAATAATAATAAAAAGTATATATTTGTAATTGACTCATACCAACACCTTCCTTACTTCACTCATTTACGAAACTCACACTGACAAGTAAACTGGGTCAATCTATAGATACATGAATGCCCTATCCATATGGGGAGGCAAGCCATAAAAGATGCTTTTAGTGTAGTGAAACACTGCTTTAGTTGTATCAAGTTACCTTTGTCATTTACAAAGTGTATATACTGTAGTGTATCGGGTTGTAGTTATGTTTCCATGTGAGGCTTTCTGGGTGTGGTGGTCAGGAGACCGCTGGTCACAACACCTCCACCTACATCCCGACTCCTCACTATACCGACGGTCGGCATGCCAACCAACAGGGACTATTCCCACTCGTGGGTGTCCACGACACCCATAGAATGGGAACAGAACTTGTGGCAAGCGCAGCTCACCACCGAGCCCACAAGGTGCTTGTTGCACTCGCCCTCCCCCCACTGGCATTCTGCGGCCGGGATCCTGGCCACCGATCATGCACACCACACCCAGTAAGCCTCACATGCACTTACTTCTGCTAATGACATACTGGCCAGTATTATCCACCACTCCCTGATTTGCCCAGGACATACCTAATCCATCCAATCCACACCCCAACATTCTATTCCTACAACATCTGATTGCAGATACATACTTTTCCAGCTAAAGACATTAGGGCTGTCTTACCAAAAATGAGAGTCTTTGTGTATTTAATATGTAGACTTGTTTCCTATTAAAAACTCATACAAGTATACTGTATAGTACTCTATTAAACATAAGGCTAATGCGCTGGGTTCTAAGCTGTACAATACAGTTACTGTATGCAAGGCTTTATTAACCCATGGCTGGGTCCCTGGGGTTTGTGTATTTCGGGCCCCCTCCGGCACTTCAATCTTTCACCCAGCTGACGTTTGGGAAGCAGAGCCTATGCCATCACTCTTTTAGTATTCACACGGACACAGATACCCAGTTGAAATTAAGTCTGCTGACCTCTTTACTCACAGTGCATTTGTTCTTCCGTCTCCTTTCTCTTTTGAAATAGCGCTAGTGCACTATTGGTACACTGCCAACCCCCTACCCAGCCCATTGTTTCAAAACAGACACCTCAGCTGACTGCTAGTGTGCCTTGTTATGGCTCAGGGTGCAAAGTGCCTTTTACTATTGGAGCTCTGTGTCCAGAAGCGTTTTTACAGAGGATGGGGCCCATGTTCAGACTCCGAGTGGGCCCACTCCTGTGCTGTAGACTCTGGCATTGTGCCAGAATGTACTACGTATGCACAGGTCTCTGGAAACATGGCACCCACCATTTTCCGGAAACTAAATTCCTATTGTGCATGCGCGGTGGCCATTTACCTGCATTTTTTCTTTTTTACCACGGCTGGAGCTCTGACGCGGAACTCCGGAATGGTAAGTAATAAAACATGGGTGCAATGTGGGCGTTGTGGGCCCTCCTGGACTCAGAGGCATGTGTGCACCATGCACATTGCACCAATTGCAGAAACGACAATGACTGGGGGTGCAGGTAACAGTGCCTCAGCAAAAAAAATTGATGGGCCCCTAGTTCCTGTGGCGCCGCTGGGCTTCAGCTTAGTCAGCCTTATGGATAATATGGCCCTGACTGTGTATTATCCACCTTATGAATATCATTACCTATTAGGGAAAAGCTTTGCTCTCACTGCTTGATAAATTGCCTGATTCTGCTGTCCCATAGAGGTCTATGGGGAGGCCCATGAGCGCTGTAAAATAGGTTAAGGCTTTGTTAAATTGAACAAAGGAGCATTTTTCATCAGTTTCTTTAGAAAGCTGGCTCTTCACTGTTCTAATGACAAAAACAAATTAGAATTTTTTTATGCACTTCCTTTGTGTACTTAGAATGCACATACTGTATCTTGATAAAGTATCAATTTATACATGTACTGTAACATAATTATGTTTGAGTGCCAAATCTGTTTTGGTGGTCTGAAATATATTGTTTCTTGTTGATTTTTTTTTTGCCAACTTTATGGTTTTGTAATGAATTATTTTTATTTATTTTTCAATGCCTTAGGAATGCTTTACAGACTTTTATCCGCCTTTCTTTTATACTAATGCCCTTATCCATTTGTGTAAAAATACATGCATGTAGTATTGTTTTATAAATACACGTAAGCTGTATGGGAATGGAAACAATTGTTCCATTTGATCAAAAACATTTTGGTTGGGACCATTTGTGTTGTATCATCATTTTTCTGACACTTCATACTCCATTTAATTACATTCACTGCAAGTGAATGCATTGGTTTAAATGAGTGTCCTCCATAGGCCCCCCAACCCCAAGTGCAAACTCTTGTTAACTAATATGTCAGACTTGATCGCAGTCAGTCTTAGGCATAATTACTTGGTACAGCAGTTATGCAGATAACATGGTGAAACAGAATCATATACTGTTCTGTTATTGTGGAATAACAATGCTATGGGGTGCATTCAAGTACTGTCGGATCCTTTCCGACGGAAAGGATCCGACATCTCAGTATTCAATTTGCGGATTTGGCCATTCCCGATAATGCCAATCCGACTTGACATTGTAAGAAATGGGGCTAAAACCTGTCGGATTTGGCCGCAAATCCGACACAACAAGCCACTGATCCACGTGCTTTCCGACGAGTCGGATTTTCTGAAATTGTCGCAGAAACGGCACTTTGATTAATAAGGCCGAACCTGGATTCGACCTTAAATTGTCGTTTATTCGACAAGTCTGGAAATCCGACTTGAATTGAATATCCCCCTATATCTGTATTTACATATACAGCACTGAATGTTGTGTGGTTTAGGGGTCTATATGCTACGCCTTGGAGAGAGATAAAGTGGACGAAGATAAAGTACCAGCCAACCACCTGCCGTGTTACAGGATGTGTTTGAAAAATGACAGTTAAGAGCTTGTTGGTTGGGACTTTATCTCTGTCGACTTTTTCCTCCATTCAAGGCTTAGTAAATAGACCCCTTAGTATTGTATACAGTTGTATCTTCTCAATTGTTTTCAAGCTATTTTTGTTTAATCTAAAATCACATTTTTTTTTTTCTCCTTGGTTCTGACAGGTTACTTGGTTTACAGTGCATCTTATGATGACTTTTTACGGAATAAGTGGTCAACGCGGACTGCAGGAGGCACAAATTTCCCTGTTGAGAATTTGAAACCAAACACGAGGTACAAATCAGTTATTTTCCAACATTTTGTCTTAGTTAATTCATTCACATCACATGTACAAAGGTTATCTTTATTTATCTATTTAATTAAACAAAAATACTTAAAGTGGGTACACGCTAGGCGATGTGCTCTATGAGCGACGTCGCCTAGTGTTTCCCTCTCCTGGGTCGGGCGGTCGGCGGTAGTGCATACACACTGATATGACGACCATATTGCTCAGTGATGTCACGCAACGGCCGGGCCATGCAGGCAGCTCTCGTACAACAGTCCAAATATAGCTGTATGCACGTCCAACAGCGAGGGTCGTTAATGACCTGCGGGGCCACACATTGATCGACGGCGGCAGCATACACACTTGCCAAGAAAGTAAATTACGTCGCTCAGGAAGGGTGAAAATTAGTGACGTTGTTTATTTTCTCGGCAAGTGTGTATGCACCTTTATGCCTTTTGATTTGACTTGCTACAAATGGTAAAGCGAATGCTCTGCAAAAGTGGAACCATGCGAGATTGTATGACAGGCGTTACTTTGTTCAGTGTAAGATTCTAATCTGTCTGTGATTTATCTATTTATCCCAGCCAAATCTCATCCTAACCCTCTGTTCTACGCTCTCTATGTACCCCATCTGTGTCACCCCTGTCTGTCTACCCTCCCCTTTAGAATGTAAGCTCTCACGAGCAGGGCCCTCTTCCCTCATGTGCTTATCCTTTCTTACTTTAACAATCTTCAACTGCACCAAATCCAGCAGTCTTCTGCCACCTGATACTTACTCCAATGTCATCTGCTGATGTAACTATGTTTATTTACCCTGTACTTGTCCTATACTGTCATCAACTGTAAGTTGCTATTTTCCTGTTGGATTATTTGTTTATGTACTCTGTAATTGGGCGCTGCGGATCCCTTGTGGCGCCATATAAATAAAGGATAACAATAGTAATAATAATCTATATTGGACAACCTGTTAGTGACATAGCACTAAGGGAAAGCATATACATCATCCAATGTCACAGTGCATCCTAATTGCTACATGCATTTGGGTTTTCAGGTTAGCAGCATTCTTTGAATTTGGCCGACAGATTAAAAATGGACTCATCACCCATGGGGTTTGTAGAGCAGACAATTGCCAAATTGACCACTTGTACTCCTTCACTTATGTCTTAGTCTTCAATTGGTTTGGAATTGAACCTTATTTAACATTATTTTTAAACTTTCTAAATCCTCAGTGGTGACTGTGGTCTGGGCAGATTTACGAAGCTTATAAAAGTAAAGCTTTTAGAACCTGTCCTTAATTACTAAGACCATCTGAATATGACAATAGCCTGTTTGTCTTTATGGGGATAGCATCCTTGGAAAGGAAACTTCTGTTCCTTCCCCAACATTACCCAAGGTCTTCCCTTCCTACTATCCTACTATCACAAGTTGTTTCTATGCAAATGCAGCCTAATGGCATGGCATTCACATGGTCAGAACCTGGTAGGAAAGTGATAACCATCATTGTTACTTTACTGCAGACCATTTGCTCTTATTGGAGCCACTGTCACATCTGGAGGTAAATGGCTGAAAAATTATTCATTTGAGGGGCCCATGGTAAACAATAATAAATAGACTCCATACATTGACACTTGTGGCGGGATGTAATGGAGTCCGAGATCGCAGTAGGTGTGTGATGCTGGCTGACCTCTTACATTTTTTTTTAAAGAGTAATCACTTACAAGGCATGATTTTGCTTTGTAAGTATTAGCCCCTTTAAAAAAACATCTGAAATCACCCGGCATCCCGCACCTCCGGCGATCTCTGACTCCATTACATCCCGCCGTACAACTCCACATGTTTAGCCAGCCACCCATGCAGTGAAATATGCTTTTGCAATGTACAAAATTGCACGTTCAAGCTGGCAATACCCCTAACTTTAAATTAGGCTCGAACTGTTTTATGTAGAAGTCAGCTGACTGTGCAACAAAATGAACAAAGGAAGTGGGGATGGGAAAATTATGGATCCCTTTGACTGATAACAATTGGTGAAATAATTTCTAATTGGATTTTGAATGTCAAAATAATCTTCATCAGAGGGATTAGAAACTAAAGTAGACTGATGTTCTGGAGATGGTAGGTTCAAAGGTTTACTGGTCAACCCAACTCCAGATCCACTTGACCTATGCAGTTCAGCCTTGCATGTTGTGGTAAAACTGTTCAACAATTTACCTGACCAAATTACCCACATAGTGTGTGGGCAAGCTTACATCCATATTATTACACAGAAAGTCCAGTGATAAAGGCACTCACCAATTTTCAGAAAAAGACAACAGGTACTTTTATTATAACTCACAGATACATCAGGATTGTGGTCGATGTTTCGATCCTCTAAGGAGCTTTGTCAAGACTTCATCATAGATCATACAGTATCACCCCACATGAACATCAAACAAAAAACTGTCTCTCTCTCTCTGTGTGTATATATATATATATATATACATACATACATACATACTTACATACATACATGGTTTATGTTTCTAAAATCAGCATTCCCACTTACTCAATACATTTTACTAGCTTTTATTTGTGGAACTGAACACTGCATTTGTTTTTCATAGGAAAATGTTGGAACCTAGATAGATAGAGATAGAGAAAAAATATTCTATATAGTTAAAATATAAGATGGCTAAAATATTTAATGCTATGGTAGTTGGGTGTGTTGTATTTAATGCCTTCAACAAACTGTAGTAATGTGAATATACTGTATATAGCAGGATATAGAGTACCTAAAGTTTTTAATTGGAAACAGAAAACTGTGACCCTCTTTTAACATTAAATTAACCACATTGAAGCCACACTGTAAGGAGATAGGATAGGAACACATGTTATTACCACTTATATTACTTTGAATATTTACCTCAATCAGCAATTAATTCTGAGCGACCTAGTGCCTTGCAAGTCAGACAAGAAAAACAGATGTCTGGAATCTGTAGGTTGCAGAATATTTTCTTTGTAAAAAAAAAAAAATCAGTGACTTTTATGATATTGCTTGGATGTCAATGCAATCAAACGTGGAATAATTCTGAATCCAAAGCGAATTACTGCAATTTGTGTAAGGTACAGTAAATCTATACCATCTAAAAGATTTAAAACTCACCATCTGTTTTAGTTGTAGGAAATAATGTTCTTGTGTTCAGCTGGAATGGCTCTGTAAGACATCTGTTTGTATACCAGATAATCAGGGAACTCCACTTGTGTCAAAGAAGTTCCAGTGGGGAAAATAACAGCCAAAGCCATAATAGCTGGGTAAATTATATGTGGAAAGGGAATATTTGATCTTTAAAGCATTTCATCATATATCACATTTCTCACACTTACCGCATCCGTCTGTTTGTTTTGTGCGCTTTCATGCAATCCCATAGCATGTTTATATTCTCATGTGTAATCACATAGTCATATGTTAGGGATGACACTGTATCATCATCACTGTCACCTGCTTTAGCAGTAAAATTCTAATAGCAGAACAAGGTTGCAGCAAGTTCTGAAATGTTTAAGAATATTCATTACTATCCAAAGGATTCTATAAACAATTTAAGGAATGACCTAAAGCACAGATGAGCAGATGCAGCAGACATTAATTGGAAGCTGTATCTCTTCTATAGTCTAGCAAAGTGATGGCATTTTAGGAACATTTGTAGAAGGGATGGGCAATTTATTTTTTTCCCCAAGGTGCCGGGACATGCATAGCTCCACCCCCAAGTTCTTATTGGCCCAAGGACCAGTCAGTCAAAGCAAAGGGATGACCATCGGTTGATGAAACCATTGATGGTCATCCAATGTATAGTAGGCTGCAATCGATGCCACTTACAATATGGTCATCAATGGCACATATCGATGGTGACTACTCCGATGGCTATCCCTAATTTGTTGGGCAATTAAATAGTTATTATTAAATCCACCCCAGTTCAAACTTTTTATGGACTAGTACTTTCCACAGACGAATGTGGATAAAGATGAGATTAGTATAATTAACTCTCTACTCAAGTGGATCGCCCCACAGGGTCTTACTTCTTTTCCGCTGTCTTATTATTGAAAGAAACATTGGAGTTGATGTACTGTAACAAGCAGTGAATAGAGTGAACAAGTGGAGACGATGCTCATAGCAACCAATAAGCTTTGAGGTAGTATTTAATAAGTACATTCTACAAAATTCTAGTTAAAAGCTTATTGGTTGTTATGGGCACTTCTTCGATCATTTTCACAGCTTCATACATCTTCCCCATTGAAACGTACCAGCTTGTCTACAACAATAGATTAAGAGCTGCCACTGTGATGCCTTTGGTCTGACAACAAAATACACACACTCACTGTGATGAGAGGGAGTTTCCAGAACAGGACCAGCTTCAGCCCAGAGGGAAACTGGTCCTATTAATGTTAGAAGACATATTGCTCAAATAGGGAGAATCATTACACAAAACCAGGTCAGGGGTCACAAGCAGAGGATCATAGTAAAAACAATCAGACTTTATATTAGCAGCCCTAACATAAAATAGCCAATGTACATGTAGCAGTTAAGTGCAATACCTTTTACATGATACTTGCCCACTTCAGTGGCGTAAGTTTGTCTCAGACGCCCGGAGGCAAGAGAAATATTGGTGCCCCCCCGAACCACTATAAATATATAGGTGTTCGGGGGGGCACCAATATTTTTCTTGCCGACTATATAGGACAGAAGGACTTAGCAAAGGGGGAGCGGCAGATAGAGCAATGGAGGTGGTCAGAACAGTGGTTGGGGGTAGGCAGAGTGGAGGGGGAGATGAGGCAGAATGGCGGTCATTGGTGACTAGTGTGTATATATATATATATATATATATATATATATATATATACACACACATATATATATCTGCAAAAATACCTTTTTTCTAGGCATGGTCTGTACTGAGGATTAGTGTCCAGAACAAAGTCACCTCGTTCCTAATCGTCGGCAGCAGAAGCAGTCCCAGATTAGTAGCAGTCATGGGCTGAGCAGACACACTCGGCACAGGGGAGAGCCTCCGCTCCAGGTGCCCCTTCAACATGCGGTACCGTCTTTTGTAGTTATAACATTGCCTTGCACGTGTATGTCGAACAACCTCCCCCTCCCCGCCCGCTCACCCGCAGCAACGGTGGCAGTAACAGCTCCTCTCTTAACTCCCACAGCCACGCACATGTGCCGTGATTTCCCGGGGCTGAACGCTGGAGGGGAGTCGTTACAGCCCGCCGCAGGCGGGTTTACAGGACTGCACGGCCCCCTTCAAGTCAGGAGCCCGACGGCAGCAGACTCCGCTGACTCCCAGAGTTCTTCCTCTGACCCTCTTGTAAAACTGTCCCGCTGGTAGAGTTTCAGGAGGGGAGATGTAGCTGATCACTGAGAGGGTGGGGCTGAGCAGAGGCATCACTGGGAGGTTAAGGACACACTTAGGTTTCCCATGCCGAGCAGTGACACCCAAATACCATCTTCTCAATGACTGGTAGCTGGGTGGTGCACTGTTACATTATCATGCACTGCCCGGCTCCTGTCACTGAGTAGGTGTCAGCAGTGCAGGGAGAGTCTCTGGGGCAGCCCGGCATCTCCCGGAATGCTGAGTATGCCCCCAGAGTGATGAAACCATGGATGTGCACCAATGCCATGCCAACTTCCTATGAGACCATGTCCTTTTTCAGTCACATGCACCTTCAGCATGAGCAGGGGTATGTTTAGTGTACAGGGTGTCACCGACCCCAGTGACACACCTGGGACCGAATGCTGCTTATCATTAGGCATTGATAATCTCATAATGCCCCTGTTCCACCCAATTCATGAAGAAGTGGGCTGGATGTGCAAGGATGACCTTCTCTCCCTAAGAAATTGGTAGTTTCCTAGACATTCTGAGAGAATAGGCATGTATACACGTATATAGGACTAGAATGAGAAGCAGCTGGCAGACTATTGAGACTTTAAATCTAAGCTTTAGGTGATACATGATATATCTGAGCTGAATTATCCAGGTCACAAGTAGAGATGAGCGCCTGAAATTTTTCGGGTTTTGTGTTTTGGTTTTGGGTTCGGTTCCGCGGCCGTGTTTTGGGTTCGAACGCGTTTTGGCAAAACCTCACCGAATTTTTTTTGTCGGATTCGGGTGTGTTTTGGATTCGGGTGTTTTTTTCAAAAAACACTAAAAAACAGCTTAAATCATAGAATTTGGGGGTCATTTTGATCCCAAAGTATTATTAACCTCAAAAACCATAATTTACACTCATTTTCAGTCTATTCTGAATACCTCACACCTCACAATATTATTTTTAGTCCTAAAATTTGCACCGAGGTCGCTGTGTGAGTAAGATAAGCGACCCTAGTGGCCGACACAAACACCGGGCCCATCTAGGAGTGGCACTGCAGTGTCACGCAGGATGTCCCTTCCAAAAAACCCTCCCCAAACAGCACATGACGCAAAGAAAAAAAGAGGCGCAATGAGGTAGCTGTGTGAGTAAGATTAGCGACCCTAGTGGCCGACACAAACACCGGGCCCATCTAGGAGTGGCACTGCAGTGTCACGCAGGATGGCCCTTCCAAAAAACCCTCCCCAAACAGCACATGACGCAAAGAAAAAAAGAGGCGCAATGAGGTAGCTGTGTGAGTAAGATTAGCGACCCTAGTGGCCGACACAAACACCGGGCCCATCTAGGAGTGGCACTGCAGTGTCACGCAGGATGTCCCTTCCAAAAAACCCTCCCCAAACAGCACATGACGCAAAGAAAAAAAGAGGCGCAATGAGGTAGCTGTGTGAGTAAGATTAGCGACCCTAGTGGCCGACACAAACACCGGGCCCATCTAGGAGTGGCACTGCAGTGTCACGCAGGATGTCCCTTCCAAAAAACCCTCCCCAAACAGCACATGACGCAAAGAAAAAAAGAGGCGCAATGAGGTAGCTGACTGTGTGAGTAAGATTAGCGACCCTAGTGGCCGACACAAACACCGGGCCCATCTAGGAGTGGCACTGCAGTGTCACGCAGGATGTCCCTTCCAAAAAACCCTCCCCAATCAGCACATGATGCAAAGAAAAAGAAAAGAAAAAAGAGGTGCAAGATGGAATTGTCCTTGGGCCCTCCCACCCACCCTTATGTTGTATAAACAAAACAGGACATGCACACTTTAACCAACCCATCATTTCAGTGACAGGGTCTGCCACACGACTGTGACTGATATGACGGGTTGGTTTGGACCCCCCCCAAAAAAGAAGCAATTAATCTCTCCTTGCACAAACTGGCTCTACAGAGGCAAGATGTCCACCTCATCTTCACCCTCCGATATATCACCGTGTACATCCCCCTCCTCACAGATTATCAATTCGTCCCCACTGGAATCCACCATCTCAGCTCCCTGTGTACTTTGTGGAGGCAATTGCTGCTGGTCAATGTCTCCGCGGAGGAATTGATTATAATTCATTTTAATGAACATCATCTTCTCCACATTTTCTGGATGTAACCTCGTACGCCGATTGCTGACAAGGTGAGCGGCGGCACTAAACACTCTTTCGGAGTACACACTTGTGGGAGGGCAACTTAGGTAGAATAAAGCCAGTTTGTGCAAGGGCCTCCAAATTGCCTCTTTTTCCTGCCAGTATAAGTACGGACTGTGTGACGTGCCTACTTGGATGCGGTCACTCATATAATCCTCCACCATTCTATCAATGTTGAGAGAATCATATGCAGTGACAGTAGACGACATGTCCGTAATCATTGTCAGGTCCTTCAGTCCGGACCAGATGTCAGCATCAGCAGTCGCTCCAGACTGCCCTGCATCACCGCCAGCGGGTGGGCTCGGAATTCTGAGCCTTTTCCTCGCACCCCCAGTTGCGGGAGAATGTGAAGGAGGAGATGTTGACAGGTCGCGTTCCGCTTGACTTGACAATTTTGTCACCAGCAGGTCTTTCAACCCCAGCAGACCTGTGTCTGCCGGAAAGAGAGATCCAAGGTAGGCTTTAAATCTAGGATCGAGCACGGTGGCCAAAATGTAGTGCTCTGATTTCAACAGATTGACCACCCGTGAATCCTTGTTAAGCGAATTAAGGGCTGCATCCACAAGTCCCACATGCCTAGCGGAATCGCTCCCTTTTAGCTCCTTCTTCAATGCCTCCAGCTTCTTCTGCAAAAGCCTGATGAGGGGAATGACCTGACTCAGGCTGGCAGTGTCTGAACTGACTTCACGTGTGGCAAGTTCAAAGGGCATCAGAACCTTGCACAACGTTGAAATCATTCTCCACTGCACTTGAGACAGGTGCATTCCACCTACTATATCGTGCTCAATTGTATAGGCTTGAATGGCCTTTTGCTGCTCCTCCAACCTCTGAAGCATATAGAGGGTTGAATTCCACCTCGTTACCACTTCTTGCTTCAGATGATGGCAGGGCAGGTTCAGTAGTTTTTGGTGGTGCTCCAGTCTTCTGTATGTGGTGCCTGTACGCCGAAAGTGTCCCGCAATTTTTCTGGCCACCGACAGCATCTCTTGCACGCCCCTGTCGTTTTTTAAAAAATTCTGCACCACCAAATTCAAGGTATGTGCAAAACATGGGACGTGCTGGAATTTGCCCATATTTAATGCACACACAATATTGCTGGCGTTGTCCGATGCCACAAATCCACAGGAGAGTCCAATTGGGGTAAGCCATTCCGCGATGATCTTCCTCAGTTGCCGTAAGAGGTTTTCAGCTGTGTGCGTATTCTGGAAAGCGGTGATACAAAGCGTAGCCTGCCTAGGAAAGAGTTGGCGTTTGCGAGATGCTGCTACTGGTGCCGCCGCTGCTGTTCTTGCGGCGGGAGTCCATACATCTACCCAGTGGGCTGTCACAGTCATATAGTCCTGACCCTGCCCTGCTCCACTTGTCCACATGTCCGTGGTTAAGTGGACATTGGGTACAACTGCATTTTTTAGGACACTGGTGAGTCTTTTTCTGACGTCCGTGTACATTCTCGGTATCGCCTGCCTAGAGAAGTGGAACCTAGATGGTATTTGGTAACGGGGGCACACTGCCTCAATAAATTGTCTAGTTCCCTGTGAACTAACGGCGGATACCGGACGCACGTCTAACACCAACATAGTTGTCAAGGACTCAGTTATCCGCTTTGCAGTAGGATGACTGCTGTGATATTTCATCTTCCTCGCAAAGGACTGTTGAACAGTCAATTGCTTACTGGAAGTAGTACAAGTGGGCTTACGACTTCCCCTATGGGATGACCATCGACTCCCAGCGGCAACAACAGCAGCGCCAGCAGCAGTAGGCGTTACACGCAAGGATGCATCGGAGGAATCCCAGGCAGGAGAGGACTCGTCAGAATTGCCAGTGACATGGCCTGCAGGACTATTGGCATTCCTGGGGAAGGAGGAAATTGACACTGAGGGAGTTGGTGGGGTGGTTTGCGTGAGCTTGGTTACAAGAGGAAGGGATTTACTGGTCAGTGGACTGCTTCCGCTGTCACCCAAAGTTTTTGAACTTGTCACTGACTTATTATGAATGCGCTGCAGGTGACGTATAAGGGAGGATGTTCCGAGGTGGTTAACGTCCTTACCCCTACTTATTACAGCTTGACAAAGGGAACACACGGCTTGACACCTGTTGTCCGCATTTCTGGTGAAATACCTCCACACCGAAGAGCTGATTTTTTTGGTATTTTCACCTGGCATGTCAACGGCCATATTCCTCCCACGGACAACAGGTGTCTCCCCGGGTGCCTGACTTAAACAAACCACCTCACCATCAGAATCCTCCTGGTCAATTTCCTCCCCAGCGCCAGCAACACCCATATCCTCCTCATCCTGGTGTACTTCAACACTGACATCTTCAATCTGACTATCAGGAACTGGACTGCGGGTGCTCCTTCCAGCACTTGCAGGGGGCGTGCAAATGGTGGAAGGCGCATGCTCTTCACGTCCAGTGTTGGGAAGGTCAGGCATCGCAACCGACACAATTGGACTCTCCTTGTGGATTTGGGATTTCGAAGAATGCACAGTTCTTTGCTGTGCTGCTTTTGCCAGCTTGAGTCTTTTCATTTTTCTAGCGAGAGGCTGAGTGCTTCCATCCTCATGTGAAGCTGAACCACTAGCCATGAACATAGGCCAGGGCCTCAGCCGTTCCTTGCCACTCCGTGTGGTAAATGGCATATTGGCAAGTTTACGCTTCTCCTCCGACAATTTTATTTTTGGTTTTGGAGTCCTTTTTTTACTGATATTTGGTGTTTTGGATTTGACATGCTCTGTACTATGACATTGGGCATCGGCCTTGGCAGACGACGTTGCTGGCATTTCATCGTCTCGGCCATGACTAGTGGCAGCAGCTTCAGCACGAGGTGGAAGTGGATCTTGATCTTTCCCTAATTTTGGAACCTCAACATTTTTGTTCTCCATATTTTAATAGGCACAACTAAAAGGCACCTCAGGTAAACAATGGAGATGGATGGATTGGATACTAGTATACAATTATGGACGGGCTGCCGAGTGCCGACACAGAGGTAGCCACAGCCGTGAACTACCGCACTGTACTGTGTCTGCTGCTAATATATAGACTGGTTGATAAAGAGATAGTATACTCGTAACTAGTATGTATGTATAAAGAAAGAAAAAAAAACCACGGTTAGGTGGTATATACAATTATGGACGGGCTGCCGAGTGCCGACACAGAGGTAGCCACAGCCGTGAACTACCGCACTGTACTGTGTCTGCTGCTAATATATAGACTGGTTGATAAAGAGATAGTATACTCGTAACTAGTATGTATGTATAAAGAAAGAAAAAAAAACCACGGTTAGGTGGTATACACAATTATGGACGGGCTGCCGAGTGCCGACACAGAGGTAGCCACAGCCGTGAACTACCGCACTGTACTGTGTCTGCTGCTAATATAGACTGGTTGATAAAGAGATAGTATACTCGTAACTAGTATGTATGTATAAAGAAAGAAAAAAAAACCACGGTTAGGTGGTATATACAATTATGGACGGGCTGCCGAGTGCCGACACAGAGGTAGCCACAGCCGTGAACTACCGCACTGTACTGTGTCTGCTGCTAATATATAGACTGGTTGATAAAGAGATAGTATACTCGTAACTAGTATGTATGTATAAAGAAAGAAAAAAAAACCACGGTTAGGTGGTATATACAATTATGGACGGGCTGCCGAGTGCCGACACAGAGGTAGCCACAGCCGTGAACTACCGCACTGTACTGTGTCTGCTGCTAATATATAGACTGGTTGATAAAGAGATAGTATACTCGTAACTAGTATGTATGTATAAAGAAAGAAAAAAAAACCACGGTTAGGTGGTATATACAATTATGGACGGGCTGCCGAGTGCCGACACAGAGGTAGCCACAGCCGTGAACTACCACACTGTACTGTGTCTGCTGCTAATATATAGACTGGTTGATAAAGAGATAGTATACTCGTAACTAGTATGTATGTATAAAGAAAGAAAAAAAAACCACGGTTAGGTGGTATATACAATTATGGACGGGCTGCCGAGTGCCGACACAGAGGTAGCCACAGCCGTGAACTACCGCACTGTACTGTGTCTGCTGCTAATATAGACTGGTTGATAAAGAGATAGTATACTCGTAACTAGTATGTATGTATAAAGAAAGAAAAAAAAACCACGGTTAGGTGGTATATACAATTATGGACGGGCTGCCGAGTGCCGACACAGAGGTAGCCACAGCCGTGAACTACCGCACTGTACTGTGTCTGCTGCTAATATATAGACTGGTTGATAAAGAGATAGTATACTCGTAACTAGTATGTATGTATAAAGAAAGAAAAAAAAACCACGGTTAGGTGGTATATACAATTATGGACGGGCTGCCGAGTGCCGACACAGAGGTAGCCACAGCCGTGAACTACCGCACTGTACTGTGTCTGCTGCTAATATATAGACTGGTTGATAAAGAGATAGTATACTCGTAACTAGTATGTATGTATAAAGAAAGAAAAAAAAACCACGGTTAGGTGGTATATACAATTATGGACGGGCTGCCGAGTGCCGACACAGAGGTAGCCACAGCCGTGAACTACCGCACTGTACTGTGTCTGCTGCTAATATATAGACTGGTTGATAAAGAGATAGTATACTCGTAACTAGTATGTATGTATAAAGAAAGAAAAAAAAACCACGGTTAGGTGGTATATACAATTATGGACGGGCTGCCGAGTGCCGACACAGAGGTAGCCACAGCCGTGAACTACCGCACTGTACTGTGTCTGCTGCTAATATATAGACTGGTTGATAAAGAGATAGTATACTCGTAACTAGTATGTATGTATAAAGAAAGAAAAAAAAACCACGGTTAGGTGGTATATACAATTATGGACGGGCTGCCGAGTGCCGACACAGAGGTAGCCACAGCCGTGAACTACCGCACTGTACTGTGTCTGCTGCTAATATAGACTGGTTGATAAAGAGATAGTATACTACTAATATTATATATACTGGTGGTCAGGTCACTGGTCACTAGTCACACTGGCAGTGGCACTCCTGCAGCAAAAGTGTGCACTGTTTAATTTTAATATAATATTATGTACTCCTGGCTCCTGCTATAACCTATAACTGGCACTGCAGTAGTGCTCCCCAGTCTCCCCCACAATTATAAGCTGTGTGAGCTGAGCAGTCAGACAGATATATAATATATATAGATGATGCAGCACACTGGCCTGAGCCTGAGCAGTGCACACAGATATGGTATGTGACTGACTGAGTCACTGTGTGTATCGCTTTTTTCAGGCAGAGAACGGATATATTAAATAAACTGCACTGTGTGTCTGGTGGTCACTCACTATATAATATATTATGTACTCCTGGCTCCTGCTATAACCTATAACTGGCACTGCAGTAGTGCTCCCCAGTCTCCCCCACAATTATAAGCTGTGTGAGCTGAGCAGTCAGACAGATATATATAATATTATTTATATATAGATAATAGATGATGCAGCACACTGGCCTGAGCCTGAGCAGTGCACACAGATATGGTATGTGACTGAGTCACTGTGTGCTGTGTATCGCTTTTTTCAGGCAGAGAACGGATTATAAATAAAACTGGTGGTCACTGGTCACTATCAGCAAAACTCTGCACTGTACTGAGTACTCCTAATGCTCCCCAAAATTAGTAAATCAAGTGTCTCTCTAATCTATTCTAAACGGAGAGGACGCCAGCCACGTCCTCTCCCTATCAATCTCAATGCACGTGTGAAAATGGCGGCGACGCGCGGCTCCTTATATAGAATCCGAGTCTCGCGATAGAATCCGAGCCTCGCGAGAATCCGACAGCGTCATGATGACGTTCGGGCGCGCTCGGGTTAACCGAGCAAGGCGGGAAGATCCGAGTCGCTCGGACCCGTGAAAAAAAACATGAAGTTCTGGCGGGTTCGGATTCAGAGAAACCGAACCCGCTCATCTCTAGTCACAAGTACAGTACATGCAGGGCCGTTTCGTGGGCCGGATAAGTTGTGCGATCATATGGGATGCCGTTGCCTCTGTCTGCAGCTGTATTTCAAGCATACTTGCCGTCTGTGTGGAATACAGCTGAAAATGTCCCTGTCAAAATGGCCTTCTGATTGGAGACATATACTGTAAGAGGTCCTTCTAGATCTCCAGTAACAGGGACATAATGCAGGAGCCCACAGCGCTACCCGAAGTGCTGGAACTGTACTCATCCGCTGGTGGCTGGGAGAAAGAAAGGGGGGATGGTGACACCAACTCCTGACAACGAGCAGTCAGTTTAAAAGTAAGTTGCCTCACTGTGTAATGTGTAAAAGGCATTACTCTATGGGGCACAGTATGGTGTCAGGGGCATAACTGTGTGCTATAATGTGCAAGGGGCATTACTCTGCGAGGCTTCATATGGTGTCAGGGGTTTAACTGTGGGGCATAATTTGTAAGGGAGTTATTGTATGGGGCATAGCTGGGGTGTAAGGTAGTCATTTACTCAGGGCCGGCGCTACCACTAGGCAGCTTTAGGCAGCTGCCTATGGGCGCTGGCACTTGAAGGGCGGCGCTGAGTGGAACGCCATGAGGGATGAGACATGTGAGGAGTCCCGCTCACCCGATGTCAGATCTGCCGGCCGGGGCTAAAGCGTCATGTCATCCTGAGCCAGGCACTTCCTCTCACCCTTGGTAGTTGTTCATTTGCGTTTCCTGCTGTGGCAGTGTTGCCAATCACAGCGGCATCACAGCGGGGAGGAGATTACTGCGGGGCGATCATGCCTGCAGCTCAGCTGGGAGGAGTTGAGGGCGGCCTGATTAATACATCAGCCATCGATCCACTAATTTAGTCCAGTTCACACAGTACGAGAGGGAGGGTGGCAACATGTTTTGGGGGCGGGCTGTTTCAGTGTGGGTGAGTCATATGGAATGTGCCCAGCTTAGACTCACTCGCAGCCGGACCAGTTTGTTCAGCAGCAGCTGGTGACTCCCGTCCAGCAGCGGAAGTATGGGCACTCTTATGTTCAGGCTGACGCTGGGAGGAAGGCAAAGCCATTTACAGGGAACTCCTGTTCCCGCCTCCGCCTAGCTCCTCAACTAGTGCTGCACGATATTCTTGATCTCTGCAGAGACAAACCCAGTCTCTGCCCTGCTAAGCTCTAGAGGCTGGTCCCTCCCCCAAGATCAGCCACCAATGAGCAGCATTCTATTTTCACAGGCCCACCCCTACTTCTCAACCTTCTTCCTCCTTTGGGGCGCCAACCCCAAAATACCACCATTCCCAAGATGGAAAATCAGTTTATGCTGATGCTGGTCCTAACAGTGCCGTGGATCCCCTGTTCACTGGCCTCACTCAAGTTAGTGATGTGGCTGCGCTACACCTCTCTCATTCTGTCAGCAGGACAAGGTTGAAGCCCACTCGCTGCAGGCTGACCCCGGAAGTGCAGGTGGGTGAGCAGGCTTCTCTCTTCCCTCACACTGTCCTGCGTTGGAATTGTCACTGCATATCTCCCCCCTCCAAGTGCATTCCAGCACATTCATTGCTGAGGGGAAAGTTGATGCAGAATTGTAACTCCCTCTCCAGCACTGGAGCTGGTGAGAGGAGAAGAAAGGAGGGGAGGAGTGGTGCTGTTATTATGGGAGATTAATGGGGCAGTATGTCAAACTGTGAGGTGGGCAGTGAAGGGGGCATTATTTGTGTATCTGTCTGCCATGTCTCTCTTTCTTTCCCCCATGTCTCTCTCCCCGTGTCTCGCTTTCCCCATGTCTCGTTCTCTCTCTTTCCCCCATGTCCCTCTCTTTCCCCCATGTCTCGCTTTCTCTCTCCCCCCCGTCACTCTTGGCTCTGACACCTACAGTACTTACACCCTGCCATTAGTGCAGCGGGCACCTCACCTGGACCCTGCAGCTGCTCGTGGCACCTGCCTTTTGATTATCTCTATATGGTGTGTGTGGGGGTGGGGGTGGGGTGGCAGGAGGGCTTGGCGGTTAACTGATAGAGTAAGTGCCATCAACCCTAGTTACGCCTCTGCTGGCAGCCACTACCCCGTGCATGAGTGCATCTCCAGGGGAAACATCCACCGGCTGCCCTCCGGCTATGTTTCTATATTTATAGCCAGATCTCTCCCTAACCCTAACCCCTTTAAACCAAACTGATAGACCAACGCTAATATCCTATCCTTAATACCCTAACCCCATCCCCAAACTAACCCTAATACCCTAACCCAAATCGCTAAAACAACCCTAATACCCTATCCCTAATATCCTTAACCAAACCATTAAACTAACCCTAATACTCTCTAGTCCAAAATAATAAAGAAAATATTCTTTCGCGCAGCACTAACATTATCAGGAAGTGGCTGTGGAACTTATAGCAGTATTCAAATGATATGTCACGCCCAATATCCTTTCCAAAGTGATCCCCGTTATTACACATATCATGCCCTTAGTAATCAGGTTTAGCTGTGTACAGGGTTAGGGCGCCTCGCTACCCCAGGGGTAGCTAGCTGAAATGATGATGCCACACCCGTCAGCAGAAACAGAGCGTGTGTAGAATGGGGCAGAAAAAATTGAATACCGCCCATAAGATGCAGCCTTCGCACTTTTTCACCTGATGGGCTGGGTATTGGGGGTGATTCCGAGTTGATCGCAGCAGGATTTTTGTTAGCAAATGGGCAAAACCATTTTCACTGCAGGGGAGGCAGATATAACATGTGCAGAGAGAGTTAGATTTGGGTGGGTTATATTGTTTCTGTACAGGGTAAATACTGGCTGCTTTATTTTTACACTGCAATTTAGATTGCAGATTGAACACACCCCACCCAAATCTAACTCTCTCTGCACATGTTACATCTGCCCCCCCTGCAGTGCACATGGTTTTGCCCATTTGCTAACAAAATTCCTGCTGCGATCAACTTGGAATTACCCCCATTGTGGGGAGGGGTGCACTGAAGATTTGCCTAGGGTGCTGAGAAACCTTGCACTGGCCCTGCATTTACTGCAAGACCATGGGGGATATCCAATTAGCCCCATTTTTTTACCGGGCTAATTGTCCCGCCGGGGACTATCTAATTAGCCCCGATAAGCCGGCGCATGCCGCGGCTTATCAGGGATTTTGTTTCACCTGCCTCCGGAAGGGCGAAGCAGAATCCCCGGAAACAGACCCATTTTCACTGAACCTATGTGTTTTTGGGAGAAAGGTTTTTTTTTTTTACAGGCGATCCATCTAGATAAAAAAAAAAAAAATCGGTGAAACATCGGAAAAAAGTCCGATAAACGGACGTTTTTCAGACCCGATGTTTTAACGGGGATAATTGGATATCCCCTCATGTCCCTTTTATCAAGGTCACGCCCTTTTTGCGCAAATTATCTTTTTTTTTTTTTTAAATGTCATGGAGGGGTGGCGCATTTTTTGCTGTTCGCACTATGAACCAAATTGTCTACAAACGGCCATGAGTACATAGGTTAAAATAATAATAATAATAATATGCTTATTTTACCTGGAGAGCAGAATAGTTAGTAATGTTTATTTGCAAATCATTTCTTTTTACTAATGTTAACGTAATGAGGCTGATCAAGTGGAGTAAAGCAAAAAAAAAAAAAAAAGAGAAAATTTGCACATTAGTAAAACTGTTGTTCTGCATGTGGGACAGATTTGCAATGTGCAGAGATTTAGAGTTGTGTGTAAGTCCTAGCTACAGTAAATTGCAGTGTAACGTGAAAGGTGTCCAGTACTAGTGCGCTACATGCAAAAGCAGCCAACATTTTCCATGCATTGCAGCAGGGTGCATCATTGCTCCTGATTTGCTTTGCTCAAAAAATTGAGCCCTCATGTGTGAACTATCTCTATGTTAAAAACCATCATACTTGTAAAGCTACAGTACAGTATCTCCCAGTGAGGCTTTATTTGAAGGTTTACGTGTGCTAGCATACTAATTGGATACACATGTTTCGGCACCAGGCTTGTTGTATACTAACCAACAGAAAAGCAATGCTTCATAATTGTATACAGATTCTTGTATTTATTTCTTTGTATACTGTATGTCACGTCTAGCAAAGTTTGGGGATCCGGCAGTTGAGACTTGCCCAAGGAGGTAGCAGGCTGGGGAAGAACAAAATGAGGGGGTTGGATATAGTTCCTTTGCATGGGATACGGAGCAATGAAGGATGTAGGCGGAGTTTGAGAGTCAATGGAAAGTATTTATTATGTACAGAGCAGAGGTAGAAAACTGAGGTTGATGAACGGTGACTTGAGAACGTGGTCGTAGACAAAGAACTATGGAACTGTGGGTGAGAGTAAAACGAGGCTGAAGACAAGAACCGTGGACTGCGACTTATGAGATGAAACTGCGGTAGAGGAGCAGAGAACTGTGGATGGTAGTTTGGGTCGTGACTGGAGACTGAGAACTGTAGACTGTGGCTTGAAAGATGAAGCTGGAGATAACGAGCTAAGGACTGTGAATGGTGGTTCGAGGACTTGGCTGGAAGCAAGAATCTGCGGACTGTGGCTTGGAGGACGAGGCAAGAGACTCGGGGTCGTCCGTGCCCAAAGGGTCTTACTGAACCGGGTTTTCCAAGAGCGTCTCCACGGGCAGCAGCAGGCTAGGAACGGGAAAACTGCAGCAGCAACTGAGAACCGGCAAAGCAGGGTTAGAAGTACCAGAATACAGCAGGAATCCTGGGAGCACAGGCTAAAGCACCTACAACAGGGTTGTAACGTGAAGCACTGGCATCCCTGTCCTAAACCAGCCCCCTTTTATAGGAAGAAGTCTCCCTGGATTGGCTGGAAAACTAGGAACAGGAATTATGTCAGAAACTTGGTCTCCAACATGGCGGCGCCCAGTAATGCAGACCTTTTCTGACAACATGCTGCTCACTGCCCCTGGTCTCCTAGGCAACGGCTTAGCGAGAGCGAGCTGCTGCAGCGGCGTCCCGCCGCCAAGAGCAGACCCCCTCAACGCCATTACCGCTGCCTGTACCCTTGAACCCAGCGCCGCAGCCCTCCACCGCCGCTGCCCGGCCGCCCGTGAAGCCCGCCTCCTCGGCCCCAGCGTTCCGGTAAGACCCCGGACGCTGACACTGTATAGTTTTTTTACGTTATTAAAACAATCCCTATCTCATTACATTCCATATAGTTCATTTTTTTTGTTCTGTGTTTGAACGCATTCTAAAATGCTCAAAATAAATAATGTATTGACTCTGGGCCTGATTTAGAGATGTACGCAAACCATCTCCAATAGTTATTGATCTCCATAGCGCATGTGCAGATAAGTGGATGTGATGACAGTTGCAGTGACCCCCTATGAAGCAGCATGGTAGTCTATTTGGGGGCTATGACGATGATTTTAGAAAACATTTTGTAGGCGTGTCGAGACCATAGTCTGCTAATTCCGATCCAGGTTATTGGCCTCCATTTACGTAAGACGCCTTCTGCGGCAATAGCATATTATTAAAAATTACTGTGTGATCGGTGTACATCTCTAAATCTGGCCCTGTGTCTTTTTTTTTTTTAGAGATAAACTGATGAAGCATAACAACATTGTTTCCATTTCCAGTAAAGGATAGGGTATGCCACATGTGTGTTCTAAGCTTTATTTCAGGGCATATTTATTATCAGGCAAGTTAGACATTGCAAGTTTGAAGGGCTGTGTAAATATATATATATATATATATATATATATATATATATATAACCAAATTGTACAGTATATGGACCAAATATACAAAATATGTAAATATTACAAACAAACGGTACAAACAAAAGGATATAACATTATGTACACAAGATTAATTTGTTACTATCTTCTGTACTTAAAAATACGGAACGTAGTACACAGGTGTAAATTTAATAGAAATTTAGAACTTTGGCATAAACATCCAGTTGATGAAGTGATTATGCAATAATTCATTTAGAGACCTGTTAAATTAAATGCATGTAAACATAATTAGACTTTACATTGGGCAATAGCATCTATGCCAGATGTAATAAGCACACCCAGACAAACATACAGGAATGTAGGTCTAGCAGGTATGACATTTTTTGTTCATGTTATAGTCGGTGGTAAAATATAAATTTCACCTATTAAAATAATAAATATTTACTATGTGATCTTAATTACACTGCATACCAAATAATGAAACATCTATCAACACACTAATCCCATAATTGCTTTACAATTTAAAAAAGTGCATTTTACAAGGAGCAGTTAAAATTAAATTGTTGATTTAAACCTCTAGGGAACATTGTATCTAATATATAAATCCATTTGCCTTCATATTTAAGGAGGAGCACATTTCTGCACCCATCTAGTGTCAGCAATATTTCTCTGAATTGGCAGCATAATTGCTTTACTGTGTATTTAAAATCAACCAATTATTTATCCAGAAAAGATTTATATAGAATGAAGTTGTCAATTAATCTGGATTATATTTTAGAGCTGTGCACTTGAAATTTTTCGGGTTTTGTGTTTTGGTTTTGGGTTCGGTTCCGCGGCCGTGTTTTGGGTTCGACCGCGTTTTGGCAAAACCTCACCGAATTTTTTTTGTCGGATTCGGGTGTGTTTTGGATTCGGGTGTTTTTTTTCAAAAAACCCTAAAAAACAGCTTAAATCATAGAATTTGGGGGTCATTTTGATCCCAAAGTATTATTAACCTCAAAAACCATAATTTCCACTCATTTTCAGTCTATTCTGAATACCTCACACCTCACAATATTATTTTTAGTCCTAAAATTTGCACCGAGGTAGCTGTGTGAGTAAGATAAGCGACCCTAGTGGCCGACACAAACACCGGGCCCATCTAGGAGTGGCACTGCAGTGTCACGCAGGATGGCCCTTCCAAAAAACACTCCCCAAACAGCACATGACGCAAAGAAAAAAAGAGGCGCAATGAGGTAGCTGTGTGAGTAAGATAAGCGACCCTAGTGGCCGACACAAACACCAGGCCCATCTAGGAGTGGCACTGCAGTGTCACGCAGGATGGCCCTTCCAAAAAACACTCCCCAAACAGCACATGACGCAAAGAAAAAAAGAGGCGCAATGAGGTAGCTGTGTGAGTAAGATAAGCGACCCTAGTGGCCGACACAAACACCGGGCCCATCTAGGAGTGGCACTGCAGTGTCACGCAGGATGGCCCTTCCAAAAAACACTCCCCAAACAGCACATGACGCAAAGAAAAAAAGAGGCGCAATGAGGTAGCTGTGTGAGTAAGATAAGCGACCCTAGTGGCCGACACAAACACCGGGCCCATCTAGGAGTGGCACTGCAGTGTCACGCAGGATGGCCCTTCCAAAAAACACTCCCCAAACAGCACATGACGCAAAGAAAAAAAGAGGCGCAATGAGGTAGCTGTGTGAGTAAGATAAGCGACCCTAGTGGCCGACACAAACACCTGGCCCATCTAGGAGTGGCACTGCAGTGTCACGCAGGATGGCCCTTCCAAAAAACACTCCCCAAACAGCACATGACGCAAAGAAAAATTAAAGAAAAAAGAGGTGCAAGATGGAATTGTCCTTGGGCCCTCGCACCCACCCTTATGTTGTATAAACAGGACATGCACACTTTAACCAACCCATCATTTCAGTGACAGGGTCTGCCACACGACTGTGACTGAAATGACGGGTTGGTTTGGACCCCCACCGAAAAAGAAGCAATTAATCTCTCCTTGCACAAACTGGCTCTACAGAGGCAAGATGTCCACCTCATCATCATCCTCCGATATATCACCGTGTACATCCCCCTCCTCACAGATTATCAATTCGTCCCCACTGGAATCCACCATCTCAGCTCCCTGTGTACTTTGTGGAGGCAATTGCTGCTGGTCAATGTCTCCACGGAGGAATTGATTATAATTCATTTTAATGAACATCATCTTCTCCACATTTTCTGGAAGTAACCTCGTACGCCGATTGCTGACAAGGTGAGCGGCGGCACTAAACACTCTTTCGGAGTACACACTTGTGGGAGGGCAACTTAGGTAGAATAAAGCCAGTTTGTGCAAGGGCCTCCAAATTGCCTCTTTTTCCTGCCAGTATAAGTACGGACTGTGTGACGTGCCTACTTGGATGCGGTCACTCATATAATCCTCCACCATTCTTTCAATGGGGAGAGAATCATATGCAGTGACAGTAGACGACATGTCCGTAATCGTTGACAGGTCCTTCAGTCCGGACCAGATGTCAGCATCAGCAGTCGCTCCAGACTGCCCTGCATCACCGCCAGCGGGTGGGCTCGGAATTCTGAGCCTTTTCCTCGCACCCCCAGTTGCGGGAGAATGTGAAGGAGGAGATGTTGACAGGTCGCGTTCCGCTTGACTTGACAATTTTCTCACCAGCAGGTCTTTGAACCCCAGCAGACTTGTGTCTGCCGGAAAGTGAGATCCAAGGTAGGTTTTAAATCTAGGATCGAGCACGGTGGCCAAAATGTAGTGCTCTGATTTCAACAGATTGACCACCCGTGAATCCTTGTTAAGCGAATTAAAGGCTCCATCCACAAGTCCCACATGCCTAGCGGAATCGCTCCGTGTTAGCTCCTCCTTCAATGTCTCCAGCTTCTTCTGCAAAAGCCTGATGAGGGGAATGACCTGACTCAGGCTGGCAGTGTCTGAACTGACTTCACGTGTGGCAAGTTCAAAGGGCAGCAGAACCTTGCACAACGTTGAAATCATTCTCCACTGCGCTTGAGACAGGTACATTCCACCTCCTATATCGTGCTGAATTGTATAGGCTTGAATGGCCTTTTGCTGCTCCTCCAACCTCTGAAGCATATATAGGGTTGAATTCCACCTCGTTACCACTTCTTGCTTCAGATGATGGCAGGGCAGGTTCAGGCGTTTTTGGTGTTGCTCCAGTCTTCTGTACGTGGTGCCTGTACGCCGAAAGTGTCCCGCAATTCTTCTGGCCACCGACAGCATCTCTTGCACGCCCCTGTCGTTTTTTAAAAAATTCTGCACCACCAAATTCAAGGTATGTGCAAAACATGGGACGTGCTGGAATTTGCCCAGATTTAATGCACACACAATATTGCTGGCGTTGTCCGATGCCACAAATCCACAGGAGAGTCCAATTGGGGTAAGCCATTCCGCGATGATCTTCCTCAGTTGCCGTAAGAGGTTTTCAGCTGTGTGCGTATTCTGGAAACCGGTGATACAAAGCGTAGCCTGCCTAGGAAAGAGTTGGCGTTTGCGAGATGCTGCTACTGGTGCCGCCGCTGCTGTTCTTGCGGCGGGAGTCCATACATCTACCCAGTGGGCTGTCACAGTCATATAGTCCTGACCCTGCCCTGCTCCACTTGTCCACATGTCCGTGGTTAAGTGGACATTGGGTACAGCTGCATTTTTTAGGACACTGGTGACTCTTTTTCTGAGGTCTGTGTACATTTTCGGTATCGCCTGCCTAGAGAAATGGAACCTAGATGGTATTTGGTACCGGGGACACAGTACCTCCAACAAGTCTCTAGTTGGCTCTGCAGTAATGATGGATACCGGAACCACGTTTCTCACCACCCAGGATGCCAAGGCCTCAGTTATCCGCTTTGCAGCAGGATGACTGCTGTGATATTTCATCTTCCTCGCAAAGGACTGTTGGACAGTCAATTGCTTGGTGGAAGTAGTAAAAGTGGTCTTACGATTTCCCCTCTGGGATGACCATCGACTCCCAGCAGCAACAATAGCAGCGCCAGCAGCAGTAGGCGTTACACGCAAGGATGCATCGGAGGAATCCCAGGCAGGAGAGGAATCGTCAGAATTGCCAGTGACATGGCCTGCAGGACTATTGGCATTCCTGGGGAAGGAGGAAATTGACACTGAGGGAGTTGGTGGGGTGGTTTGCGTGAGCTTGGTTACAAGAGGAAGGGATTTACTGGTCAGTGGACTGCTTCCGCTGTCGCCCAAAGTTTTTAAACTTGTCACTGACTTATTATGAATGCGCTGCAGGTGACGTATAAGGGAGGATGTTCCGAGGTGGTTAACGTCCTTACCCCTACTTATTACAGCTTGACAAAGGCATCACACGGCTTGACAAATGTTGTCCGCATTTCTGTTGAAATACTTCCACACCGAAGAGCTGATTTTTTTGGTATTTTCACCAGGCATGTCAACGGCCATATTCCTCCCATGGACAACAGGTGTCTCCCCGGGTGCCTGACTTAAACAAACCACCTCACCATCAGAATCCTCCTTGTCAATTTCCTCCCCAGCGCCAGCAACACCCATATCCTCCTCATCCTGGTGTACTTCAACACTGACATCTTCAATCTGACTATCAGGAACTGGACTGCGGGTGCTCCTTCCAGCACTTGCAGGGGGCGTGCAAATGGTGGAAGGCGCATGCTCTTCAAGTCCAGTGTTGGGAAGGTCAGGCATCGCAACCGACACAATTGGACTCTCCTTGTGGATTTGGGATTTCGAAGAACGCACAGTTCTTTGCGGTGCTTTTGACAGCTTGAGTCTTTTCATTTTTCTAGTGAGAGGCTGAGTGCTTCCATCCTCATGTGAAGCTGAACCACTAGCCATGAACATAGGCCAGGGCCTCAGCCGTTCCTTGCCACTCCGTGTGGTAAATGGCATATTGGCAAGTTTACGCTTCTCCTCCGACAATTTTATTTTAGATTTTGGAGTCCTTTTTTTACTGATATTTGGTGTTTTGGATTTTACATGCTCTGTACTATGACATTGGGCATCGGCCTTGGCAGACGACGTTGCTGGCATTTCATCGTCTCGGCCATGACTAGTGGCAGCAGCTTCAGCACGAGGTGGAAGTGGATCTTGATCTTTCCCTAATTTTGGAACCTCAACATTTTTGTTCTCCATATTTTAATAGGCACAACTAAAAGGCACCTCAGGTAAACAATGGAGATGGATGGATACTAGTATACTTATGGATGGACGAGCGACTGCCGACACAGAGGTAGCTACAGCCGTGGACTACCGTACTGTGTCTGCTGCTAATATAGACTGGATGATAATGAGATGAAATCAATATATATTATATCACACTAGTACTGCAGCCGGACAGGTAGATATATTTATTTTGTAATGACTGATGACGGACCTGCTGGACACTGTCAGCTCAGCAGCACCGCAGACTGCTACAGTAAGCTACTATAGTAGTATGTATAAAGAAGAAAAAAAAAAACCACGGGTAGGTGGTATACAATTATGGATGGACGAGCGACTGCCGACACAGAGGTAGCTACAGCCGTGGACTACCGTACTGTGTCTGCTGCTAATATAGACTGGATGATAATGAGATGAAATCAATATATATTATATCACACTAGTACTGCAGCCGGACAGGTAGATATATTTATTATGTAATGACTGATGACGGACCTGCTGGACACAGTCAGCTCAGCAGCACCGCAGACTGCTACAGTAAGCTACTATAGTAGTATTTATAAAGAAGAAAGAAAAAAAAAAAAAAACACGGGTAGGTGGTATACAATTATGGATGGACGAGCGACTGCCGACACAGAGGTAGCTACAGCCGTGGACTACCGTACTGTGTCTGCTGCTAATATAGACTGGATGATAATGAGATGAAATCAATATATATATATAATATCACTAGTACTGCAGCCGGACAGGTATATATATTTATTATGTAATGACTGATGACGGACCTGCTGGACACTGTCAGCTCAGCAGCACCGCAGACTGCTACAGTAAGCTACTATAGTAGTATGTATAAAGAAGAAAAAAAAAACCACGGGTAGGTGGTATACAATTATGGATGGACGAGCGACTGCCGACACAGAGGTAGCTACAGCCGTGGACTACCGTACTGTGTCTGCTGCTAATATAGACTGGATGATAATGAGATGAAATCAATATATATATATATATAATATCACTAGTACTGCAGCCGGACAGGTATATATATTTATTATGTAATGACTGATGACGGACCTGCTGGACACTGTCAGCTCAGCAGCACCGCAGACTGCTACAGTAAGCTACTATAGTAGTATGTATAAAGAAGAAAAAAAAAAAAAAAACACGGGTAGGTGGTATACAATTATGGATGGACGAGCGACTGCCGACACAGAGGTAGCTACAGCCGTGGACTACCGTACTGTGTCTGCTGCTAATATAGACTGGATGATAATGAGATGAAATCAATATATATATATATATATAATATCACTAGTACTGCAGCCGGACAGGTATATATATTTATTATGTAATGACTGATGACGGACCTGCTGGACACTGTCAGCTCAGCAGCACCACAGACTGCTACAGTAAGCTACTATAGTAGTATGTATAAAGAAGAAAGAAAAGAAAAAAAACCACGGGTAGGTGGTATACAATATTATATATATATTATATACAATTATATATATATATATATATATATATATATATATATATTAAACTGGTGGTGACTGGTGGTCAGGTCACTGGTCACACTATCAGCAACTTGCAAGTAGTACTCCTAAGCAGACAATCACAATATATATTATACTGGTGGTCAGTGTGGTCACAATGGCAGTGTGGCACTCTGGCAGCAAAAGTGTGCACTGTACGTTATATGTACTCCTGAGTCCTGCTCTCAGACTCTAACTGCTCCCCACTGTCAGTTTCTCCCCCACAAGTCAGATAATATACAGTCACACTATCTATCACTTCAGCAAGTAACTAGTACTCCTCCTAATGCTCCCCAAAATTACTACTGTGTCTCTCTCTACTGTCTCACTCTCTTCTCTATAAACGGAGAGGACGCCAGCCACGTCCTCTCCCTATGAATCTCAATGCACGTGTGAAAATGGCGGCGACGCGCGGCTCCTTATATAGAATCCGAGTCTCGCGATAGAATCCGAGCCTCGCGAGAATCCGACAGCGGGATGATGACGTTCGGGCGCGCTCGGGCTAACCGAGCAAGGCGGGAAGATCCGAGTCGCTCGGACCCGTGTAAAAAAACATGAAGTTCGGGCGGGTTCGGATTCCGAGGAACCGAACCCGCTCATCCCTATTATATTTATGATTTTATATTTATTTTGGGACAGTCAGGTTTTGATCTTACGGCCAACTTTCTTTTGTAACTGAAATGACAAGATAGTTGGTGACTCACATGCAGTGTCGAATTTCACCTATTAAAATAATAAATATTTACTATGTGATTTTAATTACACTGCATACCAAACAATGAAACATCTATCAACACACTAATCCCATAATTGCTTCACAATTTAAAAAAGTGCAATTTACAAGGAGCAGTTAAAATCAAATTGTTGATTTAAACCTCTAGGGAACATTGTATCTAATATATAAATCCATTTGCCTTCATATTTAAGGAGGAGCACATTTCTGCACCCATCTAGTGTCAGCAATATTTCTCTGAATTGGCAGCATAATTGCTTTACTGTGTATTTAAAATCAGCCAATTATTTATCCAGAAAAGATTTATATAGAATGAAGTTGTCAATTAATCTGGATTATATTTATGATTTTACATTTATTTTGGGACAGTCAGGTTTTGATCTTACGGCCAACTGTCTTTTGTAACTGAAATGACAAGGATAGTTGGTGACTCACATGCAGTGTCGGACTGGTGCATGAAGGGCCCACCGGGGGAATACAGTGTTAGGGACCCATGCTTAGAGGCTTGGCTAACCATTTGAGGGTGCATGGTTATAGCCCCTTGATAAATATATATAGTACATACTGCTAGTACATGGGCCATTGATTGTTGATGATTCTTCAAAATGTCAGGCAAAGTAATTTATGATTTGTTGATATTGGTTATGGAGAGTCAAGACTGGGGTGTTCTTCCGAGAAGTTGGAGCATCTGAAATATTCGATTTATTTATGTTTTGGGATAGTGTACTGTACATGGTTGGTTTTATAGGGCCCTGCCTTATAATGAGGAATAAGGGTTGATGCGATTGCAATAGCAATACAGTGGGGAAGACCACTGTTGTGCACATAATTTAGTGATAAACATGAATGAAAATGTTCTGTTTTTGGATCCACATTAATGACACATAGGACCTCTGATTTTTTCTTCTGTATACACAGCACAGTACATTGTGGGGAGATGTACGAAAAGATGGTAAGTGTCAAATGCTCTATAACCAGCTCTATTAGACACTTGCTACCAGTGTTGGACTGGAGTATGAAGGGTCCACCAATGCAGTGGTATAAAATGAGAATCCACAATCTCCTTTACCTCATATTCCTCCCCTTGCTCAGTCTCAATCGCAGGTAAAACATATTTTTGAGAGGTTTATTGGCTGAAGAAGTGAAATATGAAATTAATTCGGGCTTTTGAGATATGCTGGAAGTTAAAGCTTGTACGAAACAGGACTGATGATTTAAGAAATCTGAAATGATCTGATGAAACGTGGAGCAAACTTCATTGAGGGAACGATGAGGCGAAGATTGCACATGGACAACCAGTCACTGGGTTTCTGACTTGGTATGGCTCAAGATTTCTAGTTTGCCTGAATCTTTAGCATCAAGAAGACTTGAGTAGAGCTTCTCATACCAGGCGTCATTTTTCAGAAAAATCTACGATGAAAAGTTCAGAAGTTTAGGGGTAGTAGTTGTTTGCACAAGTTCAGCCCATTGAAGATTAAATGAACATTTGCAGAAAAGTTATTATTAACTCTCTAATTTTATCAGTTGGACTGAGGGTGGTATGCAGAGGAGAAATTACGTTTAATCTGGTGGTCTTGACACAGGGAATGCCAGAATGTAACCATAAACTGGACTCCTCTGACTCAATTTCTTTGGGACATCCACGTAACCAAAAGAGTTCCTTGGTGAAAATCTGAGCCAGTATTGGAGTTGATGGAAGCCCTTGAATAGGAATTAAGTGTGCCATTATTGAAAACCGATCGACTACCTCCTAGATCAGGGGTGGGGAACCTGTGGTCCTCCAGCTGTTGTTGAACTACACATCCCACCCTGCCCTGCAACAGTTTTAGCATGGCCAAATAGCAAAACTGTAGTAGAACATGCTGGTATGTGTAGTTTAACAGCTGGAGGGCCAAAGGTTCCCCATCTCCGTCCTAGATGGTAGTGAAATTATTGGAGCTGGGTAAGTTTAATAAATTCTATGGAAATATGAGTCCAAGGACTGGAGGGAATGGACAAAGGCAAAATTCGTCAGGCTGTGCCCAATCTGGAACAGTTGGCTAAACATTGTTGGACATTTTGTAATAGGGTGCAACAGTGACACCAATAACTCCACCAATAACTCCACCAATAACTCACCAATCTTCATCAATGCTTGAGTTTTACGAATACCTGCATGTTCACTGAATTTGGAACACTGGACCCACTGTAATAATTTTCTACATAAATTCTTACCCTGGGTTGGTGTGTTGTCCAGTTTGCTGACTGCTATGCTCAGAGGACTAATAATTGGTCGTGGAACTGTCGGCATGGCACTCTTTTCTTCTGTCACAGACCATGACAGGGCATTTACAGGTTTTTGTAACAGGATAAAAAGTGACAAATATATTAAACCAGGAAAAGAATAAGACCCACCTGACTTGCTGTGGATTCATACAATTAGTTTTTTTTTTTTAAAAAAAGCAAGTTACTATGGTCATTGGTATCAAGCTCCCTCCAGAAGGTGTCTCCATTTTTTGACTGCTAATTTGATGACAATATAACAAGTAATGTTGAGAGCGCAGATACAATTGGAAAATGTAACAATTTATTAAACACATAAATTGAAATTAAAACACATACAGTAAAATTGGTTGCTTATCACCTCCCATGGAGAAACAATTCATAATTCATTTATACATCCGGAATGGACTTGATGATATATTATTTGTAAATGTCCACTGTGATATTAGTCTAGAGAAAGCCGCAGGCAATTACTGTGTTGTCAGTCTCACAATGTTGTAACAATAGGCACACAGATATTGACCTCGGTGACACTCACATCAATATGGTTTCTGATGCTGCTGTCGGAGGCCCCTGACAGCGAGGCAGCACTCAGGGGCAGATGTATTAAGCCTGGAGAAGTGATAAAGCAGTGATAAGTGAAAGGTGATAACGCACCAGCCAATCATTACGGGTTTGAAAAATTACAATTAGGAGCTGATTGGCTGGTGTTAGGATTACTAGGTTTCTCTGTGTGTGCATACCTGAAATGAGGTCAGCTGAAGCCAGGTGAAAATTAAAACAAGGTTTATTGTAGAAAAGAACCAGTAAAATATCAGCATACAGAAACTGGATCCTTGATCAACATGGAACAGAACACAATATTCCCAGATAATTGTAATGGCTTGTTATAGAAACAGGGAGGATGATTATGCTCGAATATAGGTATAGTCCAGGTTAATTACAGAGGTGAAATAAACATGAAGAAATCCGGGTTTAAACCAAGCAGGGGGAAAATAACATACCAAAACGTAGTAATCAGGCAGGGGTGGAAACAGACTGCAAATAATAATACAGGAATGCAGATGTTGATCCAGCAGGGTTAGAAGTCTTGTAGCAAGGCATATGTAACGGCAAACTGCAGGAAATGTCTCCAAGATGTAGGTATGGCAGAAGCAGGACAGGATAACTGGAGAGAGACTAGTCACACTCCAGACGGAACCACAATGATCTGCACATGAATGCTGGTGAGCTGGAGCTAAATAGCAGCACAAGGTGTTGGCCACAGCTGCTCACAATCAGGTAATCAACCTGCAGGGACAGAGTGTGCAACTGCCATTCAGACCTAAGGCAGCAAGTGAGACCCCTAGAGGCAGGAATGAGACAATGCAAGGCAACACAAACACACAGACATTCCTAACATTATCCCCCCCTTAAACAGGCGGATTCCAGACGCCTAAAAGTTCACCTTCTCTTCTTTTTTCCTCTCCTCTTTTTGGGTTGCCTAGACCTATTTGAAGGTGTCACAAAGACTCTACTCGGCAGTACAGGTCCATCAATTATAAGTCTAGGATCCTCCAGAAGCTCGCTCTCAGAATCAGAGCCACAACCCAACGGCAGTTGTGACCCCTTATTTTCTTGGATCGTATCAAGAGCGGTTGGTAAATTTGTAGAAGCCAAACTTGCCGAGCAATCTGCGTGAACACCTAAAGATACGTGCCCACATCTCAAAAACTGAGGGTGCTGCCCACACTGCAAAGGCAGGTACTCAGACGGGCACACTTTAATAGATTCATCCAGGAGAGCGAGGACAGTTGGTGGACTGAATCTTTCGGACACTGCCTTGAGGAAAGCGGGCAAATCTTGTAAAACTGGATCTTCCGCATCTACAAGACCGCTTACCCACTTCAAGGCCCCCCCTCTGAACCTCATACATATGTTAGCAATGATATCAATAGGGGAAAAGTCATCAAAACTCAGATAGTACTTGAAGAGAGCTATACACTGAGAGATATCTCCATCAAAGTAAGGCAGTTCCTCAACGACTTAGCTTTCCAAATTATATGTTACATCAGGGAGGATAGACAACCGTGGCCTCTCAGACAAGATGGACTCTTCTTGGACCTTAGACATGGAAGTCTCAGATGGCCCCGGCAGGGCAGACACCTCGGGCAAATCTTGGATCTCGGGCATGGCAGGCACCTCTATCTGGGGCTGGACAGGTAGAGCCCCCTCCTGGGGCTGGACAGGCAGAGCCCCCTCCTGGGGCTGGACAGGCAGAGCCCCCTCCTGGGGCTGGACAGGCAGAGCCCCCTCCTGGGTCTGGACAGGCAGAGCCCCCTCCTGGGGCTGGACTGGCCTTGGCACAACCTCTGGCAAGGCGGACACCTCTCGGACCTCTGGCAAGGCGGACACCTCTCGGACCTCTGGCAAGGCGGACACCTCTCGGACCTCTGGCAAGGCGGACACCTCTCGGACCTCTGGCAAGGCTGACACCTCTCGGACCTCTGGCAAGGCTGACACCTCTCGGACCTCTTGCAAGGCGGACACCTCTCGGACCTCTGGCAAGGCGGACACCTCACGGACCTCTGGCATGGCAGACTTGGATGACTGAGTGACCCTGAAAGACAAAATAACATTTGGACTGACCATTGACACGGCCATCCTAATTTGCCCAATAGATGGAAAAACAGCGTCCTCATGCCATGAGACAAGGGCAGACAGGTCCTCATGCCATGAGGCAAGGGCAACAGAGACCTCATGCCGTGATGCAAGGGCAACAGAGACCTCATGCCGTGATGCAAGGGCAACAGAGACCTCATGCCGTGAGGCAAGGGCAACAGACCTCATGCCGTGAGGCAAGGGCAACAGAGACCTCATGCCGTAAGGCAAGGGCAACAGAGACCCCATGCCGTGAGGCAAGGGCAGCAGGGACCTCATGCCCGAAGGCAAGGGCACCAGGGACCTCATGCCCGAAGGCAAGGGCAGCAGGGACCTCATGCCCGAAGGCAAGGGCAGCAGGGACCTCATGCCCGAAGGCAAGGGCAGCAGGAACCTCATGCCCGAAGGCAAGGGCAGCAGGTACCTCATGCCCGAAGGCAAAGGCAGCAGGGACCTCATGCCCGAAGGCAAGGGCAGTAGAGTCCTCATGCCCAAAGGCAAGGGCAGCAGGGCCGGACACCCCTCCTTACTTGTTACATTGTGTTTGCATTGAGGTGTTAGTCTAGACTAGAGAAGTGCACCGGACACTTTTTGGGTTTTGTGTTTTGATTTTGGATCTGGATCTCCGTTTGTGTTTTGGATCTGCATTAATTTTGTCAAAACCACCCTTTCGGGTTTTGGTTTTGGATCTAGATTTTAAAACAAAACAAAACATAAAAACAGCTAAAAACACAGAATTTGTTTAATTGTTCCTACAGTATTATTAACCTCAATAACATTAATTTCCACTCATTTACAGTCTATTCTGAACACCTCACAATATTGTTTTTAGGCCAAAAGGTTGCACTGAGGTAGCTGGGTGACTAAGCTAAGCGACACACGTGGGCGGCACAAACATGTGGCACTGCAGTGGCAGACAGGATGGCAGTTTTAAAAATAGGCCCCAAAGAGCACATGATGCAAAGAAAAAAGAGGTGCAAGATGGAATTGTCCTTAGGCCCACCCACCCTTATGTTGTATAAACAGGACATGCACTCTTTAACAAACCAATCATTTCAGCAGGTCTGCAACATGACTGTGGCTGAAATGACTGGTTTGTTTGGGCCCCCACCAAAAAAGAAGCAATCTCTCCTTGCGCAAACTGGCTCTACAGAGGCAAGATGTCGTCCTCATCCTCTTATTCCTCACCCCCTTCAGGGTTTACATCCTCATCCTCACAGAGTATTAATTCGTCCCCATTGGAATCCACCATCACGGGGACTTGCAGTCATTAGGTCGACAAGACTTAGGTCGACAGTCATTAGGTCGGCCACTATTGGTCAACATGCATTAGGTCGACATGAGCAAGGTCAACATGGTAAAAGGTTGACATGAGTTTTTCACAATTTTTTTATTTTTTTGAACTTTTTCATGCTTTATAATCCACGTGGACTACAATTGGGAACGGTACCCTTGCCCGAAGCATGGTGAGCGAAGCAAGCCATGCGAGAGGACGCGGTGCACTAAATGGGGTTCCCCATCACTTTACGAAGAAAACAACACCCAAAAAAGTAAAAAACCCATGTTGACCTTTTCCCATGTCGACCTTGTTCATGTCGACCTAATGACCATGTCAACCTAGTCACCCTGTCGACCTATTGCATGTCGACCAAGAGTGGATCGACCTAATGACTGTCGACCTAAATCTTGTCGACTTAATGACCCATACCCATCACAGGTCCCTGTGTACTTTCTGGGGGTAATTAGTGGTAAAGGTCTTCCTTGAGGAATTTATAATTCATTTTGATGAACATCATCTTCTCCACATTTTGTGGAAGTAACCGCATACGCCGATCGCTGACATGGTTACCGGCTGCACTAAACACTCTTTCGGAGTACACACTGGAGTGGGGGCAACTTAGGTAAAATAAAGCCAGTTTGTGCAAGGGCCTTCAAATTGCCTCTTTTTCCTGCCAATATACATATGGACTATCTGACATGCCTACTTGGATTGTGTCACCCATATAATACTCCACCATTCATTCAACGGTTACTGCCCTGCATTACCGCCAGCAGGTCGGCTAGGAAATGTTATTTTTTTTCCTCACAGCCCCAGTTGCGTGAGAAAATGAAGGGGGAGCTGTTGACGTGTCATGTTCCGCTTGAGCTGACAATTTTCTCACCAGCAGGTCTTTGCACCTCTGCAGACTTGTGTCCGCTGGTCTGCTTCCGAGCGTCGCTCACGGCCGCCGCACCTTCCTCCCTGCCCGCCCGGCGCCTAGCAACACCAGGATGCCGTGCTTACTGTAGTCGCCGGGTCCCTGGCAACGCTAGGACGCCGGGCGTCCTCAGCCGCTGGGTCCATAGCAATGGGGACGCCATTGGCGGACCGCGTTCCCCGTTGCCAGATAGGATTGATTAGTTGTTCGTGCAGCAGGGCAGCTGCACGGCAACTAGTAATTAGGGTCTGGGGGCTGGTCTTGCTGGCCCTCCTGTCATTGGCCAGCAGGCTCTTTTTATGGGAGCCAGCACACTGCAGCCTCGCCGGTGATAGCTTCCTGTATGCTGTTCCTGCCTTGCAACGTCTGTTCCTGGTCAGCTGTATCTGGTTGATCCTGCTCCCTGTGCTCCTGAGTTCTGGAGTTCTGAAGCCGGTCCTGGGAATCCTTCCTGTCCAAGTGAACCTGTTGCAGTCATCTGGGGGTTCTTGCTTGTTGGGGTTCTCTCCCGGTTTCGTGAGTAGCGGCTTCTGCCGCGTGTTGCGGCCTAGGCCGCTTAGTCCTTGTGTTAATTTTGTATTGGTGGTTTTTGCGGAGGTTTCCGCTTTTCACTGTCCTCCCCGGAACTCGGCGGTGCCGTGTGGGGGGGTGGACAGTGGTATCTTTTGTTGTTCTTTTCCTTTGGCGGCGTGCCGCACATATATTTAGTTTTAGGGTAGTTAGTAGCCCCTAGCTTTCTGTTTGCTTTAGTTAGAGGTCCCCTTGTTATTATCCTGTCTCGGTTCACGCCTTGTCTCCCTCTAAGACCTGGGAGCATCGGAGTTGGGCAGACCTAATCCGCCCTTCAAACGCGGCTGCCGTGGGCCCAAGAAACCATAGTCACTCAGGTGTGAATTGACCACGTGGGTAAAACAATGGAGGTAGGGTGCTAGGGGCTATTCCCATACCACCCCTTATTTCAGCGTCACGTCCTGGTGCTCTGGACTCACTACGCAACATCTCTCTAGTTCTGAGCATCAGGAACATAACATTATCACCGGCCCAAAAAAATAAATAAATAAATAATATATAGAGTTATTTGTTTTTGGTGGGCCTTGAAATTCGGCCTCATGAATCCGGCAGTATTAGGACCGAATCCCAGCCAGCTTTTGGCCAACCAGATTCAGGAACTAACTCAGATGGTTCAGGATCTTACTCTTCGGGTGAGATCGCAGGAAGATCTTTTGCGAGCCTCCCCGAGTATGATTCCAGAACCAAAGATGCACCTTCCTGACTGTTTTTCAGGTAACCGAAAGGATTTTTTTAATTTCAAGGAAGCTTGTAGGCCCCGATCCTCTGGTACTGAGTCTCAACGGGTCGGGATTGTGATGTCTTTGCTACAAGGCAATCCGCAAACCTGGGCTTTTGGGCTAAAAGCCGATGATGTTGCCTTGCTTTCTGTAGATGCCTTTTTTAAGTCTCTAGGCCTTCTGTACGATGACCCTGATAGAGAAGCGTCAGCTGAGAGCCACCTGCGTGCACTTAAGCAAGGGAAAAATCCAGCAGAGGCGTATTGTACCGAGTTCCGCCGTTGGTCGAACAACTGTGGCTGGAATGACCCGGCCCTGCGCAGTCAGTTTCGCCTCGGTTTGTCTGAAGTTTTTAAAGATAGTCTCCTTCAGTACCCCGCTCCAGACACTTTAGACAAACTCATGGAGCTTGCTATTAAAATTGATCATCGTCTCCGGGAGCGGAGGGCTGAAAGAGGAGCTAGTTTCAGGCCTAGTCCATGTGTGTATACTTTCCCTGAGGACGTCGAGGAGCCCATGCAAATGGGTCTCTCCCGGCTGTCCCCAGAGGAAAGAACCAGAAGGCTAAATTCTGGTCTTTGCTTGTATTGTTGTGGCAAGGGACATATCGCACGTAATTGCCCGAATAAGCAGGGAAATGCTCTGACCAAGTGAATTGTGAGGGGGTTCACTTGGGTCTGCAATTGATCTCCTCTACTGATTCCTTATTAGTTCCTGTAAAAATTTCCTTTGGTAGTCTCAGTTCTTTGGTGTTGGCCTTCGTCGACAGTGGAGCTGCGGGAAATTTCATGGACCTTGGTTGGGCTCAGGCTATGGGCGTTCCACAGATACCTTTGGATAAACGTATCACCATGCACGGCTTGGATGGTGGTCCGCTTTCTAATGGGGTAATCACTCACCGCACACCTCCAGTACAACTGACAGTGGGGGCCCTACATTCGGAGAAAATCGACTTTTACCTTACCCATTGTCCGGCTGTCCCCGTAGTTTTGGGTCACCCCTGGCTTGCCTTTCATAATCCCACCATAGATTGGTGGTCTGGGGAGATTTCCCGATGGGGTCCCTTTTGTGTTAAGGAATGTATTTCCCGTCCAGTCCGGGTTGTGGCAGTCACCCCAGAACTTATTCCTTTGGAATATCAGGACTTTGCCGATGTTTTCTCCAAGGGTAATGCGGATATTCTGCCTCCTCATTGGTCCTATGACTGCGCTATTGACTTAGTTCCCGGTGCCTCTTTGCCTAAAGGGAGACTATATGCCCTGTCTGGGCCGGAAACTACGGCAATGAATGATTATGTACAGGAGAGCCTAAAAAAAGGCTTCATTAGGCCCTCGAAGTCTCCATTGAGTGCAGGGTTCTTTTTTGTTGAGAAAAAAGATGGGTCGCTCAGACCATGTATTGATTATCGGGCTCTGAATAAAATTTCTGTTAAAAACACCTACCCCTTGCCACTGATTTCAGTACTATTTGATCAGCTCCGGACTGCCGTTATCTTTTCCAAGATCGATCTTAGAGGGGCTTACAATCTCATCCGAATAAAATCTGGGGATGAGTGGAAGACGGCTTTCAGCACACAGTCGGGACATTATGAATACCTGGTAATGCCGTTTGGGCTGTCTAATGCTCCTGCTGTATTTCAAGATCTCAGTAACGACGTCCTTCGCGACTTTCTAGGAAAGTTCGTAGTCGTTTATTTAGACGACATTTTGATTTACTCTGAGTCTTTTGAACAACATATTACCCATGTGCGACTGGTCCTTCAGAAGTTACGGGAAAATCATTTATGCGCCAAACTGGAGAAATGTGATTTCCACATCACAGAAGTGTCCTTCCTGGGGTATATTATTTCTCCTAAGGGGTTTTTCATGGAACCAAAAAAACTCCAGGCCATCCTAAATTGGGCACAACCCACGAACTTAAAAGCAATTCAGCGCTTTTTAGGGTTTGCAAATTACTATAGGTGTTTTATTCATACCTTCTCAGATTTGGTTGCTCCTATTGTGGCATTGACTAAAAAAGGAGCGGACCCTTCCAATTGGTCGCCTGAAGCCAAGTCTGCCTTCCTGGCCTTAAAGCAGGCCTTTGTCTCAGCTCCAGTACTCAGACACCCTAACCCGGATCTCCCCTTTATTGTCGAGGTAGATGCCTCAGAGGTTGGAGTGGGGGCATATCCTTTCTCAGGAAGACCCGGAGTCTCAGGAATTACACCCATGTGCCTTCATGTCCAGAAAATTCTCCTCCGCAGAATCCAACTATGATGTTGGTAATCGAGAATTGTTGGCAGTTAAATGGGCTTTAGAGGAGTGGAGGCACTGGCTGGAAGGAGCAAGGCATATCATTACGGTGTTTACTGACCACAAGAACCTGCAGTATATTGAGTCAGCTAAACGGCTTAATGCTCGACAGGCACGTTGGGCGCTGTTTTTTACTCGTTTCAGGTTTATTATCACCTTCAGGCCCGGTTCCAAGAATACAAAAGCCGATGCCCTGTCACGTTGTTTTCTTCCGGTTCACAATAACCACCCGGCTACTACCCCCATAGTCCCATCGTCTGTCATCCGGGCTGGCCTCACACAGGATTTATTTACACAGCTAGTCCAGCTTCAGCAGCAGGCTCCCAAAGTCACTCCTGCAGATCGTCTCTTCGTCCCTGAATTTCTGAGAGGCACTGTTCTAGCTGAGTTTCATGATAATAAGGTTTCTGGTCATCCGGGTATCACTAAGACCTTGGAGTTAATCTCTCGCTCAGTGTGGTGGCCTAATCTTTCTAAAGATGTAAAGGAATTTGTCCGTTCCTGTCAGGTTTGTGCTCAGTACAAGGTATCTCGATCGTTGCCGGTCGGGCAACTCATGCCTCTAGCCGTTCCTCTCAGGCCATGGTCACATATATCCATGGATTTCGTGGTGGACCTTCCTCTTTCAGCTGGATTTCGAGTCATTTGGGTGGTAGTAGACCGTTTTAGTAAGATGGCCCACTTCATTGCTCTCCCCCGATTACCCTCTGCTCAAGGGTTGGCAATTTTGTTTCTCCGCCATGTGTTCAGGCTCCATGGTTTACCCAGGGATATTGTCTCTGATCGGGGACCGCAATTCATCGCCCGTTTCTGGAAACGTTTTTGTGCCTCATTAAATATGAAACTCTCTTTAACATCTGGGTACCATCCACAGTATAACGGACAAACTGAACATGTTAATCAGTCGTTAAAACAGTATTTACGGCTATATTCGGCCAAACTTCAGAATGATTGGTCTGAATTTCTTCCTTTGGCCAAGTTTGCCTATAATAACTCTTGTCATTCTTCCACCAAGGAGTCCCCATTCTTTTCGGTCTTGGGCTTTCATCCTAGAGCCAATTCTTTTTACCCTCATTTGCCAGTCTCCTCGTTGACCTTAACTTCCCGTCTCAGAATGATTTGGAAAAAGGTGCACCTTGCCCTTAAGAAGGCTGCCTTCCGAGAAAAAAAAATTTCTGATAGGTTCCGACGCCCATGCACTTTTAAGGTGGGAGATAAGGTGTGGTTGTCAACCTGCAACATCAAGCTTTGACAACCCTCGGCTAGATTGGGACCCAAATTTATTGGACCGTTCCTTATCGTTAAGAAGGTCAACCCAGTTGCTTTCCGGCTACGCTTGCCTAAATCACTCAAAATTGGCAATACTTTTCACTGTTCCCTTCTGAAGCAGTATTTTTCTTCCAGGAGATTCCCTTGGAAGACTTCCCAGGGTAGACCTCCGGTGGATGTTCAGGGGCAACAAGAGTTTTTGGTGGAGAAGGTTTTAGATTTCACAGTTTCTCGGGGCCGGCTTTATTTTTTGGTTCACTGGAAAGGCTATGGCCCGGAAGAAAGGTCTTGGGTCCTGGATAACAATTTACATGCCCCTAAACTTAAGAGATTATTCTTTCAGGAATTTCCTCAGAAACCCGGCTTTAGGGGTTCTTTAACCCCTCCTCAAGGGGGGGTACTGTTAGGTGCCGCTGTCCGCGGCGCCGCTCAGTCTGCTTCCGAGCGATGCTCACGGCCGCCGCACCTTCCTCCCTGCCCGCCCGGCGCCTAGCAACGCCAGGACGCCGTGCGTACTGTAGCCGCCGGGTCCCTGGCAACGCTAGGACGCCGGTCATCCTCAGCCGCTGGGTCCATAGCAACGGGGACGCCATTGGCGGACCGCGTTCCCCGTTGCCAGATAGGATTGATTAGTTGCTCGTGCAGCAGGGCAGCTGCACGGCAACTAGTAATTAGGGTCTGGGGGCTGGTCTTGCTGGCCCTCCTGTCATTGGCCAGCAGGGTCTTTTTATGGGAGCCAGCACACTGCAGCCTCGCCGGTGATAGCTTCCTGTATGCTGTTCCTGCCTTGCAACGTCTGTTCCTGGTCAGCTGTATCTGGTCGATCCTGCTCCCTGTGCTCCTGAGTTCTGGAGTTCTGAAGCCGGTCCTGGGAATCCTTCCTGTCCAAGTGAACCTGTTGCAGTCATCTGGGGGTTCTCGCTTGTTGGGGTTCTCTCCCGGTTTCGTGAGTAGCGGCTTTTGCCGCGTGTTGCGGCCTAGGCCGCTTAGTCCTTGTGTTAATGTTGTATTGGTGGTTTTTGCGGAGGTTTCCGCTTTTCACTGTCCTCCCCGGAACTCGGCGGTGCCGTGTGGGGGAGTGGACAGTGGTATCTTTTGTTGTTCTTTTCCTTTGGTGGCGTGCCGCACATATATTTAGTTTTAGGGTAGTTAGTAGCCCCTAGCTTTCTGTTTGCTTTAGTTAGAGGTCCCCTTGTTATTATCCTGTCTCGGTTCACACCTTGTCTCACTCTAAGACCTGGGGGCATCGGAGTTGGGCAGGCCTAATCCGCCCTTCAAACGCGGCTGCCGTGGGCCCAAGAAACCATAGTCACTCAGGCGTGAACTGACCACATGGGTAAAACAATGGAGGTAGGGTGCTAGGGACTATTCCCGTACCACCCCTTATTTCAGCGTCACGTCCTGGTGCTCTGGACTCACTACGCAACAACTCTCTAGTTCTGAGCATCAGGAACGTAACATTAGGCTTTAAACCTAGGATCAAGCACAGAGCCAAAATGTAGTGATCTGATTTCAACAGATTGACCACCCTTTAATCCTGGCAAAGCGAATGAAGGGCTCCATCCACAAGTTCCACATACTTAGTGGAATCGCTCCGTTTTAGCTCCTCCTTCAATTTCTCCAGCTGCTTCTGCAAAAGCCTGATGAGGGGAATGACCTGACTCAAGCTGGCAGTGTCTGAACTGACTTCACGTGTGGCAAGTTTGAAGGGTTGGAGAACCTTGCACAAAATGGAAATCATTCTCCACTGCGCTTGAGTCAGGTGCATTCCCCCTCCTTTGCCTATATCATAGGTGGATATATAGGCTTGAATGGTCTTTTGCTGCTCCTCCATCCTCTGAAGCATATACAGGGTTGAATTCCACCTCGTTACTACCTCTTGCTTTAGGTGATGGCAGGGCAGGTTCAAGAGTGCTTGCTGGCGCCCCAATCTTCGGCACGCAGCCGCTAAATGTCGAAAAATGGGCCGCAACTCCTGCACGTCCCTATCATTTAAAAAAAATTTCTGCACCACCAAATGAATTGCTTGAGCAAAACATGGGATGTGCTGGAATTTGATGTAATGCACACACAATATTGGTGGCATTGTCAGATATCACAGATCCCCAGGAGAGTCTAAGTGGGATAAGCCATTGTGTGATAATGTACTTCAGTTTCTGTAAGAGGTTCTCAGCAGTGTTCCTCTTATGCTGCTGCTGGTGCCACTGCTGTTGTTGCTGTGGAAGGCAATACATCTACCCAGTGGGCTGTCACAATCATGTAGTCCTTAGTTTGCTCTGCTCTACTTGTCCACATGTCCGTGGTTAAGTGGACAGTTGGTACATCCGCATTACAGAGGACACTTTTCATAATGTCCCTGTACAGTCCGGAAATCGCTTGCCTAGTGAAGTGGAATTTAGACGGGATTTGGTACTGGGGACAAAGTACGTCCATCAACTGTCTAAATCCCACTGCACTAATGGCAGATACCAGACGCACCAGCATAGTTGTTATGGCCTCAGAAATCTGCTTTGCAACAGGGTGACTGCTGTCATATTTCATCTTCCTCGCAAAGGACTGTTGGATAGTCAGTTGCTTTGATAAAGTAGTACAAGTGGTCTTCCGATCTCCCCTCTGGGATGATGATCGATTACCAGCAGCAACAGTAGGTGTAGCACTCAAGCATCCTCCGGAGGAATCCCGGATAGGAGAGGACTCGTCAGTCATGCCAGAGACATGACCTGCAGGAGTACTTCCGATCCTGACTGGGGATGAAATTTATGATGAGGGAGTTGGAGGTGTGGATTGCAGGAGCTTGGATACAACAGGAAAAAGGGATTTAGATGTCACTGGACTGCTTACGCTCTTACCCAAGGTTTATAAACTTGACAATGACTTATGATGAATGCGCTGCAGGTGATGTATAAGGGAGGATGTTCCTAGGCGGTTAATGTCTGTATCCCTACTTATTATGGATTGACAAAGGCAACACATGGCTTGACACTTGTTGTCTGGATTTGTGGAGTAATGGGGGTCATTCCGAGTTGATCACTCGCTGCCAATTTTCGCAGTGCAGCGATCAGGTAAAAATCCGGCAAAACTGCGCATGCGTATGCGCTGCAATGCGCATGCGCGTCGTACAGGTGCAAAGAGCATCATTGCTGTGCAATGGTTCTAGCAAAGAATCCATTCGCACAGCCGATCACAAGGAGATTGACAGGAAGTGGGCGTTTATGGTTGTCAACTGATCGTTTTCTGGGAGTGGTTGGGAAAACGCAGGCGTGTCCAGGCATTTGCAGGGTGGGTGTCTGATGTCAATACCAGGACCACGTCGCTGACTTCATTGCACAGGATAAGTAACTACAGGGCTAGTCTTGTTGCGCACAAAATGTTTTTGTACCACTCGGCTGCAAAGGCATTTGCACACTTGCAAAGCGAAAATACACTCCCCCGTGGGCGGCGACAATGCGTTTGCATGGCTGCTAAAAGTAGCTAACGAGCGATCAACTCGGAATGAGGGCCTATAATTCCACACACCGAAGAGGTGGATTTTTTGGTATTTTGCCCAGGCATGACAATGGGCTTTTTCATCCCATGGACAACATCTGTCTCCACTAGTGCCTTATTCAAACAATCCACATCACCATCAGATTCCTCATCGTCAACTTCCTCCTCAGCGCCAGCTACACCAGTAACTTCCTCATCCTGGTGTACTTCTACAGTGACATCCTCAATATTAGCAACTGGACTGGCGGTGCTCCTCCCAGCACTTGCAGAGGGCGTGCATATTGTGGTAGGAACCTCCTTTTCCCATACAGTCTTGGGAAGGTCAGGCCTAGACATCGCAACCGCGGACACACTTGGACTCTCCTTGGGGATTTGTAATATCTCTAAGTATGAATGCACAGTTATTTTTTCCTGTGCTTTAACAAGCTTAATTTTTCGAGAGGGAGGAGGGCTTCCATCTTCTTGAGAAGCTGAACCACCAGTCATGAACATAGGCCAAGGCCTTATTAGCCTTTCCTTGTCACTTTGTGTCGTGAATGGCGTATTGCCAATTTAACGTTTCTCACCAGATAATTTCTTTTTGTTTGGTTATTAATTTTTGCTTCTTGGATTTTACCTGCTTTCTATGACATTGGGCATCAGCCTTAGCAGACGATGTTGATGGAATTGCATTGTCAATGTCATTACTGGTGGCAGCAGCTTCAGCACTAGTATTAGGAAGTGGTACCTGATCTTTCACAATTTTTTCCTCCAAATTTTCATTCTCCATTTCACCAGAGAGCGCCCCTTTATTATTATAGCACACAAAACAGTGCCCCTTTATTTTAACAGCAAACAGAACAGTGCACCTTTTTTTTACAGCACCCCTGTATTTTTACAGCATACAGGACAGGGCCACAGCATTCCTTTATTTTTCCAGCACCACTGTATTTTTACAGCATACAGGAAAGTGCCCCTTTATTATTACAGCACACAGGATGGTGTGTTCCTTTATTTTAACAGCACCTAACAGGGCACAGCAATCCTTTATGTTTACAGCACCCGACAGGGCCACAGCGTTCTTTTATTTTTACAGCACCCAACAGGGCCACAGCATTCCTTTATTTTTACAGCACCCCTATATTTTTACAGCATACAGGACAGGGCCACAAGGTCCCTTTATTTTTACAGCACCCAACAGGGCCACAGCGTTCCTTAATTTTTACAGCAACCCTATATTTTTACAACACACAGGACAGTGGCCCTTTACTTTTACAGCACACAGGACTGTGTCCCTTTATTTTTACAGCACACAGGATAGTGCCCCTTTATTTTTACAGCACACAGGACAGTGCCACTTTATTTTTACAGCACACAGGACAGCACCCCTAACACCCCAGGACAGCACTCCTGTACAGCACAAGACAGCAACACCCCTGTACTGCACCCCTAACATCACAGGACACCCCAGGATGGCACCCCTGTACAGCATCCCAAACACCACAGGACACCACCGGACAGCTTCCCTGTACAGCACTGGACAGCACAGGAAAGCAACACCCCTGTACAGCACCCAAAACAGCACAGGACACCCCAGGACAGCACCCCTAACAGCACAGGACACCACAGGACAGCACCCCTGTACAGCACCCCTAACAGCACACAGGACAGCACCCCTAAAGAGCACACACTGACCCCACCCGACGCCACCACCCACAGAGAGAGAGGTCTCTCTCCCTTACTCTCCAAGTCCGGAGTGAAAATGGCGGCGACACGCGGCTCCCTATATGGAATCCAAAACCCGCAAGATCTGACTGAGGGATGATGACGTTTTGCCTCGTTCTGGGATCCGAGTCTAGCAGGAAGTCCCGAGCTGGACTCGGAACTGGGCTCGGATCCTGGAGTTCGGATCTTGGAGATCCAAACCTGCTCATCCCTAGTCCAGACCACCTATTGGGAGCTGCAAATGTAATTGTAGATATTATTGTCTAATAAGTGCTCAGCTTTTATTATTTATTTTATATATATATATATATATATATATATATATATAAAATGTCAAAAATAAGGAGAGCGCACCAATGAATAATAATAAAAAGTAACAATTTACTCATGTAAATATCCACGTACATGTAAGTTTGAGTTAATGCACTTAGCCACTTTCTCCGATAACTGCTGCCACGGTATAATCCTTCGGTCAGCAGGGTATTTCTCACGGAGATGCCGTCTGCTCTGTATCAGACGGGAGACAGATTTCGTCTGCAGATGCAAGCCACGCCCAACGCGTTTCGTCACTTGGGGACTTCGTCAGGAGCTGTGTTATTGGATCCTCAAAGTTCACCTTTTAACCATTGCTTTTTGCACCGATTGGTTAATTGCATTAGGATCATTTCTAGCACTAATTGCAATGCTTTTTAACATCCTTTTTGTAATTTCATACGCATTCTACACATTCTCATGATTTACATAAGTAATAACAACTTACAACAATAAAATTCTACCAATACTACTAAACTTAAAAAACTGTCCAAAAATCATAACTGATTGGCCACTATACGCTGCTTTCTTACTACCATCCCTTTAATTGTTATACCTTAAATTCCACACATGTTGTCAATTTGGCTTATCTAATTATCTTTACAACATGCAGCATTCGCTTGTAGCCATCAGTATATGTTTTTAGGGCTCACAAATTTATACCACATTTATTAATATATATCACAGACATTTATCTCTCTTCATAATAATCCAGCATTTCTAAAAAAGACAAAAGCTAAAATACGACTGATACCAATACCTATTCAGTCCCTAGCTAAAATATACGTGCTCCTATTCCTATAATCCCCTTCCTACTCGTGCCCAGACTCTCATGAAGTCCGGAGCGTTACATCTAATCTGCTCTGACTGGACATGATCTCTGAGTGCTTGCCACTCCCCATCGGGTGCTAACACCAACTACGATAGGGACCTCACTCAGAATTCTTTCCCAGTCAGTCCAACAGAAACGGTACGATGTCGCATCCCTCATTCAGTCCGTCTGGGGTTAGTGTGCCTAGCATGTAGATCCAGAAAGTTTCCCATTGCGATAACAACTTTAAAATATCTCCCCCTCTATTGCCTAAGTGTACTTGCTCTATTGCTTTAAATGTTAAGTTCTCTATCCTAGAATCACAACATTGTTGAAAATGGCGGGGCACACTATGATTTAATAATTTGTTATTAATGTTTCTTGTGTGCTCCAAAATCCTTATTTTGAGCTGCCTCTTGGTTTTTCCTATATATCTCTTCCCGCATTTACATTCCAACATGTATATGACATGTGTGCTTAAGCAATTTAATTTCCCTTTTATCATCCAGGATTTTTGTTTGTCATGACTCCAGACCTTTTTATTGTCCCTACTTGCCAATTTGCATATTTTACACTTATTACAGGGGAAGAAGCCCTGCAGATTGCTCAACCATCCCCTTCCAGATGTAGATGATGGCCGAACTAGGAAGGAAAGTAAACGAATTAAGGAGTATCAACTCTTCTTCCACCAGAAAAGAGGATACCCCAGGGGTGGCGGTGACCTTCACCAGTTGGGTAAAACGTCATCACATGCACAAAGCCTCAGCCACCCAATTTTCACCTAACTGCGCTCTCACGCTGAGGTGTTCCCTGGACCTTGCATGGCTATGCAAGGTCCACTGAACCGGCACTCAGGGGACAGACAGACAGAGGGACAGATAGACACAGATGATGCTCACCGTTGCCAATCTTGTACTGTGATCTTCTTCTTCACTTACAGGTCCCTGTAAGGAGGCAAAACAAACAGCCGTGCAGGGTCTAAAGCTACCCTAGTGTGCGTCCGCTACACTAGCTTCATTAACAGAGCCCTCAAACTAGCTCAGGTGTATGTGGTGCAACACAACTATGCACAACCTGTAAACAAACTTTGCCCTGCACGGAAACAACAATCCAATAACACAGTACAGTACAGTACAAGAATATACAACGGTGCTGTCCCTTTAAGTTCCTATCTGCTTACTGTTGTGACTACGTGTGTGGAGCTGGGGAGTGAACGCTAACAGCCTGCCCGCCTCCTCACACACTTACTTGGGCTTACTGCCCCCCCTAAATGCACACAGGTTAGAGGCCTAACGTGGGACCGGGTGGAGTGACCTGGGCCTAGGAGAGGAGAGGCCGTTCTTCGGCGCGGCCTCTCCTCTCCTGGTCCTGGCAGCGTCTGACGTCACTCGCCGGGGGCGGGTCTTATGATGCAGCAAGCGCTGATTGGCTCACAGAGACCATCGGTGATTGGCCGGAGCTGATTGGAAGGTGCCGGATTTTAAATGCTGCGGCCAGCGCTTCTCATTGGCTGTCAAATTGGCACCAAGTTTAAAACGCCACTCCTCTGCCCGTCGCCGCTGAACAACCAGTAATGGGAACCAATAGATGGTCCCGGCTCTGGACACCCACTGCTGCAGCTCTACCAGTGCACTGCCCCAGTGCTGATGGCCACTTTGTCTCGCAGGGGACACAGATCCCCTGCAAACTGCTGCTCGCCTGGCGCTGGGAGTGGGCAGACTGTCCCAGCCCTGGAACATGTTTCTACATCCCCCCCCCATTTTTTCCTTTGTAGTCCCTACAAAGGTGTTCTCCATATCCATTTTCTGTGGGTCAGAGAATCCCAAGGTCCCTCCAGCGAGGTTGTGTTTGAGGGCCCAGCCTGGACATACTGTGACCACACATCCTTCCTCTGCCGGCTTCGGGTTCCTCATCTTCATACCTCCTGACCTTAATCTGTGGATCATCTGGGAGAGTGACGACTCACCATGGCCACTTAATGTAGGCAACAAGGGGAAATCTCCATCCATGGGTGCAGGAGTCACCCACTCATCGTCTTCCAAGTCGTCTGGGGCATCGTCATGCTCAGTATCGCTCCTCATTTTCTTGTGGTGCTCAGTAACTGGCCACCACCAAACCGTTGAATCCTCCGGGGCTTCCGTTTCCTCCTGGGCTACTGCCATCGGCAATGTCTCCTCGTGGGGCATCTCCAATGGTTCCAAGTCTTCCTCTGGAACCGGTCCTCCCACGGCATCACACACATCTCCTTCCCTTATGTCCAGCCAACTGTCCACATCCGGCAACTGGCTTTGCTCTGCAACCTCCTCCTCTTCACAGAGGGTATTCGACTCTGTGCCCGACCCAGTAGATCTTGCCAGTCACTCTCTTTGGCACTCTCTATCCTCGAATCTTCTTCCACCTGTTCTTGATGGCGAGATTCATCGTCGGATATGGCGGACATATCACAGGAGTCAGTGTTCTTCTCCACCGACACCTGGACTAGAGGACTATTTTCTTCTTCAGCGTACTCAGTCTTTTCCACTGGCATCTCTACTTCCTCAGCATACTTCTTTTCTTCCGTTGGTATCTCATGGTACCCAGGACACACCAGTTCCAACGTGGGGAAATTACAGATGCCTCTGTCACTGGATCTTCACGCTTTTCCTCACAGCGTGGATTCTTCTCCTCCCAATCGTCCACGTTCGCCTTCTGCGGGTAAGGATCCATTCCACTGGGGTCACTTTCTTGGGGCAGAGTAGGTCCGCGGCATCTTCCCAGGGACACTCATTGGCCGAATGTCCCTGTCACCGACACTTACAACAAGGGAGTGTTACTACCACCTTCTCCAACACGGGTTTCTTGGCCACCTCCATCACCGAGGGGTCTCCACCTTTTGGCATTGGCTCAGATGAAATGAGCACCTGCGAACTAACTTCAAGCAGGCTCTTCCGCTCCATTTCTCTGGTTTCTTCCTGTCATCTCTGGGCATGACCATCTGCAATCATCCGGTCTACATCCCACGGACAATCGGGAAGCTCATGTCCCTTCTCCTTACAGAGGGCACAAACGGGTACTGCAGCCACCCGGTACCAGAGCTCCTGACGAGACTCCGTCAGCTGCTTCATGGTGGCCTCATACTCTGTCCTGTCTTCAGTCCATGAACACTCCGGAAGCCGATGCCAGGGATCTCTGGTGACCTCTCCAGCGGGCCTTCACTCTTCTGCAGCTGGCCCGTCCTGACCAGCGGCGCCGCCGCCTCTTCTCCACATCCAGCCACCGCTAGACATCTTATTTGGTGTCCCTGGCATATTCTGACCTCTTCCGCGGCCTCAGGAACACTTCGCCGCTCTTCGGCGCGGCCTCTCCTCTCCTGGTCCTGGCAACATCTGATGTCACTCGCCGGGAGCGACTCCTATGACTCAGCGAGCGCTGATTGGCTCATCCCGGCCGCCCATGATTGGCCGTGATTGGTTCGCGAAAGGTGCCGGATTTGAAATGCCGCGGCTGGTGCTTCTCATTGGCTGCCAAATTGGTGCCAAATTTAAATTGCCACTCCGCTGCCCATCATCGCTGAACAACCAGTGCCAGGAGCCAATAGATGGTCCCGACTCTGGACACCCGCTGCGGCAGCTCTACCAGCGCTCGGGACAGACACACTACCCCAGCGCTGATGGCAACTTTGTCTCGCATGGGACACAGGTCCCCTGCAAGCTGCCGCTCATATTTCTACACTGCACATATTTCTACACTAAGACACCAATGTGTGACACGCTAGTGCCAGATATTCTGCAATAGTTGTAGCTTTGCAAATAACACAATGTGAAATTAGAACAAAAAGGGTAATGTTAGAAGATATCTGATTGCTTCACAGTCAGGCTTTGGCATTTCAGAGTCTAAGAAGTGTCCCTTACTGCTATAGTAAAACAGAAGCCACGGGAGTCTCTGTGGTAAGATCCAGTATTGGCTTTGGGATTTATGGGTATAACTTCTGACAGCTAGGTTTCACAACTGCCATTGGACTGAGAGGGTATGGGAGGTTTTCAGTATATGTGCACTCTCTCAATTGCAACCATGATGAATGGTACAAGTGGCAGATTTATCAAGATGATAGGTGTCAATAGTATTAAAGTCACCTCACAATACTATGTTGTGTGTATTGTTGCAAAAATAATACAGGATATTGGGGGTAATTCCAAGTTGATCGCAGAAGGAATTTTGTTAGCAGTTGGGCAAAACCATGTGCACTGCAGGGGAGGCAGATTTAACATGTGCAGAGAGAGTTAGATTTGGGTGTGGTGTGTTCAATCTGCAATCTAATTTGCAGTGTAAAAATAAAGCAGCCAGTATTTACCCTGCACAGAAATAAAATAACCCACCCAAATCTAACTCTTTCTGCACATGTTATATCTGCCTCCCCTGCAGTGCACATGGTTTTGCCCAACTGCTAAAAAAATTCCTGCTGCGATCAACTTGGAATTACCCCCATTGGGGGGTAATTCAGACCTGATCGCTAGGATGCATTTTTTGCAGCCCTGCGATCAGGTAGTCACCACCTACAGGGGGAGGGGAAAAGTGTTGTGCAGATCTGCAATCGTTTTTCTAGCAGAGCTGCACAAACAAACATCAGTTTGTGCAGTCTCTGCTCAGCCCAGGACTTACTCTGCCGCTGCGATGGATTGCTGGTGATCGGGGCCGTCAGACACCTTCCCTCCAAACGCCTGAGCCTGTCTGCGTTTTTCCGGACACTCCTGCAAAATGGTCAGTTGCCACCCACAAATGGCCTCTTCCTGTCAATCATCTTGCGATCGCTTTTTTCGCACCATCCTGTTGCTAGGCACCGACAATGTAGGACAAGTACATGGTATATAAACATTTCTGCATCAGGGAAAGAGGACACTGAAATAATTATCAGGGTGGCAGAAATTTAAGGCTAGGTGCCGTTGTAGGGAGTATAGCATTGAAAATAGTCTAAAATAGGGAAAGCACATGAGGGACAAGAGCCCTGCTCGGCAGAGCTTACATTCTGAAGGGGGGTTTGTTCCAATGTGTCTCCTGGAGAAAAACAATATCAGTAGATATAGCCACCTGTTTGCATTGAACCCAGATAATAAGATCACCCACAACTCACAACAGATGATGCTGCAGTTTATTCAAGAGAACCCACCCCCATGGCACATGCATTACACATACTATATGAACACAGGTGCTGTTGCGATCAATTCAGATGAATCAATTAAATTCAGAAAAGTGAAGGGCGTTCCTGGGTGGTGACTGGGAGGTTACTACTAGTGCAAGCAAAAATGGGCTGTTCAGTGGGAGTATTATGGCAATATTGTGGGTGGGTCAGTGCAATCAGCTGTGTTCCCAGGGGCAGAGCCGCAAGTATAGGAGGCCATAATCAGATAGAGAAACTGCATCTTCCATAGGGCTGTTGCAAGCTTTAATAGTAAGACCGATGGTGGGGTATAATAATGCACCAATGTGTATCATAGCGTAAGCGTGCATAAAAGCTAAAAGCGGGCGTCTCAGTCTTAGCACATTCGGCTGAAAGGATGTACACAGGAGTTTGTAGCAGCATTTGCATAAAGAAGGAAGATCATCAATAATTGATGCTGCGTGCACTTTTGCATGCAACTCAGAATCAGGCCAATATCTCTAACTTGATCACAAACAGAAAATTAAGCAGTGAATACAAGAAAGGAAAAACACATTATACAGTACTGCACACTACTTCTAAAACAAATCACATTATTCCAATTTCTACCAGATCAACAAGATAGCACCCATCAATATTAGGAGCAGAGGCAATAAAAACAAGAAAATAAAACTTAAAGAACACTGAGGCAGATGTATTAACCTTGAGAAGGCATAAGGAAGTGATAAACCAGTGATAAGTGCAAGGTGATAAACGCACCAGCCAATTAGCTCCAATATGTGAATTAATAGTTAGGAGCCGATTGGCTGGTGCGTTTATCACCTTGCACTTATCACTGGTTTATCACTTCCTTATGCCTTCTCCAGGTTAATACATCTGCCCCACTGCTTTAGAAACAACCTCAAAGGGAGCCAAAGGATTGACCATGTGCCCATATTGTCCAGAAGAACAAACTCAAGGTGTATTCCTTAAATAGCGTACTTCCCAATAAAACTAATTCTCACAATGCACAAAAACATGTGAAAAAGAGCATATACATAGTTCAATATATATTTTCAATGCATATAGTCCAGCAGGGCTGTCATCAGAAACTGTGGGGCCTGGGACTGCCTGAATATGCAGGGCCTGCCACACCTCACCTTCCGCTCCCTTTCTGGGCACTGGTTGTCAGTCCCGGCTCAAGGCCACAGGACATCAGGTGGTGCCCCTAGGCATAACTTCAGCGGGTGCCGGGACTACCACATCAGCACAGGGAAGGAGTCTGGAGCAGGCAGCCATAGAATGACAGCCCCAGCGGTATTTCAAATTTGGAGCTAGCCATGAGCCAGTCGGAGCTAGCTGACTGGCAGCTAATCAGGAGCTGCAGCTTCTCCTGATTGGCTCTCTGCCTGCAAGCTCAGATTGGCTTGCGATGGGCTTAAAATTCATTGTTCCTCTATGGCAGCCTGTGGACTGCTCTAATCCATGCTGTTGCCGTGCAGGCCCCCTTCGCATCCGGGCCCAAGACTGGAGTCCCGTCAGTCATCCACCATGTGATTCACACTTAGAAAAGTATATTTTATACAAACGACAGATCACCACATCCCCTTTTAGGTGTATAGTAGAATGAGTGTATCCAGATACTAGGAGATTCTATTCTCCTAAAGGGATATGACCAGCATACCCTTTTAGTTACATTCTTATCAGATCTCTGTATAATAAAGGCTCATCATCCACACAACCTCAAGGATTTTCTTCAATCTTGTTTTCAGAAGGAATGCTCATTCATATATATGGAAGAGAATAGCATTGTGTAACACCATATGGTAAATAATGGTCCAATTTATTAAAATGACACTCATAATATAAAAATAGATGTCCAACATTTATTGTATGCTGGGGCGTGCATATCACTTACCTAGCTGTTAGGCTGCCGTCCCTACCTTTCCTTCAGCCCATGAGTAGGTTAGAACTCAAAAAACAGGACTGTCCCACCAAAATCATGATATTTGGGGGTATGCATACATATACACATATACTGTCACAGAGAAATAACAGAGATGTGCGCCGAAGCCCGTGTTTTGGTTCTAATTCGTCGTCAGGTTTTGGTCGTGACAAAACTGGTTTTGATTTTGAATCTGTAGGTTTTTTGTTTTGTTTTTTGTCAAAAAATGCTAAAAACTGTTAAAATCATGCAGTTTGGGTCTGTTTGTGTTCCTACAGTATTATTAACCTCAATAACATTAATTTACAGTCAGCTTTGACCACCTCACAGCTCATAATATGGTTTTCACTAGTATTGGCCAAAGGCTGCAGCGAGCTGGTTGGTTACTAAGTGACAGAGCAGCGACACAAACACGTGGCAGTTTATGGCACATCTACGAAACATTGCCACACAGCAGTGCCAGAAAACAAAAGTAGTGAAATATGGAATTGTCTTTGGGCCCTCCCACTCAACCTTTTGTTGAATATTTAAAAAGGACATGCACAGTGTAACAAACCAAGTACTTCAGGTACTGCCACTTTTGTGGATGAAGTGCTTGTTTTAATTGGGTCCCCACAAAACAATTTTTTGGAAGGACTACCTCTGATCACCAATAAGAAGGTTGATGATGCTGGTGTTAATTACAAATTAATATAATTTTGTAAAATACATTTCATGAACTCGCCGCAAATGACGTAACATGGAGGTGTCATGATGGTTAATATCCCTACCTCTACTAACTTTGGCCTCACTAATAGGGCAGATGCTGTCATAAACATTTTCAGGACTTGGGTAAAAATAATTCCACACCCAAGAGGTGGCTTTTTTGGTCTTATACCCAGGCATCATAATGGCTTTCTTTATATCACGGGCAAGAACTGCTTCTACTGGTGGTAACCTACACAAACAACATAATCAACATCCTCATGCTCATAATTCTCATTAGTGTCAGACAGTACACGAATATCCCCCTCATCCTGTTCCACTTCCCCACGAGCATCCTTAATTTATATTTTATCATCATCACCATCTTTACTTGTGCTGCTCATCCCCACATTTGCAGATGGTGCAGAAATGGTGGAAAGGGGCCTCTGTAGAGTACAATGTAAGAAATGTCTGTCTCACACATAGGTACCGTGGACACCCCTAGACTCTCCTCAGGGATTTGTGAACACACAGTTTATTTTTCAGCCTTGGGGGGTATATATAGTGGAAGAAAAAAAGCAATTGTTTCCCCAGCACACTGAATGGATAACAGTAACCAGATATAAATCCCACATGATAATAGAATTCAGAGATCTTCGTTACACATATTTGCGCAAATGTGTGGTTAAGCCCCAAAGCCGCATCAAGGCCTCTCTGTATATTTGGGGTCCCTAGCGCTATATCTAGATGCAGGGTGTGGCACCCCAAAACACCAGAATGAGCCAGAAAGCACAGCGTGACATACCAGTGTAAAAAACTATAGTGTTAATAAATTAGTATTTAGGAAGCCGAAGCTATAGAGGGGGTGATACAAACATGAAATGTAATTAAAATAGAGAAATAGTGTTAGAAAATTAATAAGTGAAAAGTGTTAATAGAATGTAAAGGTATGCCACACTAAAGCCATCCAGCTCAGCCAGTCCAGAGGCACCACACCTCACACCTCCATTACCCCAATCTGGGTCTAATATTAACCAGCAAGGAGTCACATGATAATGGCTCCTTACTAAAATATGTCTAAGCTAAGAGCTACTTACCTTGGAGCAACCCCATAATGCTCCATGTGGCATGTCAGGGCCTGCACCTCCTCCTAATGCAGAAACCTCTCTGCCTCTCACAACATACATATAGATTGGTAAATGCTCAATTAGCTTAGTGATATCATTCAGGTGCTCAAAAGGAAGGGGTATTTCTGAGCAAGAAAAAAAGCAATTGTTTCCCCAGCACACTGAATGGATAACAGTAACCAGATATAAATCCCACATGATAATAGAATTCAGAGATCTTCGTTACACATATTTGCGCAAATGTGTGGTTAAGCCCCAAAGCCGCATCAAGGCCTCTCTGTATATTTGGGGTCCCTAGCGCTATATCTAGGTGCAGGGTGTGGCACCCCAAAACACCAGAATGAGCCAGAAAGCACAGCGTGACATACCAGTGTAAAAAACTATAGTGTTAATAAATTAGTATTTAGGAAGCCGAAGCTATAGAGGGGGTGATACAAACATGAAATGTAATTAAAATAGAGAAATAGTGTTAGAAAATTAATAAGTGAAAAGTGTTAATAGAATGTAAAGGTATGCCACACTAAAGCCATCCAGCTCAGCCAGTCCAGAGGCACCACACCTCACACCTCCATTAGTTTTTTACACTGGTATGTCACGCTGTGCTTTCTGGCTCATTCTGGTGTTTTGGGGTGCCACACCCTGCACCTAGATATAGCGCTAGGGACCCCAAATATACAGAGAGGCCTTGATGCGGCTTTGGGGCTTAACCACACATTTGCGCAAATATGTGTAACGAAGATCTCTGAATTCTATTATCATGTGGGATTTATATCTGGTTACTGTTATCCATTCAGTGTGCTGGGGAAACAATTGCTTTTTTTCTTGCTCAGAAATACCCCTTCCTTTCGAGCACCTGAATGATATCACTAAGCATTTACCAATCTATATGTAGGGGTATATATAGTGGCAGGTGCTCAATTAGCTTAGTGATATCTTTCAGGTGCTTGAAAGGGAGGGGTATTTCTAAGCAGGAAAAAAGGGCATTTTGTTTCCCCCAGCACCCTGAATGATAACAGTAACCAGATTTATATCCCACACAATATTAGAATTCAGAGATCTCGGTTACATATATTTGCGCAAATGTATGAATAAGCCCCAAAGCTGCGTCAAGGCCTCTCTGTATATTTGGGGTCCCTAGCGCTATATCTAGGTGCAGGGTGTGGCACCCCCAAAAAACAGCATAAGCCAGAAAGCCCAGCGCAGCATACCCGTGAAAAAGCTATAGTGTTAATAAATTAGTGTTAGGAAGCCGAAGCTATAAAGAAAGTGATACAAAAATAAGATGTAATTAAAATGGAGAAATAGTGTTAAAGAAATTAGTAAGTGACAAGTGTTAATAGAATGTAAAGGTATGCCACACTAAAGCCATCTAGCTCAGCCAGTCCATGGGCACCACACCCCATACCTCCATTACCCCAATCTGGCTCTATGATTAACCAGCAAGGAGCCACATGATAATGGCTCCTTACTTGAGTATATCTAAGCTAAGAGCTACCTACCTTGGAGCAACCCCATAATGCTCCATATGGCATGTCATGGCCTGCACCTCCTCCTAATGCAGGAACCTCTCTGCCTCTCACAACAGACATATAAAGTGGCAGGTGCTCAATTAGCTTAGTGATATCTTGGGGGGGGGGGGGGGTATACTGTATATACTAAAAGTCGATTTGGGGTTTCAGTTGATTTTGAGTCCATTTTCAGTTGATTTTATGTGACAGATATTTACTAAAGTCAAAATCAATCCAAAATCGACTGAAATAGAAGTTTACACTTAAAAAGTACTACAATAGAAGCGTCAGTACTTTAACATAGAGTTCAATTCCTAACCAATATTTACTATTAGTCGATTTGAAATTGACCCAAAATCACCATTTTTCAATAGAACCATCAGAAATAGTTTTTTTTTTTTTTCATGTAGAATTGTCTGAAACCTAAATATGATGGAAAAATACAGTATAGAGAAGCATGTGGGTCACTCTGGCTGCATAAATCATCACATGGCACGCACCAGTGTGCACCAATAATGGTTTAATACTGCACTGCGTGCACTGACAAAAAAAACCCCACCAGTGCGCACTGTGCACAAAGGGTTAATGCTGCTCCTATTTGTTTTAGTACCTCTGGACAGTGCCCCAAGGTGCTGCAGTTAAGTTACAGATCAGCATGATACACTTAGTCAAAATGCAAGTAATAATAGATGAGATGTTCCTTCCTAGACTATTAAAAATAAAAAATAATGTTTATAATACATTAGCCATCTAGCTCAGCCAGTACTATTAACTGTAGACATGTGGGTGCTTGTCAAACAGTGTCCTGACTTTCCCCAGTAATAACAACTAGGGACATGTGGGTGCCCATCAGTGTCCTGACTCTCCCCAGTATTAACTAGGGACATGTAGGAAAGTGTTTGGAGTATCCTGACTCTCATGTGGGTGTCTGTGAAACAGTGCCCTGACTCCCCACTCCGGCAGTCCTGTGTGAAATGCCACCTGAATCACTGCAGGAGGAACTTATATCGAATCTAAATCCAACGAGATCCGGCGCTTGGATGATGACGTTTTTCCTTGATTTAAAATCTGATCCTGTCGGGGAAAACTGAGTCCACTCATCTCTAACAAATACACATACATACTGTCACACACATATACACAGTCACACACACATACACAGACATACATATTGTTGCACACAGTTACAAATATACATATACGTATATACAGTCACACACATATACACATACAGTCACATCATACTTGTCAGATTGGCTCAGCAAGAAGGACGTGTTGCAGGAAAATGCCCCCCCCCCCCGCACACACTACAGAATGCCATGATTGGCGGCATTGCGAAGCAGAGGAATGGGCCAGGATGACATGATTCAGCATGAATACACCTGTGCACCCGCTAGGTGGTCTGGAAAATGTGAACTGTTGGTAGCTCTCGGGGACCGGAGTTGGCTACCCTTGCCATAAGGGGTAAAGATCCAAAACTTTAATAGGCATGAAATAAAAGGTTAAAGCAAAAAAGTATTACACACATCTTAAACAGGATATAGTCCTGATTTGGAAGGACAAAAAAATGAAAAGGGTGTAATAGGGTTGTATAGTTCTAAAACACTCTCTATGGGGGGAATTCAATTGCCGACGAAGCCATTCTCCCAGTCGCGCTATATAGCAGCCGATCTCACACAAAAGTGTTCGCTGTCCCATAGGGTAGTGAGCACTTTTGTATGAATTTGGCATTCAGCCAACCAGGCCAATGGTGTGAGAGAGGGTGCCATTGCCGGCGTTTAAACACCACAGCAATTTGCACTCTTTGACCGGAATTGAATTTCACCCTATGAGCGTGTAAAATAGGAGAAAGAAGCAAAATAAAGTTTTACAATATTTAAAGAACATTGTAACATTATTATTAATATAGGACTAGGAGATTTAGAGGGATGTATGTGCCATCCCGGCGGTCAGCAACTACATCGCCAGGATCCTGACCGCCAGAATGACGGCAGGGGGCCCAGGGCTATTCCCACTTGTGGGTGTCCACCAAGCCCGAAAAGGGATTTATTGCGCTAGCCCCCCTGCCGGCATTCTTGCAGCCGGGATCCAGGCGCCGGGATGCTGACTGCCTGGATCACAGCCGCCGGTAACCCGTTCCCAGTATGATTTAGAAGAATATGGATTAAATGCACCTGTAGTTTTGCTAGAAATTGTTTGGGATGTTGAATTGTAAAAGAAGTTCATTGTGCCAGGAGCTGGTGATGCAGAGCCAATCAATTCTTCAATGGATCTAGATTTTGGAGGTTCATAGGAGAATCACAGACGGACAAGTTAAGCAACATATAAGCCTATTTTATTTTGTGTTTCCTCTTTAAATGGAGATATCACTGTATTAAAACAAGGAGTTGCATCCTAGCTCGACCCTGCCACGTTGTGTGATTGCCTCATACATAAAGACTGCAGTCAGCTGTCACTGGCACAGTAAGGAACACGTGTCCCAGGTTGCAGTGGGATTCATGAATTAGTGTATTTTTAATTCTGGCTTGACGGATGGAAAATATTTAAACATTATGAAACATAATTGCATGCAGCATCAATATAGCCGTAACTTGTAGCAATGATTGGCCTAATAAAGTGTGTGTTTTAGAGGGTAGTTGGGCCTGGTCCATCATCTCTGCACTTGTATGAATGCATATGCCAACATTTATGTTAGATCTTTCAGCACATCGGGTTGAAAGCTGGGTCATTCGGTTGCTAGTAGATGTGCTGTGACTTAGTTCATGCTGTATAGAGCCTAGAATAAGGGGGTGTGTGGCAGCTGTGAGCACTGAACACCAGAAGTAAGTGTCGGAGAGGGACTGGATAACTCATATTGTGGACATCTGTCTTAAAAGAACAAAATAATCGTCTAAATATTTTGGCACTTACTTTTTGCACATAGATCCTGCTTTCTAGCAGCAGCAAGTCCAGTACTAACAGAATAGTCACCAGATTCCCTTAGCACAGTAAATACAAAGTATATACAGTAGTTGTCAGGTTTAGCTGAAGCAGTATGCTAAATACTTCCACCTCTCCATCAGTCAACCAAAATGAGATAAGATTAACAAAGATGGAAAAAAAAGTTGATTTGTTCTCTTTGTTCATAGAAATAAATGAACTGGCCGATGCCTAACAAAAATGCAGACACTTGAACTGATTTCATGTAAACACATCATCCAAATGGAACTTCCCCAGTGTGAGGAATAACAGTCTGAGTTGACAGAATGTGACTAATAAACTGAGAGAGTTGGAGTACTCTAATATGAGACTGTTTAGTAGATTTGGACTTCACACCAATCATAAACCCATCTGTCTTGGAGTGTTGCCATGAAAGCAGCTATAAGATGTTTGACTGTATTTCAGTACATCATTTGGTATCTTGATTATTTTACCATTTTCTATGTGATGGTTTTAAAGATTGTGCTGCCACTCCTATTCCTTTTCACTAAAATTAGATTTATTACTTGGTTTAACACTGCACAGGACAACATCAGCTTCTACCTTTACATTTCATTACTCCTATACATACATTTTGTATTGAAAGGACACTGGCAGTCTAGAGGACCCAGAAACACATTACCAGAGTGAGTTTAAAATGCTTATCATCCAATTGTTTTATTGAAAACAGCTCTCACTCATGCAGAAAGCACAGAGCTGTCGAACCATCCTCATGGGTACCTACTGCAGCCCAGCAAGCACTTATTTTAACCATTGTAAAGGGATATAGTAAGTGTTTTTAAGCTAATCTCTTTACTTACTGATATAACTAAATAATGCAGGTTTCTATACACTTCTTGATTTTAATTAGCCACCAAGAGCTGGATGTAATGATGCCCAAGATCGGCTGATGTGCGGTATTCCAGACGAACTTTAACGATTTTTTAAATGAGCAATAACTTACAAACCATGCCTTGTAAGTGATTGACCCTTAAAAGAAAACCATCCGTGTTCAGCTGGAATCCCACACGTTGGCCGAACTTGTGAGGTAGTGGTTGAATGTATTAGAAAATGGGTGCAAAGAGCTCTAAGCTCTAATGCAATCTGAACTCCTGACCTTCGATTCTGATTTCATTGTCTTATGCCCGTTTCTGTTTTCCTGTTTATATTTTCAGTCCTGAAAATGTGTTTATATTTACCTTATTACCAATGCTGCGTCAGAATACTATACGAGACAACTGTTTATCTGTTATTAGTGTAAATATGTTTTCCAATTTAAATTTTTAAAATAGCCAGTTTATGCTACTTAAGACAATATTATTTTGCATCCCATAATGCATACCTCCCAACTGTCCCAATTTTCGCGGGACAGTCCCATTTTTTGGGACTGTCCCGCTGTCCCACTTGCAGGCCGCAGTGTCACGCGGTGGGGGTGGGGCAGTTGAGAGTCTCCTGTCACTCACTGCTCTGCTTAGCACAGCGTCTTTTCACTGGAGACAGAAGGAGAGGGGGCATGCCAGCAGCTTACAGAGTGCTGGGCATGCCTCCTCGGTGATGAAAATGGGAGGCATGGCTCGTGATCACGAGCACTCCCACAAAGTCACACCCCATTTTCCATAGACCACGCCCCCTTTCGAGATCAGTCGCGGCTTCGCCATGCAAAAGTCCAGAATCCCATATCATCAATGTTGGGAGGTATACATAATGTATTGTATCCAGCTGATTGTACTAATTGTATTAAATATGCTAAAGTTTACAGTTTACAGAAAAGTTTAAATTTAATTTTTATTTTACTTCAAGATATTACTTCAAAATCCAGGCAAAAAATCCACATGGCTTTGGACCTATGAGCCCCTCCGTGTCATATGTTACAGAATCAGGTATGAAGTAGCATAACATTGTAATTTGTATTTACATACGGTACGCCGTACTGGGTTCAGTATGATTTACTGGCGCACGGGACGCCGGCGTCTTGACCGCATCCCCAATTTTACTGAATATGAAGGAGAGTGAGAAAGACATGGTATAAAGTATCATAGAATAATATAAACTGATTATATACTATATTACTGTGTATAATTTATATTTAGTATATAATATGTTTTTCTTATTACACTAAGGGCAGGACGTAGTAAGCCTTGGAGAGTGATAAAGTAGAGAGATAAAGTACCAGCCAGTCAGCTCCTAACTGCCATGTTACAGGCTGTGTTTGAAAAATGTCAGGAACTGGCTTAATATATATGCCACACATAGGGGGTAATTCAGACCTGATCGCTAAGGTGCGTTTTTTGCATGCCTGCGATCAGATAGTCGCCGCCTACAGGGGGAGGGTATTTGCTGTGTGCAGGTGTGCAAACGCATTTGTTGGAGAGCTGCATAAACGTGAGTTTGTGCAGTGTCTGCTCAGCCCATGACTTACTCAGCTGCTGCGATGATCGGGGCTGGAGCTGATGTCAGAAATCCTACCTCCAAACGCCTGGCCCCTTCTGCATTTTCCCGGACAGTCCTACAAAACGGCCAGTTGCCACCCACAAACGGCCTCTTCCTGTCAGTCACCTTGCGATTGCAATTGCTTTTTTTTCGCACCATCCCGTCGCTATGCACTGATGACCGGTGCAGTCGTCCGACACGCTGGCGCATTGTGGTGCATACACATGCGCAGTGCAGACCTGATCGCCCACTTTGCAAAAACACACAGCAGCGATCAGGTCTGAATTACCCCCATAGTGTATGTTTTTTTATTTAGATTCTGAAATTCAGTTTGATGCAAAAGACATTCATGTTTGTACACAACTGCGATTTTCTAGGCTACGGAACTGCTAAGTGAAGCTGCCAGCCAGAAATGAGAAGAGATACACAAAGAGCCATCACACACGCATTGGCAATTGCTTACACAGTCACAATCTATATGCAAAAATGAGGGACACATACTGTACTGTAGGTTAAGGGTTGTCTTATGGCTACTCTGGCCGCAGCAGTAGTATGCGCAGGCGCAGCAGTACACGGGTGCATGCCAGAGATGCGATCGGCATCCCAGCCCAGCAATCGCCTCTGCCTGATTGACAGGCAGAGGCGTTTGCTGAGCAGGAGGGAGGTGGGCCGGCGGCGTTGGGTCGCCGTTTTCAGAGCGCAGTCCGGGCAACACAGGCATGCCCGGACTGTGCGGGGCATGCTTGCGTTGCCAGGCAGGGGTGTTCGCTGGGTGGGAGGGGGCGGGCCGGCGGCGTTGGTCCGCCATTTTGGGAGGCGCGGTCCGGGCAAAGCAGGCATGCCCAGTCTGTGCAGGGGGTGGGCCGCGGTAGCTGCGTGATGTAACACGCAGCCGCTGCAACCCGGAGAGCGACAGGTAGCTCCCTGCCAGCGCACAGGAGCTGCTCTGGTAGAGAGCTGCTCTTCAGGTACAAAAGTATCGCCGCCGCGCAATGCTTTTGTACCTGTGTGGGAAGGAGGGACAGAGCCAGACATGCGAGGTGGACTAGCCCCGTGCTGGGCGGCCGCCCGCATGTCTGTGAAAGTGATCATAGATGTGCTAAATTTAGCACATCTTCGATCAATTCTGAATTACCCTCAAAGACCTTTAGAGGCCCTAAGCACTTTGGTGCCGCCATATATAGCTAATTCAAAATATAAACAATAATAAACTGTAAAATAACATTTTACTACTGAAACATAACTTACAGTATGATATAAAAATAGATAGAAAATAATGTAAATTTTTGTATTCTTCCAATTTGAAAAGTTTTGTCCTGCTTTTTCTAAGACCAAAGTCTTTGATCAGTTCCTGAAAACTGCTTGTATACTTAGGGGTCTATTGAATTGATGTTGGATCCTTTCCGACGGAAAGGATCCAACATTTCAGTATTCAATTAGCGGCTAAATCCTACAGGTTGTGGCCATTTCCGACAATGTCAATATGACTTTTTTTAAAGTCGGAAAGACATTGTTGGAAATGGGGTTAAAACCTGTCTGATTTGGCTGCTAATGTGACAAAACATGTGAATCTGCGGCTAATCCGCCGATCCACGTGGTTTCCGACAAGTCGGAATTTATGACTTGTCGGATAAACGGAAGTTTGATTGAATAGGTCGAATCTGGATTCGACCTTAAAATGTTGGAAACTGCAGTTTTTCCGTCAAGTCGGGAATTCCGACTTGAATTGAATAGACCCCTTAGTATCCGTATTCTAATTTTCTTGTATTTCCAAGATTAATCTATATGAAAATGCTTGTATATAACAAACTTGGGGAGCAGGGATAGAGTTTAGGAAAAAGCTCTGTTCTGGTGAATGCCTAGAAGCAAGTGATGGCTACTGCTATGAGAGGAATCTGGCTACTACAGACAAACACTGCCTTCAGGCGGTAATACCAACACCCCAGCACCACCCTGACACCCCTCTGCATTCACTACCAACACCTTAACAGCAAACATGCACACACCTTCACCAAAGTTCAATAACGAATCCCCTGGAGCACCCAGACCCCACAGACGTATACTCCTTTTCTATAAGGAGTACATAAAGAACATCATTAATCATGCAGATTAATCTTGTCTTCTACCTGCCCAGGTATGTGGAGCCTGAAGGTTATGAATAACACCTGTGAGGTTAGGATGTGCAGTGCACCTGGTGTCATGTAACAGCAGCGTACTTTCAGTGCTTGTACTGTATGCAACGGTCAGGCTTATTGCTGTATTTGAGATCTACTGCTTTAATCAGTCACCACCAGTCAGGACCCAATGGCTTTCAATCATGGTTGACTGTGGATTGACCTGACAAATGACAACTACAGTGGCGTAAGTTCGTCCGAGATGCCCGGAGGCAAGATAAATATTGGTGCCCCCCTCCCCAATATATATCTTGCCAACTCCCGTCATTCGTCGCAATCAGAACACCGCTTGCTTGAAGAAAATTCCAAAGGACATTTCTTGTGGTAAGAGCTGTTCTTTGCAATAATAGGACTTCTGGGTTTATGACCCGGAAGTCTATCTGCGCATGTGTGGGCTGACGTCCGCTGCTTGGGGGTGCAGGGATGGATCCAATTGGATCCCTCTCAGTGGGGAAATGCAATAGAAGCCCATAAACTTCTATAGGCCAGCACTATCTTAAGATGATGTTTCCCACTGCATCCTAGTACTGAAATCTAGGCTTGGTGCATATGTGGTAAGCGGCCAAACCTCTGAAAATTGCATTTTTGGAGGTTTGCCTGCATTGTTAACCTTAGGCTGATGATGCAATGGAGGTGCAGCAGACCAGTGCTAGCTTAGGGCCTTTTATGTGACCAGTACTGCCACAGAAAAAACAATTATGAGAGCTGAGGGGGGATGGGACGGACACAGAAGGACTTGGTAAAGGGGGTTAGATAGAGCAACGGAGGTCAGAACAGCAGGGGGGAGGGGAGGGGCAGACCAGAGTGGAGGATGGGATAAGGCAGAATGGGGGTGATTGGTGACTACTATATATATATACCACTTCACAGTCTGCCGGCACTCGGTACAACTACCCCAACTGCTCAGGTGCCCATCAATACACAGCAGTATCCAGTAGCAACATGGACGGCATTGAATCCAATACACAGCAGTATCCAGTAGCAACATGGGGAGTAATTCCAAGTTGATCGCAGCAGGAAATTTTTTGGCAGTTGGGCAAAACCATGTGCACTGCAGGGGAGGCAAATATAACATGTGCAGAGAGAGATAGATTTGGGTGTGGTGAGTTCAATCTGCAATCTAAATTGCAGTGTAAAAATAAAGCAGCCAGTATTTACCCTGCACAGAAACAATATAACCCACCCAAATCTAACTCTCTCTGCAAATGTTATATCTGCCCCCCATGCAGTGCACATGGTTTTGCCCAACTGCTAAAAAATTTCCTGCTGCGATCAACTTGGAATTACCCCCATGGACGGCATTGAATCCAATACAGACTAAACATCCAATGTCTTTTTTCATCATTATCAGACTCTGAGTGCCATCCATGTTGCTAATAAATATATATATATATATATTATATAGAAGTTTATTCCAGCAGCACTCCCAACAATGTATTACAGTCCCGGTTCCTTTCCTAGACCCGTATAGCCACGGATCAACCTGCTGGTATTTGCATTCATTACCGGAGTGCCGCCGGCATTGTGGTGTATGTATGTATATAATAGTGATGTGCACCGGACATTTTTCGGGTTTTGTGTTTTGGTTTTGGATTCGGTTCCGCGGCCGTGTTTTGGATTCGGACGCGTTTTGGCAAAACCTCACCGAAATTTTTTTGTCGGATTCGGGTGTGTTTTGGATTCGGGTGTTTTTTTCAAAAAACCCTAAAAAACAGCTTAAATCATAGAATTTGGGGGTCATTTTGATCCCATAGTATTATTAACCTCAATAACCATAATTTCCACTCATTTCCAGTCTATTCTGAACACCTCACACCTCACAATATTATTTTTAATCCTAAAATTTGCACCGAGGTCGCTGGATGGCTAAGCTAAGCGAAACAAGTGGCCGACACAAACACCTGGCCCATCTAGGAGTGGCACTGCAGTGTCAGGCAGGATGGCACTTCAAAAAATAGTCCCCAAACAGCACATGATGCAAAGAAAAAAAGAGGCGCAATGAGGTAGCTGTGTAACTAAGCTAAGCGACCCAAGTGGCCGACACAAACACCTGGCCCATCTAGGAGTGGCACTGCAGTGTCAGGCAGGATGGCACTTCAAAAAAATAGTCCCCAAACAGCACATGATGCAAAGAAAAAAAGAGGCGCAATGAGGTAGCTGTGTGACTAAGCTAAGCGACCCAAGTGGCCGACACAAACACCGGGCCCATCTAGGAGTGGCACTGCAGTGTCAGACAGGATGGCACTTCAAAAAAATTGTCCCCAAACAGCACATGATGCAAAGAAAAATGAAAGAAAAAAGAGGTGCAAGATGGAATTGTCCTTGGGCCCTCCCACCCACCCTTATGTTGTATAAACAGGACATGCACACTTTAACGAACCCATCATTTCAGCGACAGGGTCTGCCACACGACTGTGACTGAAATGACTGGTTGGTTTGGGCCCCCACCAAAAAAGAAGCAAGCAATCTCTCCTTGCACAAACTGGCTCTACAGAGGCAAGATGTCCACCTCATCATCATCCTCCAATTCCTCACCCCTTTCACTGTGTACATCCCCCTCCTCACAGATTATTAATTCGTCCCCACTGGAATCCACCATCTCAGATCCCTGTGTACTTTCTGGAGGCAATTGCTGGTGAATGTCTCCACGGAGGAATTGATTATAATTCATTTTGATGAACATCATCTTCTCCACATTTTCTGGAAGTAACCTCGTACGCCGATTGCTGACAAGGTGAGCGGCTGCACTAAACACTCTTTCGGAGTACACACTGGAAGGAGGGCAATTTAGGTAGAATAAAGCCAGTTTGTGCAAGGGCCTACAAATTGCCTCTTTTTCCTGCCAGTATACATACGGACTGTCTGACGTGCCTACTTGGATGCGGTCACTCATATAATCCTCCACCATTCTTTCAATGGTGAGAGAATCATATGCAGTGACAGTAGACGACATGTCAGTAATCGTTGGCAGGTCCTTCAGTCCGGACCAGATGTCAGCACTCGCTCCAGACTGCCCTGCATCACCGCCAGCGGGTGGGCTCGGAATTCTTAGCCTTTTCCTCGCACCCCCAGGTGCGGGAGAATGTGAAGGAGGAGATGTTGACGGGTCACGTTCCGCTTGACTTGACAATTTTCTCACCAGCAGGTCTTTGAACCTCTGCAGACTTGTGTCTGCCGGAAAGAGAGATACAACGTAGGTTTTAAATCTAGGATCGAGCACGGTGGCCAAAATGTAGTGCTCTGATTTCAACAGATTGACCACCCGTGAATCCTGGTTAAGCGAATGAAGGGCTCCATCCACAAGTCCCACATGCCTAGCGGAATCGCTCTGTTTTAGCTCCTCCTTCAATGTCTCCAGCTTCTTCTGCAAAAGCCTGATGAGGGTAATGACCTGACTCAGGCTGGCAGTGTCTGAACTGACTTCACGTGTGGCAAGTTCAAAGGGTTGCAGAACCTTGCACAACGTTGAAATCATTCTCCACTGCGCTTGAGTCAGGTGCATTCCCCCTCCTTTGCCTATATCGTGGGTAGATGTATAGGCTTGAATGGCCTTTTGCTGCTCCTCCATCCTCTGAAGCATATAGAGGGTTGAATTCCACCTCGTTACCACCTCTTGCTTCAGATGATGGCAGGGCAGGTTCAGGAATGTTTGGTGGTGCTCCAGTCTTCGGCACGCGGTGGCTGAATGCCGAAAGTGGCCCGCAATTCTTCGGGCCACTGACAGCATCTCTTGCACGCCCCTGTCATTTTTTTAAATAATTCTGCACCACCAAATTCAATGTATGTGCAAAACATGGAACGTGCTGGAATTTTCCCAGATGTAATGCATGCACAATATTGGTGGCGTTGTCCGATGTCACAAATCCCCAGGAGAGTCCAATTGGGGTAAGCCATTCTGCGATGATGTTCCTCAGTTTCCGTAAGAGGTTGTCAGCTGTGTGCCTCTTCTGGAAAGCGGTGATACAAAGCGTAGCCTGCCTAGGAACGAGTTGGCGTTTGCGAGATGCTGCTACTGGTGCCGCCGCTGCTGTTCTTGCTGCGGGAGGCAATACATCTACCCAGTGGGCTGTCACAGTCATATAGTCCTGAGTCTGCCCTGCTCCACTTGTCCACATGTCCGTGGTTAAGTGGACATTGGGTACAACTGCATTTTTTAGGACACTGGTGACTCTTTTTCTGACATCTGTGTACATTTTCGGTATCGCCTGCCTAGAGAAATGGAACCTAGATGGTATTTGGTACCGGGGACACAGTACCTCAATCAAGTCTGTAGTTGCCTCTGAATTAACGATGGATACCGGAACCACGTTTCTCACCACCCAGGCTGACAAGACCTGAGTTATCCACTTTGCAGCAGGATGACTGCTGTGATATTTCATCTTCCTCGCAAAGGTCTGTTGAACAGTCAATTGCTTACTGGAAGTAGTACAAGTGGTCTTCCGACTTCCCCTCTGGGATGACGATCGACTCCCAGCAGCAGCAACAGCAGCGCCAGCAGCAGTAGGCGTTACACTCAAGGATGCATCGGAGGAATCCCAGGCAGGAGAGGACTCGTCAGACTTGCCAGTGACATGGCCTGCAGGACTATTGGCTTTCCTGTGTAAGGAGGAAATTGACACTGAGGGAGTTGGTGGTGTGGTTTGCAGGAGCTTGGTTACAAGAGACTTGAACTTGTCACTGACTTATGATGAATGCGCTGCAGGTGACGTATAAGGGAGGATGTTCCGAGGTGGTTAACGTCCTTACCCCTACTTATTACAGCTTGACAAAGGCAACACACGGCTTGACACCTGTTGTCCGCATTTGTGTTGAAATAATTCCACACCGAAGAGCTGATTTTTTTTGTATTTTGACCAGGCATGTCAATGGCCATATTCGTCCCACGGACAACAGGTGTCTCCCCGGGTGCCTGACTTAAACAAACCACCTCACCATCAGAATCATCCTTGTCAATTTCTTCCCCAGCGCCAGCAACACCCATATCCTCATCCTGGTGTACTTCAACACTGACATCTTCAATTTGACTATCAGGAACTGGACTGCGGGTGCTCCTTCCAGCACTTGCAGGAGTCGTGCAAATGGTGGAAGGCGCAAGCTCTTCCCGTCCAGTGTTGGGAACGTCAGGCATCGCAACCGACACAATTGGACTCTCCTTGGGGATTTGTGATTTAGAAAAACGCACAGTTCTTTGCTGTGCTTTTGCCAGCTTAAGTCTTTTCATTTTTCTAGCGAGAGGATGAGTGCTTCCATCCTCATGTGAATCTGAACCACTAGCCATGAACATAGGCCAGGGCCTCAGCCGTTCCTTGCCACTCCGTGTCGTAAATGGCATATTGGCAAGTTTACGCTTCTCAACAGACGCTTTCAATTTTGATTTTTGGGTCATTTTACTGAACTTTTGTTTTTTGGATTTTACATGCTCTCTACTATGACATTGGGCATCGGCCTTGGCAGACGACGTTGATGGCATTTCATCGTCTCGGCCATGACTAGTGGCAGCAGCTTCAGCACGAGGTGGAAGTGGATCTTGATCTTTCCCTATTTTACCCTCCACATTTTTGTTCTCCATTTTTTAATGTGTGTAATTATATGCCAGTATCAATAGCAATGCCTACTACTATATATACTGCGCACAACTGAAATGCACCACAGGTATAGAATGTAGATGGATAGTATACTTGACGACACAGAGGTAGGTACAGCAGTGGCCTTCCGTACCGTACTGCTATATATACTGGTGGTCACTGTGTCAGCAAACTGCAAAACTAAAATGCACCACAGGTATAGAATGTAGATGGATAGTATACTTGACGACACAGAGGTAGGTACAGCAGTGACCTTCCGTACCGTACTGCTATATATACTGGTGGTCACTGTGTCAGCAAACTGCAAAACTAAAATGCACCACAGGTATAGAATGTAGATGGATAGTATACTTGACGACACAGAGGTAGGTACAGCAGTGACCTTCCGTACCGTACTGCTATATATACTGGTGGTCACTGTGTCAGCAAACTGCACAACTGAAATGCACCACAGGTATAGAATGTAGATGGATAGTATACTTGACGACACAGAGGTAGGTACAGCAGTGGCCTTTCGTACCGTACTGCTATATATACTGGTGGTCACTGTCAGCAAACTGCAAAACAAAAAATGCACCACAGGTATAGAATGTAGATGGATAGTATACTTGACGACACAGAGGTAGGTACAGCAGTGGCCTTCCGTACCGTACTGCTATATATACTGGTGGTCACTGTGTCAGCAAACTGCACAACTGAAATGCACCACAGGTATAGAATCTAGATGGATAGTATACTTGACGACCATAGGTAGGTACAGCAGTGGCCTTCCGTACCGTACTGCTATATATACTGGTGGTCACTGTCAGCAAACTGCAAAACTAAAATGCACCACAGGTATAGAATGTAGATGGATAGTATACTTGACGACACAGAGGTAGGTACAGCAGTGGCCTTCCGTACTGTACTGCTATATATACTGGTGGTCACTGTGTCAGCAAACTGCAAAACTAAAATGCACCACAGGTATAGAATGTAGATGGATAGTATACTTGACGACACAGAGGTAGGTACAGCAGTGGCCTTCCGTACCGTACTGCTATATATACTGGTGGTCACTGTGTCAGCAAACTGCACAACTGAAATGCACCACAGGTATAGAATCTAGATGGATAGTATACTTGACGACACAGAGATAGGTACAGCAGTGGCCTTCCGTACCGTACTGCTATATATACTGGTGGTCACTGTCAGCAAACTGCAAAACTAAAATGCACCACAGGTATAGAATGTAGATGAATAGTATACTTGACGACACAGAGGTAGGTACAGCAGTGGCCTTACGTACCGTACTGCTATATATACTGGTGGTCACTGTCAGCAAACTGCAAAACTAAAATGCACCACAGGTATAGAATGTAGATGAATAGTATACTTGACGACACAGAGGTAGGTACAGCAGTGGCCTTACGTACCGTACTGCTATATATACTGGTGGTCACTGTGTCAGCAAACTGCAAAACTAAAATGCACCACAGGTATAGAATGTAGATGGATAGTATACTTGACGACACAGAGGTAGGTACAGCAGTGGCCTTCCGTACCGTACTGCTATATATACTGGTGGTCACTGTCAGCAAACTGCAAAACTAAAATGCACCACAGGTATAGAATGTAGATGAATAGTATACTTGACGACACAGAGGTAGGTACAGCAGTGGCCTTACGTACCGTACTGCTATATATACTGGTGGTCACTGTCAGCAAACTGCAAAACTAAAATGCACCACAGGTATAGAATGTAGATGGATAGTATACTTGACGACACAGAGGTAGGTACAGCAGTGGCCTTCCGTACCGTACTGCTATATATACTGGTGGTCACTGTGTCAGCAAACTGCACAACTGAAATGCACCACAGGTATAGAATCTATATGGATAGTATACTTGACGACACAAAGGTAGGTACAGCAGTGGCCTTCCGTACCGTACTGCTATATATACTGGTGGTCACTGTCAGCAAACTGCAAAACTAAAATGCACCACAGGTATAGAATGTAGATGGATAGTATACTTGACGACACAGAGGTAGGTACAGCAGTGGCCTTCCGTACCGTACTGCTATATATACTGGTGGTCACTGTGTCAGCAAACTGCAAAACTAAAATGCACCACAGGTATAGAATGTAGATGGATAGTATACTTGACGACACATAGGTAGATACAGCAGTGGCCTTCCGTACCGTACTGCTATATATACTGGTGGTCACTGTGTCAGCAAACTGCACAACTGAAATGCACCACAGGTATAGAATCTAGATGGATAGTATACTTGACGACACAGAGGTAGGTACAGCAGTGGTATATAGCCTACTGTACCGCAATGCTATATATTATATACTGGTGGTCAGCAAACTGTGCAAAACTGAAATGCACCATAGGTATGGATGGATAGTATACTTGACGACACAGAGGTAGGTACAGCAGTGTCCTACTGTACCGTAATGCTATATATTATATACTGGTGGTCAGCAAACTGTGCAAAACTGAAATGCACCACAGGTATGGATGGATAGTATACTTGACGACACAGAGGTAGGTACAGCAGTGGCCTTCTGTACCGTACTCCTATATATTATATACTGGTGGTCAGCAAAATTATGCACTGTACTCCTACTATATACTACACAATGCAGCACAGATATCGAGTGTTTTTCAGGCAGACAACGTATACTGGTGGTCACTGGTCAGCAAAACTCTGCACTGTACTCCTCCTATATAATATTATACTGGTGGTCCCCAGTCCCCACAATAAAGCAGTGTGAGCACAGATATATGCAGCACACTGAGCACAGATATGGAGTGTTTTTCAGGCAGACAACGTATACTGTTGGTCACTGTCAGCAAAACTCTGCACTGTACTGCTCCTATATAATACAGCTGCTCCCCAGTCCCCACAATTAAGCAGTGTAAGCACAGATATATGCAGCACACTGAGCACAGATAAGGAACGTTTTTTTTCAGGTAGAGAATGGATAAAACTGGCGGTCACTGATCAGCAAAACTCTGCACTGTACTCCTCCTATATTAATATACAGCTGCTCCCCAGTCCCCACAATTAAGATATAAGCAAGCACAAATATTTGCATCAACAATGAATAAACGGAGAGGACGCCAGCCACGTCCTCTCCCTAACATTTCCAATGCACGAGAGAAATTGCCGGCGACGCGCGGCTGCTTATATAGAATCCGAATCTCGCGAGAATCCGACAGCGGGATGATGACTTTCGGGCGCACTCGGGTTAACCGAGCCATACGGGAGAATCCGAGTATGCCTCGGACCCGTGTAAAATGGGTGAAGTTCGGGGGGGTTCGGTTTCCGAGGAACCGAACCCGCTCATCACTAGTGTATATATATATATATATATATATATATACACACACATACATATATATATATATGTGTATGTGTGTATATATATATATATATATATATATACATACATACACATATACAGTATAAATAGATATTTATGCTTGTATGTATATACATATATACAAACATACCTTTTTTATAGGCACTATACTGTAGTGTCTGGAACAAAGTCAAACTGTTCCTAGTCGGCAGCAGCAGGAGCCAGTCCCGGATTAGTATCAGCCGGATGGCTCACTCATGGTCTGAGCAGACATAATGGGCACAGGGGAGAGCCTCAGTTCCGGGTGCATCTTCTAGCCGCGGTATGAACTCAACACTGTCTCGCACGTGTGTTCAACAATCCCCCTCCCTCCCGCCTGCAGCAGCAGCTGCAGCGCCTCTACGGATTCAGGCAGCCACTGTGACTGCAGCCGCGCATATCATGTGCCGTGCGGCTGGCGGGTTTACAGGAAGGAGTCAGTTTGACTCATTGAAGCCGGCACAGAAATTGAGGCGAGCTGCCCCCTTCAAGGCAGGAGCCCGGCGGCAGCAGACTCCGCTGCCTCCCGGAGTTCCGCCTCTGGACAACTACATTAGTCTTTATAAGACTTTTAGAGGCTTGATCCCAGTGGAATTGTTTGAATGCACTTGGGTCGATAGTGACATGACCTAATTTGTTCTGATGTTCAGTTTGGCAATTTTGGCAGTTATGGAATGTTGTGGCTGGTTCAGTGCTTTTGCCGTAGTAGTGCCTGCGGCTTTATGCTCTTACTAGTGCATACCTCCCAACATGGCCCTCTCCAGGAGGGACAAAATGCTCTGCTCCTGGACTTTCCTCTAAATTTACGATTGCCTTCACCTGTTTTTAACTTGTTAATGGGTAAGAAAGGTGTTTCATCATAGGTGATGGCAAGCATATATTAAGGGGTAAATCCAGGAGCAGAACATTCTGTCCCTCCTGGAGAGAGTCATGTTGGGTGGTATGCTAGTGTCACTCTGAAAAAAAGGGTGAAACAACCCCTTGTTCTGGCAAACATTAACAGCCCCGCACAACTGACACAATAGTGTCACCAACACAATAGTGTCACCAACACTATAAATGCAGACAAGAAGAAATAGACTCATGCCATCCCCTCAGGAATCAGGCCTTTATTTGCTGGGTATGATATGATCATCATTACTGGTTACTGGGGGTCATTTAGATGTGGTTGGAGCTGCTATCGCTGCTGCTTACATAGAAGCAGCAGCAATAGCACTAATATGGCAATGCAGCAGGAAGCGTCTCACCTCCTGCTGTATTACTGATCCGAACTGAGTCCAAGGATCATCTCTGACTCCATCGGCCAGTCACGTCACCCATGGGGTCGTACAAGCCAGCCACCGCAGCTGCTACCTAGAGGGCAGGAAATCTTTGTCCTCTGACAGAGATCCTGGTATCTTTCCTCCCCTACAACAACGGCGACACACCTCAATTTGCAGAAACAGAGGCCATCACCGGCTCCTCCCTGTCATGGCATCAGATGGTTAATCACTGATGCTGTCCTGCGCCCATCGTCGCAGAACCTGTTCGGCATGCGCAGAACGGGTCCTGCACATGTGCAGAGTACTAATAATCGGTACTTTGCTATGAATGCAGTAACTCTAGCCACATGATCTGAATGACTTCCACTGTGTGTTACATTGCATGCTGTGTAATGAATAGATTTGTCTTTTATAAAGACATGTCTATAATTTTGCACAACCACATGCTGCATCTAAATTTGTCTTCCGATACACACATGCATACATTTTAAACAGTCAGAGGGGACATTTATCATGATTAGTATTTGCTATGTAATATCAAATACATACTTCCAGTAACTACTCTGTAATACTGCCCTGGGATGCTAGACATGAGGTTCAGCTGGGAGGTGCGGAGATCATGGTGCCACAAGTTGTGCCATTGCCAGGCCACTTCCATGATAGTAATGCTACAAGTTACGCTATTACACTTCTGTGTAGAGAGCCCATGAGTATGAGACTCACAGTGAATCACTTCATAATGGCCACCTGCTGCCAAGTGCACTGGAGAAGTCGCTGAGCTCTGGGAGGTTTGCCTGCTGCCCAGGGGGAGAGACACAACATTCTGACATCTCCTGGTAGGCAAATACAAGCTAATTAAATTGTTATTTTTTTTTCTATTGTTTGATTAATGCTAAGATCCACTATGTTAAACTGTTAAGATTTAAGGAACAACTGTTTAACAACATTAAAAGTAATCTAAACTTGTGAACACTAGCTGTAGTAAGGGTTGCTAAATTGTATTTGACTAATTACGTTGGCTGGAGCAAAATTCACCTAAATACTATCCACTTCAATTCTAATTTACCTGTATATACTTAATATTCCATGTGCTTAAAAAAAACAAATGCAAATGCATTTTGTAAATACTGCTTGAATTTTTTTTAGATTTCCTTCATACTTTAATATATTCTATTTTTACCTCCACAGATAATCCATTACTCATTGTAAGGCCCCCAGGTAATACAATGTCTAGATGTTATATGTTTTTAATGTGAGCCTGAATTCATGGTGAGATGAAATGATGGTTGAATGATCTTTCTTGCTTTATAATTAATATCCTACAAGATTTGCAGTCACTTAGATACAAAATCTTTTTATACTATAGCTATATTGGATTTGTATTATCTTTTGTATTTTTGACCTCAATCATTGAAATTGCAAATAGTGAGGGAAGGGTATAAAAGAGAAGTAGAAGGAGAGGTAGGCCTAAAGTCTTCATCTCAAATATTTATTGAATTATGCATATGAGGCGGGGAGGGTTCCTTACGGAATTGAGCAAAGGAAGTTTTGGTGGCAATTAAGGATTTTTCTTTTGTTAAAAGGTGGTGAACCCATTTGGATTCCTTATGCATTCAAACATGATGCAAGTTTTACTGGTTGTCACGGAAAGCAATATGTTAAACGCACTTGGTACCGGAAATTTGTGGGCATTGTCCTCTGTAATTCCTTGAGATATAAAATTTACCTCAGTGAAAATCTAAGAGGTAAGGAAATGTATTTGTCTCACATATTAGGCTTATTGTCAAAAATAATGATTTAACAATACATTTATTTAGTGGTTATAATAATGTAATCATGGTGAGAAGAAGAAGTCATCTTAAGCCTAGTCATTCCCACTCAGAATGTTCTTTACAATTATTTTTAATTTTTAAATCATAATAAACATTTACATTGGCAAATATTCTGTTTATTTATTTTTTAAAAAGTGACCACTACTCTCTCTCTAAATTTTTGCATTTGCAGTGGTTGTTGCTCGGTTCTTACCATCACACACTGGGGGAGATTCAAATGTTTGAAAAGTCGGTTGGGTGTCTGTTTTTTCCTGTCTATGAGATAGAAAAAAACAGATTCCCAACTGACTTTTCAAACATTTAAATCTCCCCTACTGACTTTTGATACCATTGGGGAAATCAATCTCCCTACTGGCAGATTTCAGTTCAACCTTTGAATAACCCAAATATAATATAACACCTTAAATACATACTTATATTAATAATAAAAGAAGGCACAACTACAATTTGTGATATTTAAAAATTAGTCAGCTTTATTGAAACTAAATTAGTATGGCAGTGGAAGAACGAACAGCACTTATTCAGTGACCACCTGACTTACCCAAGATGACAACCACAACTTGTTGGGGCCAACTATCCCTTTCACCTTGGCAAGGGGCAAGTGAGAGGTATCTGACACCCATATCAGTACATGTTAGACCCATTCAGCTGAACAGTGCCACTGACCCTGGTATGGTGTAATCAGCCTACCCTATGTATTGAAGGGGATTGCTGCTCTAGTTGTAGCAAGCTGACCACTACACTGCCATTTTTTACAGCTAAATAAAGCAGACAAGAAATAAGACACAAAAGGAAGGAAGCAAAGAAACCAGAAGAGAAGATGGAGAATCACTGCGGAACTTTCACAAAACCTTCCCATCACACACTCTCTGTCTTACAATAGGCTCACAACTACCTAGAAACTAGAGAAGAAACTTTAAGTGACATTGTCGTGGGGGTTAAAATCCATCTGTCCCATGTAGGGCCCAATGTTGTTCTTCTGTTTACCCTGAACCTAGTTGTGAATATACAGTAACTATTTTATTAGATTTTGCAGAAAATACTTAATGATTTTATACTGTATATGCAAAATGAGGTATTTAAGTATAGGTGCAGTATGATGTAAATAGAATTGAAAGAAAATACAACACAATTCCATTTCTTCATAAATATGCTCCTAAATCTTAAGGAATATGAATTACAGTTTACAAAGTGATGCGTGAACTAGAGAGATTAAATTATTTATATTTAATTTGAACCTTATCCTTTTTGAGCTTCTTTTGACAATTTGAAAAATGTTGAAACTAATTTCATGTTTTGTTATAGACACATTTTATAGCATAGGGGATAGCTGGGGAAGAGGAGAAGATCACTGTCAGTTTGTGGATTCTTACATGGAAGGAAAAACAGATCCTTTGTCTGAATTCCAGATACTACCCGTTATTGATGGTGAGTTTTTAAATGTCTTCATTTGAAAGGAGTTTTTATTAATGAAATTGTATCAATTTGTTATTTGGAAAAAAACATTCTAACATTGGGTATGATGGGCACCATTCTGCTGGAGTCTATGCATCCTTTACAGGTAATTTGTGAAGTGCAATATGGCTGAAGCACAATGCAAACTTAACTTTGGTTCCACCGAATAACTTCACTAATGCATAGGTTAGCAGATCAAGATGGCTGTATTTGTGGAGGTGCAGGAGTTTGCATTTGCAGATGTGAGGAGATGGGCAAAGTAAGGGCATCCCCACTAACTGCCAATTAGTCTAACGCAGCAGAAAAATGAGATTTCACTTTGCAGCACAAGGTTATTGAAATTATATAAAAAGATAGAGAAGCAATGCTGCTACAGTTAATACCTGGCAGTCTCTCTGTCTTTGTTTTTTTATTGGAATCCATGTGCACTTTGTGTTGTACTACAGTAGAAGCTCTATGAGCTTCACACAAAAAAGTTGACATTTGTAATACAAGCCTCTGTTGCCCAGTACTTTCTCCAGCTAAGTTGCTGGCTTACCGTGACATCCCCTCAATGTGGAAGCACTTCTCGAGGGAAGGGGGGGCTATCAAACAGGTATACACCCCACCTTAATTTATGTGGCCCCTACCCCTTGTTAAACACCTTTACTTATGTGGCCCCTGCCCCATGTTATATGTAGGCATCCACACTTGAGTGGCCTCTACACTAGGCTCTCAGGGATAACCCTCTGATCCTCTGCAGGGGTCCTTGATGTATTGCAAAAACTCCCTCACTGTTTATGAAAATATGGAGGTGAACCTCATTCCTCTCAATGTGATTTCTCTGCAGGGCAGCACGCCCTTTTCTTTCTGCACTGTGGGGCACTTCACAGCACTGGGAACACCTAGAAACTCCTTGCTCCTCTCCCCTAATAATATGATGACCTTTTACCCCAAAGCCCATGAAACCCATTTCTCCAAAATCTTTCACTGCTAAAGATGAGTAGGTTTCTGCATAAGCACAACAGGGGTTCAGATGAGTGGGGGACCTACCTAAAAGTCCTCCCCTTACAATTACTGTTGCACAGACATAGGATTATGTTGTACCTGCTATTACTTCATAAGCTCTGGCATACTTAAGCACACATTCCAGTGGCAAAACATGTGATTTTGTGAGGCCAAATGGGGAAAGAGGGGAATATTTTGTGAATTGAACAAAAACAAAATCTGTCAAACTAAAAGTATAAATTGCCAACCACATAACTAATTTTGAATGGTCCTATATGCAAATTGGTAAGACACATTCCAGAATCTATAGTTGTCACATAAAAAGCAGGTAAGGTGGCAGGTGATGTATTGTTCATATCCTTTTATATATATATATATATATATATATATAGTAATTGATGGCATATTTGAAGAACACATAAATATATTGATCATTTTTTAACATTTTTACAAGTCATAGTCATATATTGTCAATCTTTGAAACCCTTTTTTATCGGTGCAGACTAGACTAGGGTTTATACTTTCCCTAATCCTTTTTTTTTGGAGGCTTCTGGGTCCCAAGGGGCTACCCACGTCATCAAAGTAATAGCTGGCAAAGGGTTACACTAGCTATTACTTTGATGAGTAGCTAACTGTACCCCACACTATTTCAGAGGGAAAATTAATATACAGTAATTACCATCTTTTATTTGCAGGATATTACCGCCACTACACCCAGGAGCCTGTGATGTTCGGAAAAATAGGTTATGGAACGCCTCATAATTACGTGGGTTGGTATGAATGTGGAGTGCCCATACCTGGAAAATGGTAATGGCTTGACCACCCTATTCCAAGAATTTCACAGTTTATTCACGACTAAACTGGTGCCATTTGACGGACTTGTATATAAAATAAAGGATTTATGGCACTGCATGGAAAAGAAAGGACAGAAAAACATAATAAATCTGCAAGCTTCAAGAGCAAAAGAACTAAAGCACTGTGTAGAAAGAGAAAATGTGGTGTTGCTTCTAAATCGTCTTAGAAGATCAAGTGGAATCTGCTATTGTGATCTATTGTTCCTGCATAAAGAGAAAGTGGCCTAAGTACAGCTCACTTTCAGAGAAATTCTTTAAATAACCCATAAACTTGGAATAATTTATAACTTGCAAGGGCGACCAAAGCTTGCTGTGCATGCTTACTTGTGAGTTACAGTAAACCCGACTGTTGCTTTGAAAATGTAAATCTCTTCCACCATTACCCACTGGCAGACCACTGTAAGTTACTAGCTAGATTCTGATATAGGACAGTCTGCATTTAAACAAGAACTTGTTGGATCTTATGCCTAATGGCAGTCTAGGGACTTGTATTTGCCCTGTACCGATGTGGTATGTATTGTCTAAGTTGCATTCTCTTATTAGCACTGCAAATGCATTTAATTAAATCCTGTGAAGAAAGTTCAAACATCTACTGTCCACCCATCATTCACTATGAATGCTGGTGTGTATAGTCTATACTTTATTCATAAGGATCAAAAGGTGAGATGTATCAAAGCTTGGAGAGAGATACAATATCAACCAATCAGCTCCTAACTGTCATTTTGCAATCACATCCTGTAAAATGGAAGTTAGGAGCTGATTGGTTGGTACGTTATCTCTCTCCAAGTTTTGATACATCATCCCTAATAAACAGATCTGTAGCGCCGGTTAAGTGCTTTTTTTAGGCATGCAGCTCTGAATAAACATACTATAAATGCAGAGAATATGCCCAAGTTTATAAATCCTATATTTGTAATCTTACCTGTACAAAATAAACTGAGGTCTCATGTGCACTTTGTAGATGGAAAGATATAGTTAGTATTCAGATATGATTAGTATTCTGGCATTTCAGTGGCAGCTGGGAGTCATCTTTCCATCTAATTTAAATGTGGCATTATGTGGCAATTAACAGATGATGGTAATATACCAATCAATTCATACCCTGGTCACATACTGAAGAGAGGCTGTATCTTACAACCAAGTAAAATAATGCTCTACTGGATGTTACAGTAACTCTACACTAGTATCAGTATTATAACCAGTGTAGTATAACAATATAAATTGGTTGCTGCAGCTGATAGAACTTGTAAGTCTAATGACTAAAATAATACAAATAATAGTGATATATTAATTGCATGTATTGATAACTGTTGGTAGAATCGGCATCCCTGTAAATTCTAAGCATAAATCAAAGTGTTCCTACCTTCAAATGTAAAAAAAATATTTTTATTAATATATGATAAAACAAAAACATTTAATTAGTAAACATATTTTTGTCAGATTTCAAACTGGATTTGAAATCAGTTTGGGTGTTTTTATAAGCAAAATGAGTATGACAGACGTGTCTTCACAGCACCCTCCTATGCGAACATTTTGGTTCAACAGTCTATGATACATGAATAACCCAGTCCAGTTCTTTATGAAAAATGACTGACCACTGCTCAGAGCCTATTACTGAGCTTAGAGTAATGTGCCACACCTTCTTGATTCAGTTTCATCTTCATGAAAACCTTATACTGAATAGATCACTTAGCGTTTGGACTTATCAGAAAATCAGTAACCTTTGTGAGACTTTTAATGAAATACACATAAATGCTATACAATTCTTGAGCAATAATTTTTAACCCATTTTGCTGACAGCCGAACAAACTGTGCCCTATTTCACCATTAGTGCCTGCCTCTCATTATCATTCTGTACTATGCATGGTTAATGACCAACACAATGATTGTCACTTGTACTGTAGTTTAAATATTCCTGTAACTTACTGCACCATACTTTTATACCACAGCATACTTATTACCGATCTCATAACATCTAACTTTGACAGGGACAGACTGGGGGTGTATTTCCCTCACTGCACATGAAAAAGGTGTGTGGCCACGCCTCACAGGGATGAATCACATGTTGCGGCACACCCCCTTTCCTCTACATGCTGGCCAAGCAGATTGCTGGGAGGTTGACCCACTCGGACAGATTTTCAGGACCAGACCAGCCTATCAGGCCAGAAGTGCCAGATAGCCAGTCTGGTCGTATACTGTGGTGACTATAGTAGGCGTACAGCATGTCAGTGGTTTACACATTCTCTTAACCCTTTATGACCCATTGCATGTTTCCGGTGTATCCCAGTGATGACACTGGTAAAGTAGACGAATGAGGCCCCAAGTAACCCATAAACATATGGTTTGGTCATTTAGACCCAATGTCCATCCTAATGGACACTGATTTGCTAGTGTTGTAGGTATTACATTTTTTAATAATGTCCATTTAAATGAACAAGGAGTTATAAATGGTTAAATGAAAGGCTGGGAAATGTATCCATGGAGAGAGATAAAGTGGAGTAGTCCAAAGCAACAAATGTCTAACTATCATTTATCTAGCACAATCATTGAAATGACAGAATCTAATTGGTTGTTTTGAGCAACTTATCCGTTATATCTACATCCAAGGCTTGATACATTGCCCCCACAGACTGATACAGACTGTATTGTGTCAACAGTAACTAAGCAGACAGTCAAGGGCTGTGTATTAGTTCATGAAGACTTATTTATTTCCTGTCCTGCTAAGGCTATAATGATTCTTTAATGACCAGATGATGATGCTTGTAGACGGTAATAACAAAACCATGTAGACCAGGAAATATTGGGTCTCTTTATGAAACAAAGATAAGCCAAACAGTTGGGTTATCTCACCTTCTCCCTAGAGGGTAACACCAGAGAAATTGGAGAATAGTTCTGTGATAACCCATGTTCTTGCTACATGCCTTTGTCTCCATCGATCTCGATGAACCAATTTGACAATGGTGGAAAGCCCTGATTCTCATCGTTAGCTAATCTCAGGATAACATTTGCTATAGCCGACAAAGAAGACCAAAGAAGCCATAGCAGAGCCCCCAGAAGAGAAACTGTGGAGGTACAATATTATGCAATACGGCAATAGATAATAGTTGTTACCTCAAGGCAGGGGCAGATTGAAAACAGAAAGTGGTCCTGCAAAAATGTGTAGAAGTGGCCTCACATGGGCAGCACCAGAGGTATACAATGTAACCATGATGGCAGCACCACTCATCACATGAACAGGCCCACATGCACATCGGCCCACCAGTAATTTTTTCTGTGGTTCCTATGGTCAATCCACCCCTGGCTCAAGGTCATGGTAAATAGACCTCTGTGTCCCTAAAACATTTTCATCCACTTTAAAGACCTGTGGCCTGTCTAATGAAAAGCTATTATTGAATGAGGTTACTTTTATTTGTGACAACAAGGCCCCAGCATGGAGCATTTGCCTATCCTCTCCAATGTCACCCTGACTAGGCAACCATTCATTAGCTTCATGCTTTTAAAGATAGTGGGGAATAATGTTCACACAGACAGAAAGGTAGTAGTAGTATTGTAGTAAGGACTCAGCAACCCAAGTGCACCTTTGTGTGGGCAGTGAAATGGATCCTAGTGCTGATTGTACTGTACTGCACTGTGCTAGCATATATATAATGCACAGACTGTCTAACTCACTAATGCAACAGCTGTTTGATTTTTCTGTGGAGTCTCCGAAATATCTTTCCAAAATGCCTTTAACTTTTGTCAAAATAACCCTGAATTTTATTAGGGTAGACATGGGCCCTTTTCGTTCATGAGCACGGAGTAACTACCATAGGAACCCTATTATAATGTGTCCCTATATAACCGCAATATATTCAGGACCTAGCAAACACACTGAAAAACTATTTTTAAATCTACTTCTCTTATTTTTATCCGAGTAGTCCAGGAAGTGCAGTGGTCTAGTTACAACTAACATGTCCGACCTATGACTTGCTGCAATTGTAGTACTGTGTGTGATAAGCGCCTGGCATGGATACAGGAAAGGAAAATTGTGTGCTTGTTTGCTGTTAATAACACAAATGTTAATTGCTATTCAGAAGATAATTTTCTGCAACACTTTAGCGACTTTGTGAAAATACTGACAGGTTACCTTACCTCCTATGTACATTTAGGATATGTTGGTGCTGGATGCATAATCCACCAAAGTTACACATTACTGTTTGGTGCTAGAACTTGTATTAGAAATGTAACTCTTACAAGTATCCTGTCTGTTTTCAGGGATTGGACAATCCAGTTCACTTAAATGCACAATAATGTTTGTTCTTTATAATTATGTGAAATTAAACATATGTCGTATAAAATGGCTCCTGGTAGTTTTTATTGCAGTTATGACTTTAGGCAGTTAACAAACTGCCCCTCAAAAGTAGTCTGTCATCACTTATATCCAGATAGAAGTGCACTTAACGGAATAGGAAAGATCTTATTTCAAATCCTAGCCGGCAAGCATTTCCGTATCCACTCATGCAGGGCCAGGTTAACAATGGGGCAGCGGGGACTACAGCTCAAGGCCTCCACATACAAATAGGCCCATCATCATGGCAGCATAATGATGAATAGCTGCCCAGCTTGGCACATGGTCAGCCATAAATCATATTATACATTGTATATCTATTTTCCTCATAAAATGATGCAATGTTTCCAGTTTTTACATAATTAGGCTGATGGTGTAGAGGGTGTACACGCCCACATGGCACTGGCCACACCCACACATCACTGGTCACTCCCCCTCTGCTTCTTCTCGCTATAGGCCCTTGATCATTTTCAGACCCGGGCCCATGTGGCCCTAAATCCGGCCCTGGTTACATGGGGCACCAAAGGCATTGATGTACTGATGTAGACTTAAGCATACTGTACAACGCATGCATTTATTTTGTGGCTGAAATTGTCCTTTTGTATTGTATTCACACAAAATATTCTTATGCATTTATCCTATATGGAGATTCAGATGGATTGTGCGGGGTGTGCAAGCGATGGCTGGTACAGTAAGGGTGTATATACAGTATATATATATATAATATATATATGTAAAAAATAGAAGTAATCAGCGCCTAATAATGCCCAGAAAATGACGGTGGGGACATATAATGAAATTTAGTGAAAAAAATGGGACAAGCACTTATCTCAGATAGGAATCTTCGGTCCTCAGACCAATATCATCACAGAAATATGCAAAAGAGAAAAAGAAACAACCAATAGTGTGTACCGTTTAAACCTATATGTACTTATAGCATTTTTCTACTTAGTGAGTGTTAATTGGAAATGCTCCCAGAATATCACACTCCACAATAGCGTAGTAGAAAGATAATTTTTCACATTTAATTAAGTACATAAAATATATCCACGGTTTAAAGCGAGCAGGTATCGCACGCAGGGGTGTAACTACCTATTGGCCAGGATGGCACTCGCCAGGGGCGCCAGGCAAGGAGGGGGCGCCGCCTGGCTGTGCCACCCGCGGCCAAAGAATAGAAAAGCAGTACTGTCCGACTGTACCTGGTGAGAGTCTGTTACTGCTGGAGCGGCGCTGGTGTCCGGCAGCATCGCACTTGTAATCAGACTCAAAATAAACTACAGCTCCCAGCAGCCCTTGATGCTGGGAGGTCCCGGCAGCAAGGGCTGCTGGGAACTGTAGTTTATTGTGAATCTGATTACAAGTGCGATGCTGCCGGACACTAGTCTGATCACTAGTGCAGTGCGGTGCTGACGGACACCGGCGCCGCGCCGGCAGTAACAGACTCTCACCAGGTACACAACAATTGTTATATAGCACAGTGCTATAGACATAGGCGTGCGCACGGGGGGTGCCTGGTGCGCACAGGCACCCCCTAATGTCCGGCACCCCCCGCACATCACACCTGCAATCCGATCATCGCTGTCTGTGTGCTGCTGTTGTAGCAGTGCTACTGCTACTACAGCAGCGCACTGATAGCGATGATCGGATAACCTGAGTCCTGCATCCAGCATTCACCCCTTCCCGCTGCGCCGCCGCCGGTCACACTCACACAGCTCCCTGTCAGCTGCACATAACATAAGCAGCTTCTTCGTGGACGGGTGGGCTGGCCGCACAGCCCAGCCCACCCACCGTCATAATCTGATTGCCTCGCGTGTGACTTCAGCACGTCACACCGCGCGCCCTCCCTCCCTTCCTGCCCTGCTTTGTCGGCTGTCCTCCGAGTCCCGGCTCCCGCCCGTGCTCACTTCTAGACAGTGGCAGTGAGTAGTGTGTGCCCTGCCATTTTCGACCGCTGGTCCGCTGGAGGAGAACAGTATCCTGCCTGAGCCTTCAGAATGTGAGTGAGAGACTCACTCACTCACTGTCTTTGTGTGCACCAGGGCACAGTTCAGGCCAGGCAGGGGGTGGGGGTGTATAAGAAAATAAAGGGTTATTATTACTATATATATATATATATATATATATATATATATATATATAGCTTGTAGAAGGTGGCACTCCCAGGACTTACATATATATATATATATATATATATATATATATATAAAAGGTGTAAAGAGCTGGCACTCAATGGATGGTCCGTTAGTTGCCTTCCCAAAAACGCCTTGCAGCGAATTAAAGACAGCTTGTAAAAGGCGGCACTCCTAGGACTTACTTATAGATAATATAAATGGGTGACGAGCAACACAATAAGCTGTTAACGTTTCAGTTTTATTACAAATACTTTCGTCAGTTTTTGTAATAAAACTGAAACGTTAACAGCTTATTGTGTTGCTCGTCACCCATTTATATTATCTATAAGTAAGTCCTAGGAGTGCCGCCTTTTACAAGCTGTCTTTAATTCGCTGCAAGGCGTTTTTGGGAAGGCAACTAACGGACCATCCATTGAGTGCCAGCTCTTTACACCTTATATATATATATATATATATATATATATAAAAGTAAGTCCTGGGAGTGCCGCCTTCTACAAGCTGTCTTTAATTCGCTGCAAAGCGTTTTTGGGAAGGCAACTAACGGATCATCCATTGAGTGCCAGCTCTTTACACCTTTTATATATATATATATATATATACACACATACACTGCTCAGAAAAATAAAGGGAACACTAAAATAACATCCTAGATCTGAATGAATGAAATATTCTTATTAAATACATTGTTCTTTACATAGTTGAATGTGCTGACAACAAAATCACAAAAAAATAATCAATGGAAATCAAATTTATTAACCCATGGAGGTCTGGATTTGGAGTCACCCTCAAAATTAAAGTGGAAAAACACACTACAGGCTGATCCAACTTTGATGTAATGTCCTTAAAACAAATCAAAATGAGACTCAGTAGTGTGTGTGGCCTCCACGTGCCTGTATGACCTCCCTACAACGCCTGGGCATGCTCCTGATGAGGTGGCGGATGGTCTCCTGAGGGATCTCCTCCCAGACCTGGACTAAAGCATCCGCCAACTCCTGGACAGTCTGTGGTGCAACGTGGCGTTGGTGGATGGAGCGAGACATGATGTCCCAGATGTGCTCAATTGGATTCAGGTCTGGGGAACGGGCGGGCCAGTCCATAGCATCAATGCCTTCATCTTGCAGGAACTGCTGACACACTCCAGCCACATGAGGTCTAGCATTGTCTGGCATTAGGAGGAACCCAGGGCCAACCGCACCAGCATATGGTCTCACAAGGGGTCTGAGGATCTCATCTCGGTACCTAATGGCAGTCAGGCTACCTCTAGCGAGCACATGGAGGGCTGTGCGACCTCCCAAAGAAATGCCACCCCACACCATTACTGACTCACTGCCAAACCGGTCATGCTGGAGGATGTTGCAGGCAGCAGAACGTTCTCCTTGGCGTCTCCAGACTCTGTCACGTCTGTCACATGTGCTCAGTGAGAACCTGCTTTCATCTGTGAAGAGCACAGGGCGCCAGTGGCGAATTTGCCAATCTTGGTGTTCTCTGGCAAATGCCAAACGTCCTCCACGGTGTTGGGCTGTAAGCACAACCCCCACCTGTGGACGTCGGGCCCTCATACCACCCTCATAGAGTCTGTTTCTGATCGTTTGAGTAGACACATGCACATTTGTGGCTTGCTGGAGGTCATTTTGCAGGGCTCTGGCAGTGCTCCTCCTGTTCCTCCTTGCACAAAGGCGGAGGTAGCGGTCCTGCTGCTGGGTTGTTGCCCTCCTACGGCCTCCTCCACGTCTCCTGATGTACTGGCCTGTCTCCTGGTAGCGCCTCCATGCTCTGGACACTACGCTGACAGACACAGCAAACCTTCTTGCCACAGCTCGCATTGACGTGCTATCCTGGATGATCTGCACTACCTGAGCCACTTCTGTGGGTTGTAGGGAGGTCATACAGGCACGTGGAGGCCACACACACTACTGAGCCTCATTTTGACTTGTTTTAAGGACATTACATCAAAGTTGGATCAGCCTGTAGTGTGTTTTTCCACTTTAATTTTGAGGGTGACTCCAAATCCAGACCTCCATGGGTTAATAAATTTAATTTCCATTGATAATTTATGTGTGATTTTGTTGTCAGCACATTCAACTATGTAAAGAACAAAGTATTTAATAAGAATATTTCATTCATTCAGATCTAGGATGTGTTATTTTAGTGTTCCCTTTATTTTTTTGAGCAGTGTATATATATAATCTATCCTTACAGCAGCAGCCGGCACTCCCATAAAAGCACAACTTGCTCAGGTGCTCAGAAAGATAGATATATAAAGGTCCATAAAAAACTGGCACTCAGAGACAGCAAAATGATTAAAAAGCAATATGTAATATCCATGTCAAGAAAATATGGGGCTAGGCACACCCAGTGGGCGGGGCTAGGCACACCATTCCAGTCGTGCACCCCCTAATAAAATGTGCTGCGCACGCCTATGGCTATAGATCTATTTGTTGTTGTAGATAATAAAAAAGTGTCAGTGTTTGGGAGAAGGGACTGTAGTACCTGGAAAACTACATGATTTTCATCCATGTTAGATGTAAGTAAGTAGTAAGTAAGCGAAAACTTTAACTTGTTGCGTGTAATAAAGAAAACACATATCTTACCTATTTCAAGGCCAGGTTCAAGGAAATGTATATCAGTTAATTGTATAATTGATCATTTTATCTTGGAAGTGATGGCACCCTGATGTTTTTTCTAACAGGAAGCACTTCTACCATCCAACTAATGGTGTTTGGTTAATGGCTGGGTCCATTTGAGGCTCATCTCACATCAGCTCATTAGCATTTAATTCAGGATGCAGTCAAGATGCCGGCGTTTGGCATCCCGGCGGTCGGAAAGCTGACACCAGCATCCCAAAACTGCTCGGAATGCTGATGCTGGCATCCCAACATAGATAGCAGAATGCCAAAATCCGGATCGATTTGGTGCCAAAGTCTCCACTGGCAAGCCACGTGGGAGGTTTAGGGTTAGGCTGCGAGGGCGGGAGGGCTAGGGTTAGGCTGCAGGAAGGGAGATTAGGAAGGGTGGGTTAGGGTTAGGCACGACTGAAGAGGCTTTTTTTTGGGGGGGGGGGGTTAAGGTCAGGCTGTGGGAAAGGTGGGTTAGGGGGGAGGGATGGTGTAACGTGAATACGAGACACTACTGTGCGGTGTAATGTGAATGAGGGACACTACTGTGTGGCATAATTTGCATTGTAAGTACTATTGTGTCCACGCCTTTCCACACAAGACCATGCCCCATTTCCAATACTCACACCTTATTCCAAATGTGTGTGGGGAGGGGGGGGGGAGGGGCGCCAGCCCCTTACTTTGCCAGGGGCGCTCAGACCCCTAGATACACCCCTGATCGTACGTACAAGAAACAAATGATATAGAAGCTTATTTGTCCATAAAAATAGGGTCCAAGATATCTCCCTTCACATTTACTTTTACTCTGGGCATTATTAGGCGCTGATTACTTCTATTTTTTACACATTCTAATCACCATAATTTGTTATCAACTGCCACCCACATTTGTGAGGAATGCATGTAAAAATATTTTAATTATAAGAAAATTAGAGATGTGCACTTGAAATTTTTCGGGTTTTGTGTTTTGGTTTTGGGTTCGGTTCTGCGGCCGTGTTTTGGGTTCGACCGCGTTTTGGCAAAACCTCACCGAATTTTTTTTGTCGGATTCGGGTGTGTTTTGGATTCGGGTGTTTTTTTCACCCTAGTGGCCGACACAAACACCGGGCCCATCTAGGAGTGGCACTGTAGTGTCACGCAGGATGGCCCTTCCAAAAAACACTCCCCAAACAGCACATGACGCAAAGAAAAAAAGAGGCGCAATGAGGTAGCTGTGTGAGTAAGATAAGCGACCCTAGTGGCCGACACAAACACCGGGCCCATCTAGGAGTGGCACTGCAGTGTCACGCAGGATGGCCCTTCCAAAAAACACTCCCCAAACAGCACATGACGCAAAGAAAAAAAGAGGCGCAATGAGGTAGCTGTGTGAGTAAGATAAGCGACCCTAGTGGCCGACACAAACACCGGGCCCATCTAGGAGTGGCACTGCAGTGTCACGCAGGATGGCCCTTCCAAAAAACACTCCCCAAACAGCACATGACGCAAAGAAAAAAAGAGGCGCAATGAGGTAGTGTTAGGGTCTCCTGCCCTGTGCTGCCACGTCGTCATGGCAACCGGGAGACAAGTGCTAGTGGAGTAACCTGAGCGCAGCTGATACTCCGGTTCGGGTCTTTTGCTGTGCAGTGGTTATAGGCTCTGTGCACGGCAGGGGATCCGGTGCTGGTTTTTGTGCTCACAGTCTGTGAGGTCTGAGTGGGGCGTGGACAGCACCTGCTTTATAAGGCCTCTTTTCAGGGTAAGCAGATGCTGCTGAATCTCTGTTGGTTAGTCAGTTCATGAAAGTTAGCCAGTACTGTGTAGTTTTGTATTTGTTTGTTGCTTACTGCAAATAGGCCTGGGGATTTGGTATTACACTCTGCCAATCCAGACCTAGCAGTAAGACTGGAGTCAGTCATTTAGCTTGCTGGGGTTCTGTTATTACTCTGTGAACTTAGCAAGTTTGCGGCTGTATTCTAACACTTGCCTGTCTAATCCTGTCTCACTGTGCTAGGTGTCAGGGGTCAGTTTAGTGGCAGTAAGCTTAAACCTGTGCACTGCAAGTGAGAATCAGGATTGTGGAGGCTCTCCTTGTGTCTATCATTCCATCTCTGACCAAGGAGTTTACTGCCACACCCGTTGGTAACCCTTTAGGGTTTTGCTGTTGCCCTTAGCAACAGCATTTCGGGTTCTCTACGTATTAAAACACAACATCTTGCTTTTTACATCTGAGCAGTTCTAATACAAGGGAGATACCCAGTTCCTTAGCCTCTGGGCTTCTCTGTTCACTGTGTGTGTATTTTGTTACCCTATCACCTTCTGTGTACGTTATGTCATATTCCCCAGTTTGTCTGTGAGTCCATTTGTTTTGCATAACAGTTCAAACACCAGTACATTCCTGCAGACACTGGAGTGCATAACAGTTCTGACACTAGTACTTTCCTGCAGGCACTGGTGTGCATAACATATTCAGCAGCCTAATACTCCTGTTGAAATTTTGTGGGAATATGGAGCATACCCCTCAAAATACGTTGCAACAGGTGGTCGATCAGGTGCAGGTCCTGACTCGGCAATTTAATGATTTGTCCATTAAAATGCACACCTCCCAGGCTGCTGGCGGAGCTCCCGCAGCAGCAGCACCTGCAGGGGTTAAGGAGCCGAAAGTAAATCTCCCGGATCGTTTTTCTGGAGATCGCTCGCAGTTCTTTTGTTTCAAGGAGAGCTGCAAGCTATACTTCCGGCTTAGGCCTCAGTCTTCTGGGTCGGAGATTCAGCGGGTGGGCATAGTGATTTCCTTGCTACAAGGAGACCCACAGGTCTGGGCATATGGGTTGCAGCCTGACTGTCCGTCGCTTAAAAGTGTTGATGCTTTTTTACGGCACTGGGCATGTTGTATGATGACCCTGACAAGACGGCCTCAGCCGAGGCTCAGATTTCGATCCTTAAGCAAGGGCGAAGGCCAGTTGAGGTTTACTGTACGGAGTTTCGGAGGTTGGCCCATGATACCCAGTGGAATGACCCAGCCCTGAGACACCAGTACCGAAGAGGTCTTTCTAACCAGATAAAGGACCAACTGGTACAATATCCCTTGCCTGATAGCTTGGATCAGCTCATGCAGTTATCCATCCGGGTGGATAGACGGCTGAGAGAGCGTAGGCTTGAAAGGGAGACTGAGATTTCCTTCCTTCCCAAGGGAACCTCAGACTCTGAGGAATTTTCTGAGGAGCCTATGCAGATTGGGGCTACCCGCCTCTCCTCGCGTGAGAAGACGCGGAGGAGACAGCAGGGGTTGTGTTTGTACTGTGGGAATAAAGGTCATGTGGTAGTATCATGCCCAGAAAAGCCGGAAAACTTCAGGGCCTGAGGGTGATGGGAAATATCCTGTCAGGCCAGAAGTCAGAATTTCCCAAGAAGACTTTTATCATTCCGGTGACCTTGAAGATCCTCGGTCAAACTGTCAAGACTGAGGCCTTTGTGGACAGTGGGGCCGACGGGGTTTTTATGGACCGCCAATTCGCCCTAAAACACTCTGTTCCCTTAGTACCCTTGGCATCGGAAATTGAGATTTGTGGGTTAAACGGGGAACCATTATCCCAAGGTAAAATTACCTCTTGCACTAGCCAGATTTCTTTGTTTATTGGAGCCACACACTCTGAAAAATTGTCCTTTTATGTGACTGTCTGTACTTTTGCCCCATTGGTGTTGGGGTTACCCTGGTTAAGGGCCCACAATCCTCAATTTGACTGGGTCTCTGGGGAGATTCTTAGTTGGGGTACTGATTGTTTCAGGAGTTGCTTGAGCCTTCCAGTCAGGCTCTCGCAGCTAAGTTTGCCAGGATTGCCAGGGTGTTATGCAGATTTTGCGGACGTGTTCTCCAAAAAAGTTGCAGAGGTACTACCTCCCCATCGCCCCTATGACTGTGCCATTGATTTGTTGCCAAATGCTAAGCTTCCCAAGAGCAGGTTGTACTCCCTGTCACGTCCTGAGACTCAGGCTATGGCAGAGTACATTCAGGAGAACTTGGCTAAGGGATTTATCAGACCTTCACAGTCTCCAGTTGGGTCGGGGTTCTTCTTCGTTGGTAAAAAGGACGGTTCGTTGCGACCCTGCATCGACTTCAGGGAATTGAACCGTATCACGATTAAAAACTCATACCCACTGCCTCTCATTTCGGTCTTGTTTGACCAGCTTCGTACTGCCACCATTTTTTCTAAGATTGACCTACGCGGTGCGTACAATCTAATCCGAATAAGAGAGGGGGATGAATGGAAGACTGCCTTTAATACCCACTCAGGGCATTATGAATATTTGGTGATGCCTTTTGGGCTCTGTAATGCCCCGGCAGTCTTCCAGGATTTCATGAATGATGTGCTCAGGGAATATTTGGATAGATTCTTAGTTGTATACTTAGATGACATCCTAATCTTCTCCCATTCCCTGGAGGAACATCGGAAGCATGTACGCTTAGTCCTCCAGAAACTCAGAGACCACCGGCTTGGGGCGAAGCTGGAGAAGTGCGAATTTGAAGTTCAGCAAATCGCATTTCTAGGATATATTATCTCCACAGAAGGTTTCCAAATGGAGGGTTCCAAGGTACAGGCAGTCCTGGATTGGGTGCAGCCCACTAGTTTGAAGGCGCTTCAGCGTTTCCTGGGCTTTGCGAATTTTTATAGACGATTTATCGCTGGATTTTCGTCTATAGTGGCGCCCTTGGTGGCACTCACTAAGAAAGGGGCGGATGTTGCTCACTGGTCTTGTGAGGCTAAAGCGGCTTTTGCCCGTCTCAAAAGGGCATTTGTTTCGGCCAAGGTGCTGCGACACCCAGATCCAGAGCGTCCTTTTGTGGTGGAGGTGGATGCCTCTGAGATGGGTATTGGGGCAGTGCTTTCTCAGATGGGAGTGTCTGATAATCGCCTTCATCCCTGTGCTTACTTTTCCCGTAAATTTTCGCCTGCCGAGATGAATTATGACGTGGGTAACCGGGAATTGTTGGCTATTAAGGATGCACTCGAGGAGTGGAGACACTGGCTTGAGGGGGCTAAGTTTGTGGTCTCAATTCTCACTGACCATAAGAATCTGGCATATTTAGAGTCAGCGAAGCGCCTCAATGCCAGGCAGGCACGATGGGCTTTGTTTTTTGCTCGCTTTAATTTTTTGATAACATATCGCCCTGGGTCAAAAAACATCAAGGCTGATGCGCTCTCGCGGAGTTTTGCTCCAATCCAGGAGACCACCGAGGAGCCGTTGCCCATTGTTTCCCCATCATGTATTAAAGTGGGCATTACCCAGGACCTCTTATCATTAGTCCTTAGAGCACAGGAGCAGGCTCCTCCAGACCTTCCGGTAGGTCTTTTGTTTGTGCCTCCTAGGTTAAGACAGCGAGTGTTCCTGGAATTCCATGCCAAGAAGTCGGCAGGTCACCCGGGTATTGCCAGAACTCGGGAGTTGCTATCTAGGGCGGTGTGGTGGCCCTCGGTGGCTAAGGATGTGGATCAGTGGGTTCGGGCATGTGACATCTGTGCCCGAAATAAGACTCCTAGAGGGGTTCCTGTTGGCCCATTACATCCACTCTCTATCCCATCTAAGCCATGGACCCACATTTCAATGGATTTTGTGGTGGACTTGCCCAAATCCTCGGGGATGACAGCCATCTGGGTTGTCGTTGACAGGTTTTCGAAGATGGCGCACTTCGTTCCACTGGTTGGGCTGCCATCAGCCAGACGCCTGTCTGAATTATTTATGCTGCATGTTGTGCGTCTCCACGGGTTGCCACTTGATGTGGTCTCTGACCGCGGATCCCAGTTTGTGGCCAAATTCTGGAGGGCATTTTGTTCCGATCTCCAGATTTCTGTCAGCTTGTCGTCAGGCTACCATCCGCAGTCTAATGGGCAGACTGAAAGGGTGAACCAGTCCTTGGAGCAGTTCCTCAGGTGTTATGTCTCCAAGTGTCAGACTGACTGGGTTGCTCATCTGTCCATGGCGGAGTTTGCCTATAACAACGCGGCTCACTCTGCTACAGGGATCTCTCCCTTCCTTTGTGTGTATGGGCATCATCCTAAGGCCAATTCTTTTGACCCCCTGGACTCCACGCCTGGTGGTTCCTCTGTGGTTTCGGTCCTTAGAGGTATTTGGCGGAAAGTGAAGAAAGCCCTTGTATCTGTGTCATTAGTGACCAAAAGGGTTTTTGATAAGCGGAAAAGACCCTGCAGCTTCAAATTAGGAGACTTCATCTGGTTGTCTACCAAGAATTTGAAGTTGAGACAGCCATCTCATAAGTTAGGGCCCCGGTTCATCGGCCCTTATAAGATCACCAGGGTTATCAATCCGGTGGCATTTCAGTTAGATCTGCCCCGTTCTTTGGGTATCAATAAAACATTTCATTGTTCCCTTTTAAAACGGGCGATTAGTAATCCTTCTTCCAGTGGAAGACCTTCCCCTCTTCTGATACGTGGCCAGAGGGAGTTTGTTGTTGAAAGGATTCTTGACTCCAAGGTGGTTCGGGGTCGGCTGTCATTTTTGGTGCACTGGAAGGGGTATGGCCCGGAGGAGCGGTCGTGGGTGCGCAGTTGTGATCTTCATGCCCCCAGACTGATACGCTCTTTCTTCTCGCAGTTCCCCGATAAACCCGGTGGTAGGGGTTTTTTGACCCCTCGTCAGAGGGGGGGTACTGTTAGGGTCTCCTGCCCTGTGCTGCCACGTAGTCATGGCAACCGGGAGACAAGTGCTAGTGGAGTAACCTGAGCGCAGCTGATACTCAGGTTCGGGTCTTTTGCTGTGCAGTGGTTATAGGCTCTGTGCACGGCAGGGGATCCGGTGCTGGTTTTTGTGCTCACAGTCTGTGAGGTCTGAGTGGGGCGTGGACAGCACCTGCTTTATAAGGCCTCTTTTCAGGGTAAGCAGATGCTGCTGAATCTCTGTTGGTTAGTCAGTTCATGAAAGTTAGCCAGTACTGTGTAGCTTTGTATTTGTTTGTTGCTTACTGCAAATAGGCCTGGGGATTTGGTATTACACTCTGCCAATCCAGACCTAGCAGTAAGACTGGAGTCAGTCGTTTAGCTTGCTGGGGTTCTGTTATTACTCTGTGAACTTAGCAAGTTTGCGGCTGTATTCTAACACTTGCCTGTCTAATCCTGTCTCACTGTGCTAGGTGTCAGGGGTCAGTTTAGTGGCAGTAAGCTTAAACCTGTGCACTGCAAGTGAGAATCAGGATTGTGGAGGCTCTCCTTGTGTCTATCATTCCATCTCTGACCAAGGAGTTTACTGCCACACCCGTTGGTAACCCTTTAGGGTTTTGCTGTTGCCCTTAGCAACAGCATTTCGGGTTCTCTACGTATTAAAACACAACATCTTGCTTTTTACATCTGAGCAGTTCTAATACAAGGGAGATACCCAGTTCCTTAGCCTCTGGGCTTCTCTGTTCACTGTGTGTGTATTTTGTTACCCTATCACCTTCTGTGTACGTTATGTCATATTCCCCAGTTTGTCTGTGAGTCCATTTGTTTTGCATAACAGTTCAAACACCAGTACATTCCTGCAGACACTGGAGTGCATAACAGTTCTGACACTAGTACTTTCCTGCAGGCACTGGTGTGCATAACAGGTAGCTGTGTGAGTAAGATAAGCGACCCTAGTGGCCGACACAAACACCTGGCCCATCTAGGAATGGCACTGCAGTGTCACGCAGGATGGCCCTTCCAAAAAACACTCCCCAAACAGCACATGACGCAAAGAAAAATTAAAGAAAAAAGAGGTGCAAGATGGAATTGTCCTTGGGCCCTCCCACCCACCCTTATGTTGTATAAACAGGACATGCACACTTTAACCAACCCATCATTTCAGTGACAGGGTCTGCCACACGACTGTGACTGAAATGACGGGTTGGTTTGGACCCCCACCGAAAAAGAAGCAATTAACCTCTCCTTGCACAAACTGGCTCTACAGAGGCAAGATGTCCACCTCATCATCATCCTCCGATATATCACCGTGTACATCCCGCTCCTCACAGATTATCAATTCGTCCCCACTGGAATCCACCATCTCAGCTCCCTGTGTACTTTGTGGAGGCAATTGCTGCTGGTCAATGTCTCCACGGAGGAATTGATTATAATTCATTTTAATGAACATCATCTTCTCCACATTTTCTGGAAGTAACCTCGTACGCCGATTGCTGACAAGGTGAGCGGCGGCACTAAACACTCTTTCGGAGTACACACTTGTGGGAGGGCAACTTAGGTAGAATAAAGCCAGTTTGTGCAAGGGCCTCCAAATTGCCTCTTTTTCCTGCCAGTATAAGTACGGACTGTGTGACGTGCCTACTTGGATGCGGTCACTCATATAATCCTCCACCATTCTTTCAATGGTGAGAGAATCATATGCAGTGACAGTAGACGACATGTCCGTAATCGTTGTCAGGTCCTTCAGTCCGGACCAGATGTCAGCATCAGCAGTCGCTCCAGACTGCCCTGCATCACCGCCAGCGGGTGGGCTCGGAATTCTGAGCCTTTTCCTCGCACCCCCAGTTGCGGGAGAATGTGAAGGAGGAGATGTTGACAGGTCGCGTTCCGCTTGACTTGACAATTTTGTCACCAGCAGGTCTTTGAACCCCAGCAGACTTGTGTCTGCCGGAAAGAGAGATCCAAGGTAGGTTTTAAATCTAGGATCGAGCACGGTGGCCAAAATGTAGTGCTCTGATTTCAACAGATTGACCACCCGTGAATCCTTGTTAAGCGAATTAAGGGCTCCATCCACAAGTCCCACATGCCTAGCGGAATCGCTCCCTTTTAGCTCCTCCTTCAATGCCTCCAGCTTCTTCTGCAAATGCCTGATGAGGGGAATGACCTGACTCAGGCTGGCAGTGTCTGAACGGACTTCACGTGTGGCAAGTTCAAAAGGTTGCAGAACCTTGCACAACGTTGAAATCATTCTCCACTGCGCTTGAGACAGGTACATTCCACCTCCTATATCGTGCTCAATTGTATAGGCTTGAATGGCCTTTTGCTGCTCCTCCAACCTCTGAAGCATATATAGGGTTGAATTCCACCTCGTTACCACTTCTTGCTTCAGATGATGGCAGGGCAGGTTCAGGCGTTTTTGGTGGTGCTCCAGTCTTCAGTACGTGGTGCCTGTACGCCGAAAGTGTCCCGCAATTCTTCTGGCCACCGACAGCATCTCTTGCACGCCCCTGTCGTTTTTTAAAAAATTCTGCACCACCAAATTCAAGGTATGTGCAAAACATGGGACGTGCTGGAATTTGCCCATATTTAATGCACACACAATATTGCTGGCGTTGTCCGATGCCACAAATCCACAGGAGAGTCCAATTGGGGTAAGCCATTCCGCGATGATCTTCCTCAGTTGCCGTAAGAGGTTTTCAGCTGTGTGCGTATTCTGGAAACCGGTGATACAAAGCGTAGCCTGCCTAGGAAAGAGTTGGCGTTTGCGAGATGCTGCTACTGGTGCCGCCGCTGCTGTTCTTGCGGCGGGAGTCCATACATCTACCCAGTGGGCTGTCACAGTCATATATCCTGACCCTGCCCTGCTCCACTTGTCCACATGTCCGTGGTTAAGTGGACATTGGGTACAACTGCATTTTTTAGGACACTGGTGAGTCTTTTTCTGACGTCCGTGTACATTCTCGGTATCGCCTGCCTAGAGAAGTGGAACCTAGATGGTATTTGGTAACGGGGGCACACTACCTCAAGAAATTGTCTAGTTCCCTGTGAACTAACGGCGGATACCGGACGCACGTCTAACACCAACATAGTTGTCAAGGCCTCAGTTATCCGCTTTGCAACAGGATGACTGCTGTGATATTTCATCTTCCTCGCAAAGGACTGTTGGACAGTCAATTGCTTGGTGGAAGTAGTAAAAGTGGGCTTACGACTTCCCCTCTGGGATGACCATCGACTCCCAGCAGCAACAACAGCAGCGCCAGCAGCAGTAGGCGTTACACGCAAGGATGCATCGGAGGAATCCCAGGCAGGAGAGGACTCGTCAGAATTGCCAGTGACATGGCCTGCAGGACTATTGGCATTCCTGGGGAAGGAGGAAATTGACACTGAGGGAGTTGGTGGGGTGGTTTGCGTGAGCTTGGTTACAAGAGGAAGGGATTTACTGGTCAGTGGACTGCTTCCGCTGTCGCCCAAAGTTTTTGAACTTGTCACTGACTTATTATGAATGCGCTGCAGGTGACGTATAAGGGAGGATGTTCCGAGGTGGTTAACGTCCTTACCCCTACTTATTACAGCTTGACAAAGGCAACACACGGCTTGACAAATGTTGTCCGCATTTCTGGTGAAATACTTCCACACCGAAGAGCTGATTTTTTTGGTATTTTCACCAGGCATGTCAACGGCCCTATTCCTCCCACGGACAACAGGTGTCTCCCCGGGTGCCTGACTTAAACAAACCACCTCACCATCAGAATCCTCCTTGTCAATTTCCTCCCCAGCGCCAGCAACACCCATATCCTCCTCATCCTGGTGTACTTCAACACTGACATCTTCAATCTGACTATCAGGAACTGGACTGCGGGTGCTCTTTCCAGCACTTGCAGGGGGCGTGCAAATGGTGGAAGGCGCATGCTCTTCACGTCCAGTGTTGGGAAGGTCAGGCATCGCAACCGACACAATTGGACTCTCCTTGTGGATTTGGGATTTCGAAGAACGCACAGTTCTTTGCGGTGCTTTTGCCAGCTTGAGTCTTTTCAGTTTTCTAGCGAGAGGCTGAGTGCTTCCATCCTCATGTGAAGCTGAACCACTAGCCATGAACATAGGCCATGGCCTCAGCCGTTCCTTGCCACTCCGTGTGGTAAATGGCATATTGGCAAGTTTACGCTTCTCCTCCGACAATTTTATTTTAGATTTTGGAGTCCTTTTTTTACAGATATTTGGTGTTTTGGATTTTACATGCTCTGTACTATGACATTGGGCATCGGCCTTGGCAGACGACGTTGCTGGCATTTCATCGTCTCGGCCATGACTAGTGGCAGCAGCTTCAGCACGAGGTGGAAGTGGATCTTGATCTTTCCCTAATTTTGGAACCTCAACATTTTTGTTCTCCATATTTTAATAGGCACAACTAAAAGGCACCTCAGGTAAACAATGGAGATGGATGGATACTAGTATACTTATGGATGGACGAGCGACTGCCGACACAGAGGTAGCTACAGCCGTGGACTACCGTACTGTGTCTGCTGCTAATATAGACTGGATGATAATGAGATGAAATCAATATATATTATATCACACTAGTACTGCAGCCGGACAGGTAGATATATTTATTATGTAATGACTGATGACGGACCTGCTGGACACTGTCAGCTCAGCAGCACCGCAGACTGCTACAGTAAGCTACTATAGTAGTATGTATAAAGAAGAAAGAAGAAAGAAAAAAAAAAAACCACGGGTAGGTGGTATACAATTATGGATGGACGAGCAACTGCCGACACAGAGGTAGCTACAGCCATGGACTACCGTACTGTGTCTGCTGCTAATATAGACTGGATGATAATGAGATGAAATCAATATATATTATATCACACTAGTACTGCAGCCGGACAGGTAGATATATTTATTATGTAATGACTGATGACGGACCTGCTGGACACAGTCAGCTCAGCAGCACCGCAGACTGCTACAGTAATCTACTATAGTAGTATGTATAAAGAAGAAAGAAAAAAAAAACCACGGGTAGGTGGTATACAATTATGGATGGACGAGCGACTGCCGACACAGAGGTAGCTACAGACGTGGACTACCGTACTGTGTCTGCTGCTAATATAGACTGGATGATAATGAGATGAAATCAATATATATATATATATATATATATAATATCACTAGTACTGCAGCCGGACAGGTATATATATTTATTATGTAATGACTGATGACGGACCTGCTGGACACTGTCAGCTCAGCAGCACCGCAGACTGCTACAGTAAGCTACTATAGTAGTATGTATAAAGAAGAAAGAAAAAAAAAAACCACGGGTAGGTGGTATACAATTATGGATGGACGAGCGACTGCCGACACCAGAGGTAGCTACAGACGTGGACTACCGTACTGTGTCTGCTGCTAATATAGACTGGATGATAATGAGATGAAATCAATATATATTATATCACACTAGTACTGCAGCCGGACAGGTAGATATATTTATTATGTAATGACTGATGACGGACCTGCTGGACACTGTCAGCTCAGCAGCACCGCAGACTGCTACAGTAAGCTACTATAGTAGTATGTATAAAGAAGAAAGAAAGAAAAAAAAACCACGGGTAGGTGGTATACAATTATGGATGGACGAGCGACTGCCGACACAGAGGTAGCTACAGCCGTGGACTACCGTACTGTGTCTGTTGCTAATATAGACTGGATGATAATGAGATGAAATCAATATATATATATATAATATCACTAGTACTGCAGCCGGACAGGTATATATATTTATTATGTAATGACTGATGACGGACCTGCTGGACACTGTCAGCTCAGCAGCACCGCAGACTGCTACAGTAAGCTACTATAGTAGTATGTATAAAGAAGAAAGAAAGAAAAAAAAAACCACGGGTAGGTGGTATACAATTATGGATGGACGAGCGACTGCCGACACAGAGGTAGCTACAGCCGTGGACTACCGTACTGTGTCTGCTGCTAATATAGACTGGATGATAATGAGATGAAATCAATATATATATATATAATATCACTAGTACTGCAGCCGGACAGGTATATATATTTATTATGTAATGACTGATGACGGACCTGCTGGACACAGTCAGCTCAGCAGCACCGCAGACTGCTACAGTAAGCTACTATAGTAGTATGTATAAAGAAGAAAGAAAAAAAAAAACCACGGGTAGGTGGTATACAATATTATATATATATTATATACAATTATATATATATATATATATATTAAACTGGTGGTGACTGGTGGTCAGGTCACTGGTCACACTATCAGCAACTTGCAAGTAGTACTCCTAAGCAGACAATCACAATATATATTATACTGGTGGTCAGTGTGGTCACAATGGCAGTGTGGCACTCTGGCAGCAAAAGTGTGCACTGTACGTTATATGTACTCCTGAGTCCTGCTCTCAGACTCTAACTGCTCCCCACTGTCAGTGTCTCCCCCACAAGTCAGATAATATACAGTCACACTATCTATCACTTCAGCAAGTAACTAGTACTCCTCCTAATGCTCCCCAAAATTACTACTGTGTCTCTCTCTACTGTCTCACTCTCTTCTCTATAAACGGAGTGGACGCCAGCCACGTCCTCTCCCTATGAATCTCAATGCACGTGTGAAAATGGCGGCGACGCGCGGCTCCTTATATAGAATCCGAGTCTCGCGATAGAATCCGAGCCTCGCGAGAATCCGACAGCGGGATGATGACGTTCGGGCGCGCTCGGGTTAACCGAGCAAGGCGGGAAGATCCGAGTCGCTCGGACCCGTGTAAAAAAACATGAAGTTTGGGCGGGTTCGGATTCCGAGGAACCGAACCCGCTCATCTCTAAAAAAAATATTTTAATATTTTACAACAGATTATATTTGATCCACATGAGCACTCACTTATACATTTTGACGATATATATATATATATATATATATATATATATATCCCATGCAGATCACAATAAAGAATCATATGTACAGTACATCACTTGCGACTGCTTTATCCCTGGCGCAAAATACTCACTGAGGATGGATGAGAACATCATAATTCCTCCCACTGATGTGATTTCTGTCATTAGTGTGGCTTCCGTGATCTATTCACATTATTTATTAAATACTTGTCCAAGACAGTAAAGAAAAGTCCCTTTTTTTTGTAAAGGGGAAGACCACAGATGTTTGTGGTAATTGCACTTAATAAGTACTTTAATGTTGTATTTGTGTCTCTATTTAATTGATTTTAAATGCTACTAATTATTTAGTAAATATATGTGTATGGTACTTCATTAAAGTAATATATACTGTACAAATTGTGTACTGTAATTTTAGCATTTACTGTTACCACTGTGAAGTCACATCTCCATTGTGTAACTTAGGTGCATACGCTACTGTTTCCTCCTGGCATTCAAGGATGATGGCTGCATCATCAAAAGGAAAAATCATTGATGTGTGGTCCAAAATATCAGCTGCGGTCATCTGGTGTAGAGAAGCAGTCCAACCTGCCAAGCGGGACATGGTGTAGGACAGAAAGTAGCTAATGAACAGCTCTCTAACTGTACTGCGGTAGATCAATCAGCCAGATGATGACATAAACTAGCTACCTGAATGGAAACATGACACGGTAACCTCTCGCAAACACCACAAGCAGCAGAGCTGAATAGCCTCTTACCTTTACGTACATGTGTGATTCAAAGAACACAAACTTAGAAATATTTTTTTTTGCATGTTAATCAACAATATATTATGACATAATAAAGACGATCTGCTTTTTAAAGTATGGCTAAAACCCTGGGAAAATTGTGAATTGCTTACCAAAGTAAGTAACATATTTGACAGGATTGCCTTCCCCTGCCTTAGATGCTAGGTGCAGCTAATAGGACTGACTATACAAGTAGTAAGAAAAAAGTAATCTAGAAAACAAATGGAATTATATTCAAGATCACAGTACAGGTACACCACCAATAATGCCGCACCCTTGGTTCGAGCACTGTGCCGGATTATCCATTTTGCCGGATTATCAGTGGTACATACAGCGGCCTCCTTGCAGTTTACCCTCGCGCCCCCCACTGCCTAACCCTAAACCTCCCACAGCCTAACTCTCTCCCATAGCCTAACTGAGCCCTCCTGCAGCCTAACTCCCATCTGCAGCACCTAATCCTCCCGCAGTCTAACTCTACCCCGCAGCCTGACTGAGCCCTCCTGCAGTCTGACTAGACCCTCCAGCAGCCTAACTCTACCCCGCAGCCTGACTGAGCCCTCCTGCAGTCTGACCAGACCCTCCAGCAGACTAACTCTATCCCGCAGTCTGACTGAGCCCTCCTGCAGTCTGACCAGACCCTCCAGCAGACTAACTCTACCCCGCAGTCTGACTGAGCCCTTCTGAAGTCTGACCAGACCCTCCAGCAGACTAACTCTACCCCGCAGTCTGACTGAGCCCTCCTGCAGTCTGACTAGACCCTCCAGCAGCCTAACTACCACACAGCCTGACTGAGCCCTCCTGCAGTCTGACCAGACCCTCCAGCAGACTAACTCTACCCCGCAGTCTGACTGAGCCCTCCGGCAGTCTGACTATACCCTCCAGCAGCATAACTACCACACAGCCTGACTGAGCCCTCCTGCAGTCTGACTAGACCCTCCAGCAGCATAACTCTCCCATGCAGCCTTATTCTCCCCGGTGCCTGATGTATCTGGATTAAAAGAGGTGCCAGATAATCGATGTTATACCTGAACCCTGAACAGAATGGTATAGCAAAAAGATAACAGTTATGTTCTCTCTCTTATATAGTCAGTTAAGTAAGATAGATTTGTCAGTTACATATTGGAGTTATAGTAAGTAGTGGGAGTGTTGTTCTGATAATTAAGAAAAGATAAGGCTGTACAAATTAAAAGAATGCCACTATCCATGCACACAGAGGTAGTAGTAGGTGCGGGGGCTTCGGCTGCTATGGGGCCCAGGCCGCCTCCAGGGCAGACTCTCCACTTGCCCTCCCCCTGCACCCACCCATTATACTGTCTGCAGCTTTTCCTCTCTGTCTCTCTGTCCGCTCCTCACTGATGCATGGCTATACGTACTTTCGGTCGGTACAGGAACAGATCCGAGGGGTAGGGGGCGAGGGGAGGTGTTTGTAACACAGAGTCTGTTTGTTTACCCACCCTACCATTTCTTCTGAAAGAGCCTTATCACGTCGAGTTTTGCCCAATGTTGTTTTCAGGCAATTACATTTCAGACAATATTTTTTTTTTCAGACTAAAATTTACCCATTTTCACGTGAAAACACATGGATACGGGATTAGTTCTCGTATCAATTTACTTTTGTGATCGCTGCTGCGAAAAAACTTAACTTATCGGGTATTTTGTTTCTACTGCCTCCGAGCAGGTGAAACAAAATGGCTATCGGGGACAATTGAATTACTTCCGGGCATCAAATAACTGTGATAATTAACTGCGGCTAATCAGAGGCATCACTTGTATAGGTGACACCTAGTGTGGCATCCACGCGCGCACAGAAAAGGGGCACGGCCTATCGCAGAGGGGGCGTGAAATCCTGGATAGTGGGCCTTGCCTCGCTAGAAAGGGTCATGGCTTTTCTGGAAGCCCTCGGTTTCATCACTCCGGGAGGTGTGCCCAGCATCCATATAGATGCTGGCAACCCCCGGAGACTGGGCTCCTCCACTATGATAGGAGGCAGGTAGGAGAATGTTACACTGCAGCACCTGGCTCCTGTCACTGTGGAGAAGCTGGAATTTTGGTGTCATCCCCTCAGAGGGTGACACCCAAGTGAGGGCCGCACTGCCCGCACCCTCCTTCTGATGCCACTGTGGCTAATTTAATTCCCCGCCTTTATATCATATAGGGGGCAATTCAGAGATGGACATAGCCACGCGTCTATGCACTGAAATAGTACTCGTGCACGACTGTCACAATTCGATCGCATCCCGGAAGGATATAATCGCATAGTGATTGACAGCTTTGTGCGTCGGGGCGGCGGACAACGTTGGCGTTCACCATCCATCGCAGATCATTCATTTATGAAAGTTCTTATTGTCCCTATAGTAGTGCAGCATGGCCACAGGAAGTAAGACACCGGAATCATTGCTGTTGTGTAGGGGATAGCAGTCACAGCCTTAAACACCCCCCAAAATGTTACAACTCTCCTGCATTTTTGCCGCCATTCCACATAACCACCCACAAACGCAAATAAATCCTCTCTGCCACCACAATTGCAAGACTATCACAGCACATGCACAGTGCGACTTAAAAGCACGCGCAGACAGCCGGTAATCGCTCAAATGTGGTTTGTGTTTATCCCTGAATCAGGCCCCTCTGATCTTTAATGAACAGAAAATATTGTATTGATTGCATATATTTTTATGATTATATCTAGAGGGAATCTGATACAAAATAATGAACTAGGTTCCAATTATTTTTTAGAATCTTCTTACTCATTTATAGGAAACTGTCGAGAAACGTATAACAAATACATAAATGTGCTTTATTCTGTTTGAAAAAAATTCCTTCCACAACAAACCCGCCAGTTGTGTCTGCCAGAAATACATACTAGTGGGATGGAACCGCAGATGTTCCTGAATCTAGGCCAAGAAGGAATGAATTGATACAGGATGGTAAACTGAACAGCATACATTTATTTCACAAAAGAGACTAGACTTTAATTAGAAAAAGGCTGTGGTTTAACCACAACTGTTGGTTTAGACACAATAAGATGGAATATTTATTTAGGCATGGTTTGTGGCACATTCGCATAATGTGGTGACAATGTAACTGACTTTTAATGTATCTTTTGAGTGCTGGTGTGTTATTAATTAATTTTTAATTAGAGAGAAAACAAACACTTCTGCAATGAAGGAGTATCTGCATATGAACCTTCTTTAATATGGGAATTATCTGCGTAGTTTATGTCATTTTTTTCCAAAGATAAAAGCAATAGCTACTTGAAATAACTGTTGTGAAACATAGCTGAATGCATCTTTGGTATTACAGGTTGAGTATCCCATATCCAAATATCCGAAATACGGAATATTCCGAAATACGGACTTTTTGGAGTGAGAGTGAGATAGTGAAACTTTTGTTTTTTGATGGCTCAATGTACACAAACCTTGTTTAATACACAAAGTTATTAAAAATATTGTATTAAATGACCTTCAGGCTGTGTGTATAAGGTGTATATGAAACATAAATGAATTGTGTGAATGTAGACACACTTTGTTTAATGCACAAAGTTATAAAAAATATTGGCTAAAATGACATTCAGGCTGTGTGTATAAGGTGTATATGAAACATAAATACATTCTGTGCTTAGACTTGGGTCCCATCACCATGATATCTCATTATGGTATGCAATTATTCCAAAATACGGAAAAATCTCATATCCAAAATACCTCTGGTCCCAAGCATTTTGGATAAGGGATACTCAACCTGTACTACGCTGTAGCATCTCTCTGACATACAGTAAGGGTGCCTTTGTTTTGTGTAATAGTTACTATATAATGGGGGTCATTCCGAGTTGTTCGCTCGCAAGCCGTTTTTAGCAGCTTTGCACACGCTAAGCCTACGCCTACTGGGAGTGAATCTTAGCACAGTAAAATTGCGAACGAAAGATTCGCAATATTGCGAAAAGACATCTCTGTGCAGTTTCTGAGTAGCTCCAGACTTACTCGGCATCTGCGATCAGTTCAGAGCTTGTCGTTCCTGGTTTGACGTCACAAACACACCCAGCGTTCGCCCAGCCACTCCTCCGTTTCTTCAGCCACTCCCACATTTTCCCCAGAAACTGTAGCGTTTTTCCCCACACGCCCATAAAACGGACAGTTTCCGCCCAGAAACACCCACTTCCTGTCAATCACATTACGATCGCCTGAACGAAGAAAAAGCCGTGAGTAAAATACCTAACTTCATAGCAAATTTACTTGGCGCAGTCGCAGTGCGAACATTGCGCATGCGCACTAAGCGGAAAATCGCTGCGATGCGATGAAATTTACCGAGCGAACAACTCGGAATGACCCCCAATGTACTGTGTTTTCCACTCATTACACCATCAAAGCGTGCAGCAAGTCTTCGTGGGGACACACAGTGCTCGCTGTCAGGATCCCGCCATCGGTATTATGACCGCCCGGATCCCGACCATTGAGATTGATTCCTCCATAGAAGTATAAGTGACTTTTCTAAGCCGTTGATTGTCATTGGCCCTCACCACAGGATTTTAAATGTTAATAATATTAAATACAAGGTGCATATCTTAGCAAATCCACCCAGTAACACACCATTTCATATATTCTGCTATATTAACACAAATCTATAATTAACTAACATTTATAAATCAAACAAGTATTGCATCTATGGTACCGTAGCAGGAAGCCAACCACTGGGACACAAAGGTCTATGGGGTATATGCAATTGCGGTCGAATTGCCGCAAATGTCGAAAAATGGGGCATTTTCGACACAAAAAAAATATTCGACAATGCAATACAGTACTTTTCGACAAAAAAACTGACTTTTCAGATTCGACTTTTTAAAATTCGACAGTTGTCAAATTCGACATGTCTGCAATGGTAAAAATGCGGCTTTTCGACAAAAGTATATTCAATTGAAGAATGTCGATTCGACAACAGTGCTTTTCGACAGTAATTTCATCAATTTCATTCCGCCTCACTTTGCTGGTGGAATCTAATAAAAAAATTTAAAAACATGTTTTTTTGTGTTTTTTTTTATTGCTAATAGCATATCTACAGTATTTATATTAGAAGGGATTAGGTACTTGGTATGTCTATTAGGAGACACAACTATTATTTATATATTTTTTTAAATAATTTTTTTTTTTAACTGACTAAAATAGCGAGAGCATGGTTTTCAGTGGGATGGGGTGGGAATGGGTAAAAATTCAGAAAAAAAATGCGTGGGGTCCCCCTCCTAAGCATAACCAGCCTCGGGCTCTTTGAGCCGGTCCTGGTTGTAAAAATACGGGGAAAAACTTGACTGGGGATCCCCAGTATTTTTAGAACCAGCACCGGGCTCTGTGCCCGGTCCTGGTGCAAAAAATATGGGGGACAAAAAGCATAGGGGTCCCCCGTATTTTTAACACCAGCACCGGGCTCCACTAGCTGGTGAGATGATGCCACAGCCGGGGGACACTTTTATACCGGTCCCTGCGGCTGTGGCATTAAATCCCCAACTAGTCACCCCTGGCCGGGGTACCCTGGAGGAGTGGGGACCCCTTAAAACAAGGGGTCCCCCCCTCCAGCCACCCAAGGGCCAGGGGTGAAGCCCGAGGCTGTCCCCACCATCCAAGGGCTGTGGGGACATGATAGCCATGTGTAAAATAAAAGAATATTGTTTTTTGCAGAAGAACTACAAGTCCCAGAATGCCTCCCCCGCAAGCTGGTACTTGGAGAACCACAAGTACCAGCATGTGGGGGAAAAACGGGCCCGCTGGTACCTGTAGTTCTTCTGCCAAATAAATACCACCCAAAAAAACAGGACACGCACACCGTGAAAGTAAAACTTTATTACATACATGCCGACACACACATACTTACCTATGTTGACACGAGGTTCGGTCCACTTCTCCAAGTAGAATCCGGGGTACCTGAAAATAAAATTATACTCACCTAAATCCAGTGTGTCCTGTTCTTTTTTTTGTAATCCACGTACTTGGCAAAAAAACAAACCGCATACCCGATCCACGCACCGATCAGCGGCTGACCGCGGGTAACCTCACCGCTGACCGCAAAGTTCCCACCATTGAAGCTAATGGAGAAGCTGTGCGATGCGCTATCTGACAGCTCAGACGCGCATAGCCAATCAGGAGAGTGCCACGACGTGGCGCTCCCTGATTGGCTGAAGGGACCCTCTGTGACAGGAGTCACGGGGGGTCTCAGCATTCGGGGAAAGGGGTCCCATGTGTAAACATGGGACCCCTTTTAGTGCGTGGATCGGGTATGCGGTTTGTTTTTTTGCCAAGTATGTGGATTACAAAAAAAGAACAGGACACACTGGATTTAGGTGAGTATAATTTTATTTTCAGGTACCCCGGATTCTACTTGGAGACGTGGACAGAGTCGGCGTGTCAACATAGGTAAGTATGTGTGTGTCGGCATGTATGTAATAATGTTTTACTTTCACGGTGTGCGTGTCCTGTTTTTATTTGGGTATTTTTTGGCAGAAGAACTACAGGTACCAGCGGGCCCATTTCCCCCCGCATGCTGGTACTTGTGGTTCTCCAAGTACCAGCTTGCGGGGGAGGCTTGCTGGGACTTGTAGTTCTTCTGCAAAAAATATTCTTTTATTTTACACATGGCTATCAGCCCCCCATCCGCAGCCCTTGGATGGGAGGGACAGCCTCGGGCTTCACCCCTGGCCCTTGGGTGGCTGAAGGGGGGGACCCCTTGATTTAAGGGGTCCCCACTCCTCCAGGGTACCCCGGCCAGGGGTGACTAGTTGGAGATTTAATGCCACAGCCGCAGGGACCGGTATAAAAGTGTCCCCCGGCTGTGGCATTATCTCTCCAGCTATTGGAGCCCGGTGCTGGTGTTAAAAATACGGGGGACCCCTACGCTTTTTGTCCCCAGTATTTTTTGCACCAGGACTGGACGCAGAGCCCGGTGCTGGTTCTAAAAATACGGGGGATCCCCAGTCAATTTTTCCCCCATATTTTTACAACCAGGACCGGCTCAAAGAGCCCGAGGCTGGTTATGCTTAGGAGGGGGACCCCACGCAATTTTTTTAGGGTTTTTTAGCCATTTTTGTGCCGTCCGAAAAGTCGAATCCAGGACGCACTTATCCGTCAATTGGTCCGTTTTTCGACAGCGGGACTGTCGAATCCATTTTTTATTGAATATGTCGAATTCCGGCACCCGCCAGCCGGGATTCGACGGTCGAATTGTGTTGAATTTAAAAACGGGCGAAAAAAAGACGCAATTCGTCCGGAATTGCATATACCCCTATCTCTTCAGAAAACGACGTGAGAAGGTTTAAAAACAACCTATGTTTATATTGTGCAGGATATGGGTACTTCCTGCCCAAAGCATCATACAGATTACAGGAACTATACTGTACAGTAACTAGATCAGAAGAGGTCAAATTGTGTTAACTTGTAGTCTCCTTTTTCTGCTAACTTTTTTGCCAAGGTTACTCTGCATTATAACAAAAAGGAAAGAGAAAAAAGAAAGACTCTGTGGTGGTCATTCCGAGTTGTTCGCTCTGTAATTTTCTTCGCATCGCAGCGATTTTCCGCTAATTGCGCATGCGCAATGTTCGCACTGCGACTGCGCCAAGTAAATTTGCTATGAAGATTGGTATTTTACTCACGGCATTACGAGGTTTTTTTCTTCGTTCTGGAGATCGGAGTGTGATTGACAGGAAGTGGGTGTTTCTGGGTGGAAACTGGCCATTTTATGGGAGTGTGTGAAAAAATGCTACCGTTTCTGGGAAAAACGCGGGAGTGGCTGGAGAAACGGAGGAGTGTCTGGGCGAACGCTGGGTGTGTTTGTGACGTCAAACCAGGAACGACAAGCACTGAACTGATCGCACTGGAAGAGTAAGTCTCGAGCTACTCAGAAACTGCACAGAGAAGTCTTTTCGCAATATTGCGAATCTTTCGTTCGCAATTTTGCTAAGCTAAGATTCACTCCCAGTAGGCGGCGGCTTAGCGTGTGCAATGCTGCTAAAAGCAGCTTGCGAGCGAACAACTCAGAATGAGGGCCTGTGTTGGGGCACTCTTATGATTGTAATCAGACAGTAAAACTTACTTTTAATTCAACATTAAAATAATGAGTTTAAACAGCACACTACTTCAAAGGGTTGTTTTATGTACATTTGCAAATTACCAATTTATTTTGCATAATTAAATCCACATAATCGGAGTTATCATTGGTAGTGAATAACTGCCCAAGTGAAGATATTTGACTTAATAAATAATTATTCAAATGACTCTGTCTATACTTAATATCTCGAGACAGGTTAATTATCCCCACAGGGTTCTATGTTCAGCGGTCTCTGTAGTTGCAAATAATTCATTAATATTGTCACTCTCAAAGGTACAGGTCATAGATCTCAGTGAGTAAAAATGTTGCCTATATGGGTACTTAAGCACCTGCTGCTCTATGTTGAGACAGTGGTGTTACCACAAGGCTTTTTAATTCAAAGGATTAGTACCTCCTTAAGGTCTGACCATCAAATAGACATTGGTTACAAAGCCTATATATCACAATGCCCCTTATAGAAGGGGGGCTATTAGTATCTGGTATCCCCTTTGTGGTGGGGGTTCGTAATGCCTAAAACAGGTCCATATCACATATCCCTCGTATTTCTATAAAGAAGGTCTTTAATAGAGTGTCTAGGTAGACACTGAAAATTAGATTGAAAATAGATGGTAGGTGGGTAGTTTCCTTCAGCTGTTCAGCATATAGGTTTACTGCACCTGGTATTCATTGCGGGTCTCCCCATCAATTACTTACCAGGTCTACCAGAGATTGGCTTCCAAGATACATACAGATTACAGGAACTATACTGTACAGTAACTAGATCAGAAGAGGCCAAATTGGGTTAACTTGTAGTCTCCTTTTTCTGCTAACTGTTTCTCTGCATTATTCCCAGGGTTCTACAGTACTTCCAGAGGTAGAACTACCGCCAGTGCAACCAGTGTGTTGCACTGGGGCCCGCCACTGTCCAGGGGCCCAAAGCATGTAATGAGTCAAACTGACTCATTACATGCCGCTGTGTGCTGCGGGCAACCACTGCCCGCAGCACACAGCTGCCCGGACAGAGAGGAGATGAGCGGTACGGGGGAGAAGGAGGAGGACGGAGGTGGAGGAGGGAGCCGCAGCAGCGCTTTACTACTGGTTGAGGCGCTGCTACTGCTGCCCCTCTGCTTCACTATAGGCTGTCTTCCGAGAACAGCCTATAGTGAAGCAGAGGGGCAGCAGCAGCAGCGCCTCCACCAATAACACAGCGCTGCTGCGGCTCCCTCCTCCACCTCCCTCCTCCTCCTTCTCTCCTGCCCGGGAATCGTGACCAGAAGCTGCACCGAGGAGCCTGAGCCAGCAGAGAGGGTAAGTATAACTTTCTTTCTTTCTTTCTTTCTTTCTTTCTTTCTTTCTTTCTTTCTTTCTTTCTTTCTTTCTTTCTTTCTTTCTACAAAAAGGGGGACTATCTGCCGCAATGTGTAAAAAGGGGAAATCTGCTTGCCGCAATGTGTAAAAAGGGGGAATCTGCTTGCCGCAATGTGTAAAAAGGGGGAATCTGCTTGCCGCAATGTGTAAAAAGGGGGAATGTCTGCCGCAATGTGTAAAAAGGGGGAATCTGCCTGATGCAATGTGTAAAAAGGGGGAATCTGCCTGCCGCAATGTGAAAAAGGGGGAATCTGCCTGCCGTGATGTGTAAAAAGGGGGATGCTGTCTGCCGTAATGTGTAACAAGGGCACGCTGTCTGCCGTAATGTGTAACAAGGGCACGCTGTCTGCTGTAATGTGTAAAAAGGAGACGCTGTCTGCCGTTATGTGTAAAAAGGGCACACTGTCTGCCGCTATGTGTAAAAAGGGCACGCTGTCTGCCGCTATGTTTAACAAGGGCACGCTGTCTGCCGTTATGTGTAAAAAGGGGACGCTGTCTGCTGTTATGTGTAAAAAGGGCACACTGTCTGCCGCTATGTGTAAAAAGTGTACGCTGTCTGCCGCTATGTGTAACAAGGGCACGCTGTCTGCCGTTATGTGTAAAAAGGGGACGCTGTCTGCCGTTATGTGTAAAAAGAGGACGCTGTCTGCCGTTATGTGTAAAAAGTGCACGCTGTCTGCCGCTATGTGTAAAAAGGGCACGCTCTCTGCCGTTATGTGTAAAAAGGGCACGCCGTCTGCCGTTATGTGTAAAAAGTGCGCGCTGTCTGCCGCTATGTGTAAAAAGGGGGACGCTGTCTGCTGTAATGTGTAGAAAGGGGGACGCTGTCTACCGTAATGTGTAAAAAGGGGGACGCTGTCTGCCGTAATGTGTAAAAAGGGGATGCTGTCTGCTGTAATGTGTAAAAAGGGGAATCTGTCCGCCGTAAGGTGTAAAAGGGTCTCTACCTGTTGTAGTGGTGCTACTGTGCGGCGTAATTTGAATAATGGAGACTACTGTGCCCCGTTTTATGAATTGGTATTATTTTGTGGCCACACCCCTTCCCCACGAAGCCACGCCACTATGTATTTTTGCGTGCGCCTATGGCACGCACTGCCCCTGTTTTGCATGCAGGGGTGGAGCTCTGATGCCGTTTCTTGCACACAGTGCTAAAATGTCTAGTTACGGCACTGTTGCTAGGTATCCATTTCTCTGGACCTGAGCAGGTCCCCCTCACCAGATCCTCTCCAGGGGTGAGGGGGTGGACTTGGATGGGATGGGGGGCCCAAAGCATTTTGTCGCACCTGGGACCACCGCTCGCTAGTTCCGCCACTGAGTACTTCATTGTCCTCCTCTATTGTCTCCAAGCTGAATCTAAGAATTATGCCTTTGGATGGGGTATGGCTGTCTAGGGCGACCATAGAAAGGTCGACCGTGTCTAGGTCAACCCAAAAGGTCAACAGGCACAAGGCCGACACATGAAGAAGGTTGAAATGACAAAAAAGTCAACACAGGAAAAGGTTAACATGATGTTTTTTTGTGCTGTTTACTCCATAAAGTGACTGGGAACCCCAATAAGTGTACCATGTTCCCTGGCATGGCTTGCTTCACTGCACATGCTTTTGCAAGGTTATTATTCCTAATCGTAATCCACGTGGATTATAAAGTATGAAAATAAATGTAAAAATGTTTTTGTTAAAAAAGTCATGTCAACCTTTTCCTGTGTCGACTGTTGTCATGTCGACATTTTGTCCATGTTGACCTTTTGACAATGTCAATCTTAATGCCTGTTGACCATTAGTGGTCGACCTATTAACTAACCACCTAATCCATGTCGACCTAGCATCCGGATACCCTTTGAATGTACTGCCATTGAGAATACCTCATGTCACTACTTGGTTTCAGACTGCTCTGCTGACCCTTCAAGTCTTTTCTCCAAGAGCTAATGTCTTTTAATGTCATTTCACAGCACAATTACCTGTTGATTCTGGAACTTCCCTGGCTACAATTACACTCCCCAGTATTGGATTGAATTTTCCAGTTAAATCCAGTCTCATATGAAGCATACATAGGAAGTTCCCTCAGATATCATCACTTATCCTTCATCACCTTTCTTTGAGCAACATTGTATACACTTTCTTGGATATAAAATGTATCCCGTAAAATAATGCAAGGGGTTGTGGATTGACCCCAAACTACCGGCTTTAAAGCATTGTAGTAACTCTTAAAATTTGGTAATAATTATCACCAATTTAATTGAGGATATTCCATCCTAGTTGCTCCCCTTGGTGCTCTGACGCTGAAGAGTGCTAACACTAAGGACTTGCCTCCAAAGGCTTTAGAAGCTTGTCACATCTTAAAAAAATATATTTTAGCTCTAATACTCAATCACACCAGTCTACCTTATTTTCTTAAGGGGCAGTCATCACGCTGGAGCCACAGCAGCGCAATGTAATTGGTGGAGGCGCCGCTGCAGCTGTCCCTCTCCTTCCACATAGGCTGGCCGCTGCCGCTGTGAATGCAGGGATGCGCTTCCCTCACCACAGCGATGGCCAGCCTATGTGGAAGGAGAGGGACAGCTGCAGTGGCGCCTCCACCAATTACATAGCGCTGCTGCGGCTTACAAGTCCCCCTCCCTCATCCTACTTCTCCCCTGCCCGGGATCTGTCAGAAGCTGCACCGAGGAGCATGACTGCCTGAGCCAGCGGAGACAGTTAGTATCATATGTTCTGTCTGTTTGTCTGTCTATCTATCTATTCTGTCTTTCGCAATGTGTAAAAAAGGGGACGCTGTCTGCCGTAAAGTGCAAAAAGGGGACGCTGTCTGCCGTAATTTGTAAAAATGGGACGCTGTCTGCCGTAATGTGTAAAAAGGGGGACTCTGTCTGCCGTAATGTGTAAAAAGGAGACACTGTCTGCCGTAATGTGTAAAAAGGGGGACGCTGTCTGCCGTAATGTGTAGAAAAGGGGACGCTGTCTGACATAATGTGTAAAAAGGGGGACGCTGTCTGCCATAAAGTGTAAAAAGGGGGACGCTGTCTGCCATAATGTGTTAAAGGGGGGACACTGTCTGCCGTAATGTGTAAAAAGGGGACGCTGTCTGCCGTAATGTGTAAAAAAGGGGATGCTGTCTGCCGTAATGTGTAAAAAGGGGGACGCTGTCTGCCATAATGTATATAAAGGGGACGCTGTCTTCCGTAATGTATAAAAAGGGGATGCTGTCTGCCGTAATGTGTAGAAAAGGGAACTCTGTCTGCCGTAATGTGTAGAAAAGGGGACGCTGTCTGCCGTAATGTGTAAAAAGGGGGACGCTGTCTGCCGTAATGTGTAAAAAGGGGGACGCTGTCTGCCGTAATGTGTAAAAAGGGGATGCTGTCTGCTGTAATGTGTAAAAAAGGGGACGCTGTCTGCCGAAATGTGTAAAAAAGGGGGACTGTCTGTCGTAATGTGTAAAAAAGGGGACGCTGTCTGCCGTAATGTGTTAAAAGTAGTGATGTGCACCGGACATTTTTCGAGTTTTGTGTTTTGGTTTTGGATTCGGTTCCGCGGCCGTGTTTTGGATTCGGACGCGTTTTGGCAAAACCTCCATGAAAATTTTTTGTCGGATTCGGGTGTGTTTTGGATTCGGGTGTTTTTTTTACAAAAAACCCTCAAAAACAGCTTAAATCATAGAATTTGGGGGTAATTTTGATCCCATAGTATTATTAACCTCAATAACCATAATTTACACTCATTTTCAGTCTATTCTAAACACCTCACAATATTATTTTTAGTCCTAAAATTTGCACCGAGGTCGCTGGATGGCTAAGCTAAGCGACACAAGTGGCCAACACAAACACCTGGCCCATCTAGGAGTGGCACTGCAGTGTCAGGCAGGATGGCACTTCAAAAAAAATTTCCCCAAACAGCACATGATGAAAAGAAAAATTAAAGAAAAAAGAGGTGCAAGATGGAATTGTCCTTGGGCCCTCCCACCCACCCTTATGTTGTATAAACAGGACATGCACACTTTAACGAACCCATCATTTCAGCGACAGGGTCTGCCACACGACTGTGACTGAAATGACTGGTTGGTTTGGGCCCCCACCAAAAAAGAAGCAATCAATCTCTCCTTGCACAAACTGGCTCTACAGAGGCAAGATGTCCACCTCATCATCATCCTCCGATTCCTCACCCCTTTCACTGTGTACATCCCCCTCCTCACAGATTTATAATTCGTCCCCACTGCAACCTACCATCTCAGGTCCCTGTGTACTTTCTGGAGGCAATTGCTGCTGGTGAATGTCTCCACGGAGGAATTGATTATAATTCATTTTGATGAACATCATCTTCTCCACATTTTCTGGAAGTAACCTCGTACGCCGATTGCTGACAAGGTGACCGGCTGCACTAAACACTCTTTCGGAGTACACACTGGAGGGAGGGCAACTTAGGTAGAATAAAGCCAGTTTGTGCAAGGGCCTCCAAATTGCCTCTTTTTCCAGCCAGTATACGTACGGACTGTCTGACGTGCCTACTTGGATGCGGTCACTCATATAATCCTCCACCATTCTTTCAATGGTGAGAGAATCATATGCAGTGACAGTAGACGACATGTCAGTAATCGTTGGCAGGTCCTTCAGTCCGGACCAGATGTCAGCACTCGCTCCAGACTGCCCTGCATCACCGCCAGCGGGTGGGCTCGGAATTCTTAGCCTTTTCCTCGCACCCCCAGTTGCGGGAGAATGTGAAGGAGGAGATGTTGATGGGTCACGTTCCGCTTGACTTGACAATTTTCTCACCAGCAGGTCTTTGAACCTCTGCAGACTTTGGTCTGCCAGAAAGAGAGATACAACGTAGGTTTTAAATCTAGGATCGAGCACGGTGGCCAAAATGTAGTGCTCTAATTTCAACAGATTGACCACCCGTGAATCCTGGTTAAGCGAATTAAGGGCTCCATCCACAAGTCCCACATGCCTAGCGGAATCGCTCTGTTTTAGCTCCTCCTTCAATGTCTCCAGCTTCTTCTGCAAAAGCCTGACGAGGGGAATGACCTGACTCAGGCTGGCAGTGTCTGAACTGACTTCACGTGTGGCAAGTTCAAAGGGTTGCAGAACCTTGCACAATGTTGAAATCATTCTCCACTGCGCTTGAGTCAGGTGCATTCACCCTCCTTTGCCTATATCGTGGGCAGATGTATAGGCTTGAATGGCCTTTTGCTGCTCCTCCATCCTCTGAAGCATATAGAGGGTTGAATTCCTCCTCGTTACCACCTCTTGCTTCAGATGATGGCAGGGCAGGTTCAGGAATGTTTGGTGGTGCTCCAGTCTTCGGCACACGGTGGCTGAATGCCGAAAGCGGCCCGCAATTCTTCGGGCCACCGACAGCATCTCTTGCACGCCCCTGTTGTTTTTTAAATAATTCTGCACCACCAAATTCAATGTATGTGCAAAACATGGGACGTGCTGGAATTTGCCCAGATGTAATGCACGCACAATATTGCTGGCGTTGTCCGATGTCACAAATCCCCAGGAGAGTCCAATTGGGGTAAGCCATTCTGCGATGATGTTCCTCAGTTTCCGTAAGAGGTTGTCAGCTGTGTGCCTCTTCTGGAAAGCGGTGATACAAAGCGTAGCCTGCCTAGGAACGAGTTGGCGTTTGCGAGATGCTGCTACTGGTGCCGCCGCTGCTGTTCTTGCTGCGGGAGGCAATACATCTACCCAGTGGGCTGTCACAGTCATATAGTCCTGAGTCTGCCCTGCTCCACTTGTCCACATGTCCGTGGTTAAGTGGACATTGGATACAACTGCATTTTTTAGGACACTGGTGACTCTTTTTCTGAGGTCTGTGTACATATTCGGTATCGCCTGCCTAGAGAAATGGAACCTAGATGGTATTTGGTACCGGGGACACAGTACCTCAATCAAGTCTCTAGTTGCCTCTGAATTAACGGTGGATACCGGAACCACGTTTCTCACCGCCCAGGCTGCCAAGACCTTAGTTATCCGCTTTGCAGCAGGATGACTGCTGTGATATTTCATCTTCCTTGCAAAGGACTGTTGGACAGTCAATTGCTTACTGGAAGTAGTACAAGTGGTCTTCCGACTTCCCCTCTGGGATGACGATCGACTCCCAGCAGCAACAACAGCAGCGCCAGCAGCAGTAGGCGTTACACTCAAGGATGCATCGGAGGAATCCCAGGCAGGAGAGGACTCGTCAGACTTGCCAGTGACATGGCCTGCAGGACTATTGGCTTTCCTGTGTAAGGAGGAAATTGACACTGAGGGAGTTGGTGGTGTGGTTTGCAGGAGCTTGGTTACAAGAGGAAGGGATTTAGTGGTCAGTGGACTCCTTCCGCTGTCACCCAAAGTTTTTGAACTTGTCACTGACTTCTGATAATTGTGGTCCAGGTGACGTATAAGGGAGGATGTTCCGAGGTGGTTAACGTCCTTACCCCTACTTATTACAGCTTGACAAAGGCAACACACGGCTTGACACCTGTTGTCTGCATTTGTGTTGAAATAATTCCACACCGAAGAGCTGATTTTTTTTGTATTTTGACCAGGCATGTCAATGGCCATATTCGTCCCACGGACAACAGGTGTCTCCCTGGGTGCCTGACTTAAACAAACCACCTCACCATCAGAATCTTCCTTGTCAATTTCCTCCCCAGCGCCAGCAACACCCATATCCTCATCCTGGTGTACTTCAACACTGACATCTTCAATTTGACTATTAGGAACTGGACTGCGGGTGCTCCTTCCAGCACTTGCACGGGGCGTGCAAATGGTGGAAGGCGCAAGCTCTTCCCGTCCAGTGTTGGGAAGGTCAGGCATCGCAACCGACACAATTGGACTCTCCTTGGGGATTTGTGATTTAGAAGAACGCACAGTTCTTTGCTGTGCTTTTGCCAGCTTAAGTCTTTTCATTTTTCTAGCTAGAGGATGAGTGCTTCCATCCTCATGTGAATCTGAACCACTAGCCATGAACATAGGCCAGGGCCTCAGCCGTTCCTTGCCACTCCGTGTCGTAAATGGCATATTGGCAAGTTTACGCTTCTCATCAGACGCTTTCAATTTTGATTTTTGGGTCATTTTACTGAACTTTTGTTTTTTGGATTTTACATGCTCTCTACTATGACATTGGGCATCGGCCTTGGCAGACGACGTTGATGGCATTTCATCATCTCGGCCATGACTAGTGGCAGCAGCTTCAGCACGAGGTGGAAGTGGATATTGATCTTTCCCTATTTTAACCTCCACTTTTTTGTTCTCCATTTTTTAATGTGTGAGATTATATGCCAGTATCAATAGCAATGGCCTACTACTATATATACTGCGCACAACTGAAATGCACCACAGGTATGGATGGATAGTATACTTGACGACACAGAGGTAGGTACAGCAGTGGCCTACTGTACCGTAATGCTATATATTATATACTGCTGGTCTTCAAACTGTGCAAAAATGAAATGCACCACAGGTATGGATGGATAGTATACTTGACGACACAGAGGTAGGTACAGCAGTGGCCTACTGTACAGTACTGCTATATATTATATACTGGTGGTCAGCAAACTGTGCAAAACTGAAATGCACCACAGGTATGGATGGATAGTATACTTGACGACACAGAGGTAGGTACAGCAGTGGCCTACTGTACAGTACTGCTATATATTATATACTGGTGGTCAGCAAACTGTGCAAAACTGAAATGCACCACAGGTATGGATGGATAGTATACTTGATGACACAGAGGTAGGTACAGCAGTGGCCTACTGTACCGTAATGCTATATATTATATACTGGTGGTCAGCAAACTGTGCAAAACTGAAATGCACCACAGGTATGGATGGATAGTATACTTGTCGACAGAGAGGTAGGTACAGCAGTGGCCTACTGTACCGTAATGCTATATATTATATACTGGTGGTCAGCAAACTGCAAAACTGAAATGCACCACAGGTATGGATGGATAGTATACTTGCCGACACAGAGGTAGGTACAGCAGTGGCCTACTGTACCGTACTGCTATATATTATATACTGGTGGTCAGCAGACTGTGCAAAACTGAAATGCACCACAGGTATGGATGGATAGTATACTTGACGACACAGAGGTAGGTACAGCAGTGGCCTACTGTACCGTACTGCTATATATTATATACTGGTGGTCAGCAAACTGTGCAAAACTGAAATGCACCACAGGTATGGATGGATAGTTTACTTGATGACACAAAGGTAGGTACAGCAGTGTCCTACTGTACCGTAATGCTATATATTATATACTGGTGGTCAGCAAACTGTGCAAAAATGAAATGCACCACAGGTATGGATGGATAGTATACTTGATGACACAGAGGTAGGTACAGCAGTGGCCTACTGTACCGTATTGCTATATATTATATACTGGTAGTCAGCAAACTGTGCAAAACTGAAATGCACCACAGGTATGGATGGATAGTATACTTGACGACACAGAGGTAGGTACAGCAGTGGCCTACTGTACCGTACTGCTATATATTATATACTGGTGGTCAGCAAACTGTGCAAAACTGAAATGCACCACAGGTATGGATGGATAGTATACTTGACGACACAGAGGTAGGTACAGCAGTGGCCTACTGTACCGTACTGCTATATATTATACACTGGTGCTCAGCAAACTGTGCAAAACTGAAATGCACCACAGGTATGGATGGATAGTATACTTGACGACACAGAGGTAGGTACAGCAGTGGCCTACTGTACCGTAATGCTATATATTATATACTGGTGGTCAGCAAACTGTGCAAAACTGAAATGCACCACAGGTATGGATGGATAGTATACTTGACGACACAGAGGTAGGTACAGCAGTGGCCTACTGTACCGTACTGCTATATATTATATACTGGTGGTCAGCAAACTGTGCAAAACTGAAATGCACCACAGGTATGGATGGATAGTATACTTGACGACACAGAGGTAGGTACAGCAGTGGCCTTCTGTACCGTACTCCTATATATTATATACTGGTGGTCAGCAAAATTATGCACTGTACTCCTACTATATACTGTCTACAATGCAGCACAGATATGGAGTGTTTTTCAGGCAGACAACGTATACTGGTGGTCACTGGTCAGCAAAACTCTGCACTGTACTCCTCCTATATAATATTATACTGGTGGTCCCCAGTCCCCACAATAAAGCAGCACACTGAGCACAGATATGGAGTATTTTTCAGGCAGACAACGTATACTGGTGGTCACTGTCAGCAAAACTCTGCACTGTACTCCTGCTATATAATACAGCTGCTCCCCAGTCCCCACAATTAAGCAGTGTGAGCACAGATATATGCAGCACACTGAGCACAGATAAGGAGCGTTTTTTTCAGGCAGAGAACGGATAAAACTGGTGGTCACTGATCAGCAAAACTCTGCACTGTACTCCTCCTATATTATACAGCTGCTCCCCAGTCCTCCCCAATTTAAGCAATAAAGCACAATCAAGTTCAACAATAAATGGAGAGGACGCCAGCCACGTCCTTTCCCTAACATTTCCAATGCACGAGTGAAAATGGCGGCGACGCGCGGCTGCTTATATAGAATCCGAATCTCGCGAGAATCCGACAGCGTGATGATGACGTTCGGGCGCGCTCGGGTTAACCGAGCCATACGGGAGAATCCAAGTATGCCTCGGACCCGTGTAAAATGGGTGAAGTTCGGGTGGGTTCGGTTTCCGAGGTACCGAACCCGCTCATCACTAGTTAAAAGGGGACACTGTCTGCCATGATGTGTAAAAAGGGCTCTACCTGGTGTAGTGGTGCTACTGTGCGGCGTAATTTGAATAATGGAGACTACTGTACACTGTAATATGAATTGGTATTATTTTGTGGCCACATCCCTTCCCCATGAAGCCACGCCCTATATTTTTTGCATGCGCCTATGGTGCGCACTGCCCCTATTTTACATAAAGGGGGGTACTGATGCTGTCTCTTGCACACAGCGCTAAAATGTCTAGTTACGGCACTGTTGCTAGGTATCTATTTCCCTGGCCCTGAGCAGGTCACCCTCACCAGTTCCTCTCCAGCACAGTGCCGCCATTGCATCCAAATAATCACCCCCCTCTCCACATCCTAAATCTAGGACACATCCACATCCTAAACCTGAACGGATCCCATCTGTATGTGTATCTCTACCCTGTTACAGTATGTCATACTGTACTTTGCATCCCTGAGAGCCGCTGAATATTGTATATCTATATCTATATATCTATATACACACGTTTCTTTTAAAGAATGCACTCACCAGACTTGTCCTTGATGAAGAAAGTGGTTTTTATTCCAACCTCATATCACTACAGGGTCCAGGTCCTGGACCCTGTAGTGATATGAGGTTGGAATAAAAACCACTTTTTTCATCATGGACATGTCTGTTGAGTGCATTCTTTAAAAGAAACGTACACATTGGGACCTTGCCTGGATTGGAAAGTCTCTAGAATATGCACCCCAGTGGGTGTGGTCAGGAATTTTGTGAGTGCAACCTTATGTACTAATTTTACACACATATATATATATATATATATATATATATATATATACACACACACACACACACACATATATATAGTATTGTCCAAGGTCCGGCACTCCCATCCACCAAATTGCAACTTAAGCCGGTGCCCTCACATGAAACATGTAGGAAAAGCGCGGGTGCGGCACTCGGATTCACAGCAGCATAAAAACAGACAGAGACTGCACTCGGATTCACAGCAGCATAAAAACAGACAGAGACTGTATTCTTCAATCAATTTGAAGAATACAGTCTCCGTCTGTTTTTATGCTGCTGTGAATCCGAGTGCCGCACCCGCGCTTTACCTATATATACAGTTGTGCTCATAAGTTTACATACCCTAGCAGAATTTGTGATTTTCTGGCCATTTGTCAGAGAATATGAATGATAACTCACAAACTTTTCTTTCACTCATGGGTAGTGGTTGGGTGAAGGCATTTATTGTCAAACAACTGTGTTTACTCTTTTTAAATCATAATGACAACAGAAACTACCTAAATGACCCTGATCAAAAGTTTACATAGAAGGTCAAAAGAAAACAAGAACATTCCCTGTATTGGGCACACTCGGACTGTAATACTTTCATCAAGTCAAATATCTGTCATGATAGATGACCACAAATTCTAAAATATTACTTTTTTTTTAGGATCTTTTAAAACATAAGCGAAATATGGTGCATGTGAATAAAGTTGTGAAAAATAATAAAGTGAATTAAAAAGCTTAGCCACTGTGATTATTGGCCCTCATTCCGAGTTGATCGCAGAGATTCATCGCATCGCAAACGGCTCGAAAACAAGTAAACGCGCATGCACAAAAGCGTAAATACGCATGCGCAAGCAGAGCGATACGACACTTGTGCAGAAATACAACAAAGAAAACTGCTCGTAACACAGAAACGAAAACGGGGAGTGGCGAAGGCGTGACAGAGGCGCGACTTCGCATTCTGACGACATGGGCGTGAAAGTGGGCGTCTAGTGTGGGAGTATGCAACTAGCAGTAGGCGTGTTTTTCGCAAAAATGCTTTTTCGCAATAAAAATTAACATAGCAAAGCCTCGCTATCTTGCTGCAGCAGCCGAGTAGGTCTGCAGTTACTCTGCATTTGCGAACTAGTGTTACAAGTGTGTATGCACTAATTACCAGTTAATTGGAGAGCACATTCATCTGTTTTCCAATTACTTGCTAAACACTGCTCTGCTGAAGTACTTCAAACAGCAATTCTAAGCACTTATAAATCTGTCACGCTGCCAAATATGGCTTTTATTTTTGTTCAAGTTTTGTTTTTTAAAAATTATGTTAAGTGCATTCTTTAATGTTTTAAATACTACAAAATGCAAACAACTGAAATTAACCAAACTTCTAAACTACATCAGCAACATGTAAACTACATAAAATGTTACCTTTGTATATCCCAAATATCAGGACCAACATAATGCAGCACACACTTAACATAAAACTTTTATCTTTGTTTTGAATATCTGTCAAGGTTTAAATTTCTGTCCTGTTGCCCATAGTAATATCAAACCTGAGTTGTGTCTTTTTTTGTAATATGGCAATTAAAGTGTGGTGCAAGTCAAACCTGTTGCATTTTTCAAGATGCATTTTTTTTTTCCTTGTTCCCCAAGTGTCTATATGCTTTGCTAAACTTTCAAGGACTAAGATTAACATAATGCATTAACTTAAATAAAGGACACATTTTTTTTTTTTACAATAATTTATTACTACTGTAATATATTTCGTGATCAAAACAACATGGCTACAGGTGAGTATCACAGGCAAAGATGGACCAAGCAGCAAGCAGATGGCATTGACACAAATGACATAGCAGAACTCAGTACTAGGGAAACTCCAGCTTCTGACAAAATAATATTTTTTAAATAAATAAATAATATGGTGTAAACACCCTGCCAGACAAATATATTTGGGGAACTGAGAAAGATTCATGAGCCACCACACACACACAACAATACACAGCACACTAGGATGAGGAAGATGGCTCTGGTGTACTTGGAAAAAAGCTCACAGGCTACAAATATCTCAAAAAACAAATAATACATTTCACTAAGAGGGAGTTAGCCATTCTGGCCACACAAGCCTACACAAAAAATACATAGAGACAACATGTAAAACATGGGTGCTGCCCATCTGGAGAGACATCACTTTCTTCTTTTTTTCCCCGCCTGATGCTGTTCTTCTTGGCTTGGTCTGCGGAGCGACCTTTGTGGGCCCTGCCCAGTGGGATCTTCTTCCTGGGCAGGGGCAGGGGAGGGAGCCGATGTGGCTGGCTCTCTGCCACTGTGGGCAAGGGAGACAGCGATGGCCTGGAGCCCTTGAAAGATGTTATTTGCAAGGCTTTGGAATGAGGAGGCAAGTTGATCTTGTCCCTGCCTGATCTCTGCCAGACCTTGGCAGAGTTGAGCCACACCTTGCTCCACACTGGTTCTGTGCTCTGTGAGCCGGACAGCTATCTGGCTTACCTCCCGGATCATCCTGTCCTGAAATGCATTTAGGCTCTCACCATACCTAGCAATTTCAAGCAGGATCTCCGGGATAGCAGAGGGTTGGGTGGGGGGGGGCCAGTTGGAACCTGGATAGGTGGGATTTGGGGTCCCACACTACCCGAGCCACTAGGTCCCTCCACCTCAGCCTCAGCCACATAACCCTCCTGTGACTCGACCTGATCACCCCCCTGTGCTGTGTTATGTGCAAAGCAAATAGAAGAATGTGTGGGAAAAAGAGTAGAAAAAAATAATATGAGACTTTTGTATTTTACAAAAATTCCAAAATAAAATATGTGTGTAAACTTACCTGGCAAGTCATGTGCCGTCAGGATTTCAGGCAGGTCCGTGTCCATATGAGACACTCCTTGCCCCTCCTCATAACTCACAGAGTCCATCGCTATCTCCTCCAACTCTGTATACTCCACAGCGACAGCTGGTCCTCCACCTGCAGCCCTTGAGGCATTCCACTCCGCAGCCCTCTTGCCCTTCAGGCGGGATTTGAAGTCGGCCCAACTACATATGTTTAGAAAAATAGGGGCAAGGAAGAGTATTAATATTTTTGGTAATAATATATAGGACACATGTTCTGCTTTTGTTTGCTATACACAACATCACATGTAACTACCTTTTGATGAATACTTAGCACAGATAATGGACTGCCAAGATGCACTTACCGTCGTCTAACTTCCTGTGATGTTCGGACGATAGAGCCGACTTCATTCACAGAATGAGTGATGTCCCTCCAGATGCGATCTTTCGTAGCAGCACCCATGTTTTTCGGTCCTCTATGTATTTTTGACATGGCCTGCGTGACCAAAACACGCAACTCCCTCTTAGTGAATGCTGGCTGCCTTTTTTTACGTCTTGAAGTAGCCTGTGAGCTTTGGTCCTGTTGCTCCTCACCATCTTCCTCGTCACTAGCAGCTTCTGTATGTTGTTGTTGTGTGGCTAATGCTGAATCTCCCTCAGTTTGCCCAGTATGTGTGTCTGGCAGGGTAACCCCACTTAACTGTTGGGTATCAGAAGCTGGAATGTCTCTAGTACTGAGTCCTGCTTCTTCAGAATCTGCAGAGGCGGATTCCAGCATTCGCCGCTGCAATGCGATACGTCTTTGTGCCAATTCTGCCTGCTGCCGCTGCAAGCGGTCCATCTCTGCTGCTAAAAACTCACGAGTAGCCATGTTGGTAATGACATGTTTGTACGCACAGGTGTGTAAGTTTTTATAGCTGCGTGCGGCGCGTAAATTCACACAGGTGTAAATTATGCTAATAGTGTGCCTGATTGTACTGCTTATTTAAGAGGCTGGTTTGCAAGCTGTGTGAGTGGGTGTATGATGAAAGTAGCTGCTGTGTTTTTTCAGAGAAGGTGCTCGTCTTTTGTTGTACTTTGCAGAGTGAGTATTTTTGCAGTGTCAAGCATACAGGTGTCCGTTTATTAGCTTATAACATGTAGAGCGTAGTGCGCTTTTTTGGCGAAGTTTATTTTGTGAGTATTCCTACATTATTCAATTTTAAAGGCAAGTATGTATGGTGGTGCAATGGAGGTGGGTTTCTGTATTTGGGAGGATATCTGTTTGTTATGTAAATGGTTTAGTATGCCATATGTTTTTTATTTCTTACCTGTCCTTTACAGTGTGTATGTTATATTTTGTAGCAAGTTTTTTTGTGCTCTTAGCCTCCTTGTGTGTCTCTTGTAGGTGACTGTTTGGATTTTGTATCCTTATTTTGTTTGGGGCCAATTAGCCTTTTTCCTTTGTTGAATTTTCTGAAGCAAGTGTTTTTGCATTTATTGTGCAGGTAAGTACCCTATCCCTGTGTGTGTTTTTATTTTGTGTAATTGTCTATATGATCTCTTAGCCTTCTTGTGTGTCTCTTGTAGGTGACTGTTTGGATTTTGTATCCTTATTTTGTTTGGGGCCAATTAGCCTTTTTCCTTTGTTGAATTTTCTGAAGCAAGTGTTTTTGCATTTATTGTGCAGGTAAGTACCCTATCCCTGTGTGTGTTTTTATTTTGTGTAATTGTCTATATGATCTCTTAGCCTCCTTGTGTGTCTCTTGTAGGTGACTGTTTGGATTTTGTATCCTTATTGTGTTTGGGGCCAATTAGCCTTTTTCCTTTGTTGAATTTTCTGAAGCAAGTGTTTTTGCATTTATTGTGCAGGTAAGTACCCTATCCTTGTGTGTCCTGGAGTATGTGTGTGTAAAAAGTGTGTATCTTATGTTTTTTTGCACATTAATGTATGTAGTAGATTTTTAATTTTGTTTTACCAAGTTATTTTTTTGATCAAAGTAGGGCTGTTCTTGGCTGTAATACCTACTAAAGGGCCACCTTTTTTTTGGGGGGGGTCTCGAATTCGAAAACTCATTTACATTATTCTTACTTAGTTGTTAGAATATATTTTGTTGCTGTTATTATATGGGTATGTTTGTAATCTTTTGGAATTGTGATGTTAACGTATGTTGGAAATACTTAGCTAATTTTTTCTTTTTCTTTTTTTTCCAAATTTGAAATTATGACCCGTCATTTATTAATGAAGAAATGTCGTATGCTCCTGGAGTAAGTTAACACCCATACACTTTTACTTTGATTATGGCTGACAATGTGTGTTTAGAATTTTCTTTGTATAATCTGTTTTTATTTAGGTACAACATAGCAATATAAAGATTGCATCACATTTTAACAGATGAGGGAGAAAGACATCAGGGCACAAACGAAGGTCTAATACATCATAGCCTTGAAAAGTAGAGAGGCATAACATCCCCATCGCTGGGGGGTTAGTATAGGCATTAGCGTAAGTAAGTGTTTACATAACATTCGTCTGGTATCCTTTCGTCCTCTGTCAATACTATATTATAATTGCAATCTCAAATAGCATTGTATAGAAGCTATAGAGAAAGGAGAGGGAGGAAATGAGAGGGATAGTAGAGAAAAAACAGAGTGTGACCAAACTAGGGGGGACAATTGAGTTGAGGAGGGGGTGGGGTGCAGACTATTCGTTCGATCAATTGTGCGTTGAGATCATTTGGCAGCGTAGACATAATCCTTGTAGTCCTTAGAGGACACATACTCTATCCAGGGCATCCACATGGTCATAAACTCCGATAGTTTATCTCTGGAGACCAGAAGAATGTTTTCCATATTCATGTAATGATTAATTCTGTTAAACCATAGTTTCCTAGTGGGTGGGAGTTGTGATCTCCATAATGTGGGGATGATTGCCCTCGCTGCATTAGACAGGTGCCGAAGTAACGACGTGTTGTGTTGAGCCAGTGAGATAGAGGAATGGGAGAGTAGCCAGAATGCTGGGTCTGTGGGGACGGGTGTATGAAGTATAGCTTGGGAAGTGGATATAATATCCTTCCAGAATGGTTTTAGTAGGGGACAATCCCACCAGATATGCATCAAGGTGCCTGTAGCGCCGAGACATCTCCAGCATCTGTCAGTCACTCCAGGGTACATGAAGTGGAGGAGAGAGGGATGCCTATACAATCTCATTAAGAGCTTATATTGGGTTTCCCTAACTTGTATGCAGACTGAGCTTTTGTGGGATTTGAGAAATATCGTCTGCCAGTCTTTATCTGTCAGGGAGATCCCGAGATCTGTTTCCCAGGCCAGCTTGAAGGGAATGGGTGTCTGGGCGTTTGGGGTCTGTAGTAGTTTATAAAGTGAGGAAATAGTATGCTGGGGGGGGCATGTGGCGACACACATCCTCTCGAACTGTGTTAACTCGCGTGAGGCTCGGAGATACCTACGCTCCGAATGCAAGAAGTGTCTAAGCTGTAGGTATTTCCAAAAGTCACGTTGTGGAACTTCCCATTTTAACCGTATGTCTGAGAATTGTTTGACTCCTGTGGAGGTTGCCATCTGACCCACTCTAAAGAGGCCCTCGAGGGCCCATTCACGGAAGTGGGAGGGAGTAAAACCGGGCTGAAAATCGGGGTTTGCTAAAAAAGAGGTCAATGGGCCAAAATCGGAAGAGAGAAAGGGCCAGCGGCGCGCCTTTTTCCAAAACGATAGGGTCGCCGTGATAGTTGGGTGAGGGGAAGGGGGTTTAGGCAGGGATGGGAGCCAGGGAAAAATCTCTGGGAATTGTTGCATATATAGCCCCTCTATATCCACCCATTGCTTCGTTTCCCGACTCCTCGTCCAGTCCAGAACCCTATTGAGCATTATTGCCCAATAGTAGCCTCTGATGTCAGGCAATTGGAAACCACCGTTTCGGGTAGAGCGGATCATGATGGATCGGCTTATTCTTGGCCTTCTCCGGGACCAGATAAATTGTTGTATTAACAGTTGGATGGATCTGAACCAGGAGTCCGGAATCTGTATGGGAAGGGTCTGTAATTTGTAGAGTAGTTTGGGGAGGGTATTCATCTTTACAACGTTCACCCTTCCCAACCAAGAGAGTGGTTTGAGGTACCATCTGCTATAATCAGCTCTAAGTGTTCTAAGGAGGGGGGTAAAGTTTAAGGTGTATAAGTGAGATAGGTCATTTGGCAACTGTATTCCAAGGTAAGACAGATGAGAAGTGTTCCAATTAAAGGGGAAGGATCTTTTAAGTTCGGCTACGGTTTCGGGGGGAGAGGAGATATTCAAGGCGCATGATTTGGACATGTTGATTTTAAAGTTGGAGAGTGAACCGAAGTGGGAGAGCTCTCGCATAAAGTGGGGGAGGGAGGAGGTCGGGTGCGTTATTGTGGCTAGCAGGTCGTCCGCGAATAGGGAAAGTTTGTGTTCTGTATCGCCAATCGTCAAGCCCGTAATACCGTTATTGGCCCTAATGGCTCTAGCGAAAGCCTCGATACAGAGAACAAACAATAGAGGGGATAGCGGGCATCCTTGTCGTGTCCCATTGCCTATGGGAAAAGGATCAGACAATGATCCGTTTACTCGTACCCGTCCTGTGGGGGATCTATAAAGGCTCATTATCCTGTTAAACATCTGGGGACCCAATCCAATATGCTCCAGCACAGACCTCATAAAGCCCCAGCCAACTCGATCAAAGGCCTTTTCGGCGTCAGTGGACAATAACACTGTGGGCTGGCCGCCCCGGGACGCGATATGAATCAAGCTCAACACCTTAGTGGTATTGTCTTTGGCCTCGCGACCCGGGACGAACCCCACCTGATCGCTGTGGATCAAGGAAGGCAGGAATGTGTTCAGTCTGTTTGCCATTAATTTTGCAAAGAGCTTGACATCGACATTTAGGAGTGATATGGGTCTGTAGCTGGAGCACAACGAGGGGTCCTTGCCAGGTTTAGGCAGCACGGAGATATGCGCCTCCAAGGATTGGTTGGAGAAGTGGGTGTTTGCGGATATTGAATTAAAGGCCTGGAGGAGATAAGGGGATGTGAGGTCCCTGAATTGTTTATAGTAGGTGAGGGTAAAGCCATCTGGTCCTGGGCTCTTGCCAGACGGGGTCATGGCCAGGGCATTCTCCAGTTCTTGTTGGGTGAAAGGTAATTCCAGAGCCTCCCTATCCGAAGGGGACAGGACAGGGTAGGACACCTTTTCTAGGTACGCCTTTGCCCGCGATAAGTCGCACAGAGAGGCGGTATTATCCGGTCGATTTTCTAGATTATATAAAAGGGAGTAGTATTGTTTGAAGCTTGCCGATATTTCTGGGGTTTTGAATCGGAGATTGTTCCCATGATCTTTTACAGTGTTAATAAACAGGGAGGTACGCTGGGCCTTAAGGGCTTGGGCCAAAAGGCGACCAGGTTTATTACCCCACTGGTAGTATTTAGAGTTACATTTTCGGACGGATAATTGGATACCATCAGTAAGGGTTTTCTTTATTTGGGCCCGCGTTTCTAGGAGAGCTAGGTAATCAGACTCCGAAAGGGTCGATTTATGTAGGGATTCAAGGTGGTGTAGCTTGGCTAATAATTTTGGTGAGTAGTGCGGATTTCTGTTTCTTCACAAATGTCCCCAATTGTATGAGTTTACCTCGTATGGTACATTTGTGTGCTTCCCATAGGGTAATTTTTGAGACATCTGCTGTGTCGTTAATGGAGAAGAATTCGGTCAGGGCTTTTTCTATTTCGCCCCTGCAATACTGGTCTTGCAACAGTGATTCATTGAGACGCCAGGTCCATTGACCTGGGGTCGTCTGTGGGGTTGAGAGTGTCAGGTATACAGGGGCATGGTCGGACCAGGTTATCGGGCCTATGGAGGAGTCTATCAGTAAGGGAAGATGTCTGTGATCTAGAAATAAATAATCGAGGCGGGAATATACTTTGTGTGGAGGGGAGTAGAAGGAGTAATCTCTAGTTGAGGGGTGAAGAACCCGCCAGGAGTCAGCTAGTTGGAGGTCATGAAACAGTCGTCTAACCTGTCGGTATTGGCGCTGTGAGGTCCGGGGGGCGTTGGAAGATGAGTCCAATGATGGATCCATTATCCAGTTCAGGTCTCCTCCGAGGACGGTCACACCTGAAAGGAGTGGTTCAATTCGGGAGAGTGCATTGCGGAAGAATGGGACCTGATCCTTGTTTGGGGCGTAAATTGCAATAAATGTGTATGGACAGGAACCTATTTTACAACGCACCATCAGGAGACGGCCCGGGATCAGTTTATGGACTGACACATCTGACAGCTGGAGGGTCCTGGTGAATACTATCGCCACGCCCTTTGATTTAGTGTCTGGGTTGTTATTGTAAAAAGCCTGGGGGTACCGGTAATTAGTCAAAGGGGGGTTCTTAGCTGAGATTTTAAAATGCATCTCCTGGACCATTGCAACATCTACTCTATCAGCCCATAGGGACCTTAAAAAGGATGATCTTTTCTCCGGTACATTGAGGCCCTTCGCATTGATTGAGGCGACTTTAAGTTTGCCTACGGACGTCATGGGGGATAAGTGCTATGGTGGAATGCGTTGAGTCCAGAATGGTCAGGGAAAGGGAAGAGAGAGGGGAAGGAAAGAAGAAAAGGAGGACTGGGCATGGAAAAAAGGAGATCAATGAGAACATTCAAAAAACATTCAGAAAAAACCCGCATTGGGATAACCATTCCGTCTAAGGATTGGGTATCCAAAAGGCTAAACAGCCAGGGGCGGGTGTGGGGCGAGCAAGGGAGCCGCCGCCAAGGGCATGAGAAAAATGAGAGAAGACATCTTATTAAGCAAAATACTTATATAAGCTGAACTGAGTGTACATGATAAACTGTAAACCTTATATCTCGTCAACAAGAGGAAATCTTCAAATAGTGAAAACTGTAATAAATCTCGTGTTAATTGAACAGAGAATAGTAACAATAGTCAAAAGACCCAGAACGTGTGGGGGAAGTGAGGCCGGAACCTCTGTTACAGCCGGAGGTCACGTGTAGGTTCTTCAGTGGCGTGTAATGAGATTGCGCTGTAATCTATGAACGGTAACACTGTGTAACCTGTAATGGCATCTAAAGTAGAACTCGGACAAGCAGAGGGTCTAGGTTAACCATTCAGGGGACAGGTGATTCCTTGTTGGGGGAAGGACTTTTAGCGCTCTTCCCTCCACTTCCAAGGCGGTCCCAGGTTCAGGGGTTGGAAGGATGGTAACTCTGGAATAGGGAAGTCCCAATCGCGTAGATCGGGTTTTGGTATGCCAAGTCCCGTGCAGAACTCTGGTAGGTCCGAGTAGGAGTTGAGAGTGTGGGTTTTTCCAGAAGAGGAGACCTGTAGGCTGAAGGGGAAGCCCCACCGGTATTTCAACTGACGTTTGCGGAATTCTTCCGTCAGGGGTTTGAGGGCTTTCCGTTGTTGTAGTGTGTGCCAGGACAAGTCTTGGTAAATTTGTATCACAGAGCCATTGAAGTCCACCCCATCAAGTTGACGGACTTTGCGCATGATATCCTCTTTTTGGGAGAAATAATGCAACCTGCATATGACATCGCGTGGTCTATCCGCGGAGAGGCCTCTTGGTTTCAGGGCACGGTGGGCCCTGTCAAAGGTGATGTTATCATTGGGATCGTTGCCCAGGATCTCGTTGAAGATCTTCGTAAGGGCGTCGATCAGCGCCGTTGGAGGGACCTCTTCCGGTAGGCCCCGTACGCGGATATTGTTTCGCCTCCCTCTGTTGTCCAAATCTGTCAACCGCAGCTGTAGGGAGCGGATCTCCGATGATTGGGTTTCGATAACGGTCGTCAGTGATTGCAGGAATGTATCTGAGGAGGTTTGGTGATCTTCCAGGCTCGATACTCGTTCAGATATGTGTGTAATGTCCTGTCTCATGGCAGCTAGTTCGCGTCTCACCGTATCTTGTAAATCTTGTTAAGTGGGTAGGGTCTTCATGTAAGCCAATATGTCTTGTAGATCCTTGCTACCCGATGAAAGAGCTTGCGGTGCATCCGCGTTTAGGGGAGATGGGTGAGGGGCTGGTGAAAGAGATGGGGGAGTTGCTGCAGGGGGGTTATCAGTTGGAGCGGGAGAGGTAGGTTGTAGAAAAGGCCTCATTGCAGATTGCGACATGTTCCCCCGGAGAGTTGGTTTGCCTGTCTTTTGAGAAGATTTCTTATTCTTGGGCATCGCTTAAGTAGCCTAATTTCCCTGTGTCGAGTTGACGAGGTAACGCTTGATCACATGTTCAACAGGAGAGTGCCTTCAGCGGTACGGCTCCCCGTGGGTTGGCTTCAGCAGCACATTACGGCATTAATGGCCGTTGCAGCTGGTTCAGGCGCATATCTTATAACGTCATAGGCTCTGAAATATCGAGGTGGGACCATGTAATTTCTTTTATGTAAATAGAGATATTTTCTACCATTAAATTATCTCAGGTTAACCACTAGGGGGAGCCCTTGGCTGGGGTTTTGCTATGGAGCCTGTGGTATGATGAGCCCTGATGTCTGCCGGGCAATGTGTCCGAAGGGAGTCCCTGGACCCTGGACGAGAACCAGGCCTCAGCCTGCAGGAAGGGGGTGGGGGTCTCCTCTAGCTCCAAGAATCCGACCCCAGAAGCAGAGGTGTGACTAAATCCCCCCCAGCAGGTAAGCAGGAGTGAGGTGGTGGGGAGAGAGTGTGTACTCTCGCTTATCCGGCGGGGCCGCAAGGCAGCGATCTCCGGCTAGAGCAGGTGCCCAGGGGTGCAGCGGGTCCCGAGGCCCGCGCGGCGTGTGGCAGGAGGGGATGACGCGTCTCCTCCTAATGATGGTCCGGCGGCCTGGCGGTCCGGGCGGGTGAGGCCTACGCGTCTCGGAGCTGCGAGCGGGAGGCGGCGGGTCAGTGTGAGCGGCCGGGGTGACGACCGCAGGGCTGGCTCCGGCTATGGAGCAAACTCACCGCTGCAGGTAGGAACCATCTCTAGGTCTTGTAAGCTGGTCCCGATGGATGCAGGGAGGGATGTCCGGTCTCAGCAAGATGCCCGTGTGCGCCGGGCGGGACCGTCCGGCCTCCGTTCCACTCCAGGCCCCGGCTTCTGTTTGGGGAGGTAGGCCGCAATCCGCAGGAGCGCTTAAAAGCGCTCCCTGACTCCGCGGGCTCCCCAGGTGTCAGTAGCAGGGTCAGGCAAGCCTATGGGGTGACTTTTTGGCTAGATGGGGATGCCGAAATAGGGGGTGAGGAGGCTTTATAAGTGCCGTTCAGGGAAAGCTGAGGTGCTGCACTTCTTCCCAGGTTGCCAGCCGTGTGTTTAGAATGTAATCATTTTTAATAATATTCTTACCTTCATTTTAAGTTGGTGATGTCCATTTATGTGGCTGCTGAAGCCCTCCCACCCCAACCCACGGAACCACTCCCACCCCAACCGCTGCAAGCCCTCCAACCACAACCGGCTCCTCATCAACCAAGGCAACGGAGGCGTGCTAGGCCACCAATTTTCCGTACCCGTATCCTCCTTTTTGGGATGCCGGATGATGTGGTTTTGCGCAGATACAGGCTGCCACCTCATCTAATCCTAGACACTCTCTCCATAATAGAGAGTGATCTTGCACATTCCATTCAGTATCCTACAGCAATACCAGCATTGACACAATTCCTTGTTGTGTTACATTTTGTTGCCACTGGGTCATACCAGCATGTTGTGGGAGATCTGGTTGGCATGTCGCAGGGCCAATTCAGTAAGGTCCTGCGGCGTGTCAGCCAGGCTTTCATCAAGCGTGTGAAGCAATTTATTGCTAGGCCTTTGGATGTTGGGGTCCTAGATGTGGTGAAGCGGCAATTTGAGGAAGGTGGTAGTCGCTTCCCACATGTTCTGAGGGTAGGGGGAAAAGGGGAAGCTACTGCACTAGTATAATGTTGTGTATTATTTATGTATTTTTATTATTCTAAACCCCATATTATTTTCTGTTTCATAAATTTGAATTAGTTATGGGGGTGCTGCCACACACCTAAGTGTTACCAACTTTGCAGAACTTGTATACCAAAAAGAAAAAAGGATTGGTCTCAAGTGGCGCACAAAAACAATTCAACAATTACCTAAAATGTAACTTTTATTTCAGTTCATCTAAAAAGACCTGTAACTGTGAAATATTAAAACCAACATATAATGACAAAACATAGTGTGATAATTAAAAACACACGCTGCACTCTGAGTGTCATGCACTGCTGCTTTATTTACCTTTTGGGTACAATGACCTCTATGTGTTTTATGTGTATTTTCTGATATTGTGTGAATAAAGATATACCAGTATCCGTATTGCAATCTGTCTCTGTTTTGAATCAATTACCAAATTCTCCAGTATATTATGAGATATTATGTCTCATCTGGGATTTTTCAATGTATCTGTGTCAGTACACTTGCTCCAGGATTTTGCTGGCTGCTGGCTGATGAACCCCTATCTCATATATCCACAGATTTTACTCTGCAAAGTACATATTTTGGATTACAGTTTCCCGCAGTTTATTGTTTGTTTCTTATTCCTTAATATCACCTTGTATGATCAATTAGGATTCCATATTATCAACTAGTGCTCTCAATCAATGTAGTCAGCACTGTTGGTGTAAGGAAAAGATGCTATATCTTACTGTTGGTACATTCCACCTTTTATTACAGTAATTATAGCTTTTATTTTCAACTCAAATGGTATCCACTAGGTGAGAGTGTATTATTCTCTAAGGTGTTAATTATATCACTGCGTACTGCTCCTTTTTATTGCAGAGAAATAGTACTTTATTGTGAGAAATTCATTCAGGGGGATCCACTGCTCTATATATGCAGCTTTACCCTGGAATAAGTGAGTTGACACATAAATTTGTTTCCAAAATAATCCACTCGTTTGTTTCTCTCTGGAGATTCGGTTATTTTAGTAACAGATTTGTTGCATTTTGTCTATTTACAGTCTGGGGTTATTGGGTACACTTGATGCTTAATGTGTATCAACCTCCTGCCCTTCCACCTCTATTAATACATAATTGTTTGCAGTGTATACAGAGCAGCTGCCTGCTACTGAATTTTGTGTGAGGGCAGTAATGGTTTCCTATTCAGCAATAAACAGTTTCAGCTCTCTAATCTATATTTAGTGTCTTATAATACTGTATTCAGTTCTCTATAAACTGCTGCTGGTGGCTGGATGCTAGATATACTTGTAAGCAGGCAGTTGTTCACTTAACATGTATTTAGTGTATGTCGCTTACAATGTATTCCACACACTTGCATCAATTAGTTATTGGATACAATCTGCATCTCTCAGCCAATTAACTAGAGACAGCCGTGGTTTCATACCCTATCATATTGTATTTAGCTTTAGAATCCTGTAATACACCACGGGCACCTCTATATATGCAGTCTATGCAGGAGTATATTAGACACTACAGTATGTCTCTCTTCTAATAATAGACTTTCTAGATAGCTGTTTACTTTTGCTGCTAATTGTTAGACTCGCCACCCCTCTGTATCAGGAGTACATTAATGGTCACAATCACACTCAGACATATACACATATATTTAGCATGCATGCATTATTCCCACTCTAGTGCAGCGTGAACCGCCGACGCGCGTTTCACAGAGTGTTTTTTCAGGGCTAACCCGAATGTCTCCGGTAACCGGATTATCACGGTACCGCTGCTCCAATCACGGCCCGATTTCAGGGTCACGTGATTTCTTAATCCAATCGCAGCGCGGCACCTATGTTAGAGACTCAGACAAAATGTCTCCAATCACGTGTTATTAGTATTAATGTAATCAATTTAATATAAAATAACGAAATCTATAATAGCTTTCTCATGTATAAGATAGAAGGTATAATTATACCATCACAGTAAGGATACAAGTAGAAGAAATAATTATGTAATATGATCAAAAGCAAGGGAACCTCTCCATCTAATATATGGACCAAAACAGAGTAGGCGATCAAGAAACGGAATACATATGAGGGGACACATTTACAATATTGGATTTACTCCTAGTGAACAAAATGCATGTTATAGGATTGGTCTGGAGAAACCATGTGATATAACAGACTCTATATATAGGAATCCCATTGTAAGTGTCAAACCGAGTCATGTGACCGGGAACCCACAGTAGGAGACACCATTCTAACAGTGTCCTTCCCTCTAGCAAACAGTACTACAGGTTCCATGATAGGTCTAGGGACAACACGTGATTGGAGACATTTTGTCTGAGTCTCTAACATAGGTGCCGCGCTGCGATTGGATTAAGAAATCACGTGACCCTGAAATCGGGCCGTGATTGGAGCAGCGGTACCGTGATAATCCGGTTACCGGAGACATTCGGGTTAGCCCTGAAAAAACACTCTGTGAAACGCGCGTCGGCGGTTCACGCTGCACTAGAGTGGGAATAATGCATGCATGCTAAATATATGTGTATATGTCTGAGTGTGATTGTGACCATTAATGTACTCCTGATACAGAGGGGTGGCGAGTCTAACAATTAGCAGCAAAAGTAAACAGCTATCTAGAAAGTCTATTATTAGAAGAGAGACATACTGTAGTGTCTAATATACTCCTGCATAGACTGCATATATAGAGGTGCCCGTGGTGTATTACAGGATTCTAAAGCTAAATACAATATGATAGGGTATGAAACCACGGCTGTCTCTAGTTAATTGGCTGAGAGATGCAGATTGTATCCAATAACTAATTGATGCAAGTGTGTGGAATACATTGTAAGCGACATACACTAAATACATGTTAAGTGAACAACTGCCTGCTTACAAGTATATCTAGCATCCAGCCACCAGCAGCAGTTTATAGAGAACTGAATACAGTACTATAAGACACTAAATATAGATTAGAGAGCTGAAACTGTTTATTGCTGAATAGGAAACCATTACTGCCCTCACACAAAATTCAGTAGCAGGCAGCTGCTCTGTATACACTGCAAACAATTATGTATTAATAGAGGTGGAAGGGCAGGAGGTTGATACACATTAAACATCAAGTGTACCCTATAACCCCAGACTGTAAATAGACAAAATGCAACAAATCTGTTACTAAAATAACCGAATCTCCAGAGAGAAACAAACGAGTGGATTATTTTGGAAACAAATTTATGTGTCAACTCACTTATTCCAGGGTAAAGCTGCATATATAGAGCAGTGGATCCCCCTGAATGAATTTCTCACAATAAAGTACTATTTCTCTGCAATAAAAAGGAGCAGTACGCAGTGATACAATTAACACCTTAGAGAATAATACACTCTCACCTAGTGGATACCATTTGAGTTGAAAATAAAAGCTATAATTACTGTAATAAAAGGTGGAATGTACCAACAGTAAGATATAGCATCTTTTCCTTACACCAACAGTGCTGACTACATTGATTGAGAGCACTAGTTGATAATATGGAATCCTAATTGATCATACAAGGTGATATTAAGGAATAAGAAACAAACAATAAACTGCGGGAAACTGTAATCCTAAATATGTACTTTGCAGAGTAAAATCTGTGGATATATGAGATAGGGGTTCATCAGCCAGCAGCCAGCAAAATCCTGGAGCAAGTGTACTGACACAGATACATTGAAAAATCCCAGATGAGACATAATATCTCATAATATACTGGAGAATTTGGTAATTGATTCAAAACAGAGACAGATTGCAATACGGATACTGGTATATCTTTATTCACACAATATCAGAAAATACACATAAAACACATAGAGGTCATTGTACCCAAAAGGTAAATAAAGCAGCAGTGCATGACACTCAGAGTGCAGCGTGTGTTTTTAATTATCACACTATGTTTTGTCATTATATGTTGGTTTTAATATTTCACAGTTACAGGTCTTTTTAGATGAACTGAAATAAAAGTTACATTTTAGGTAATTGTTGAATTGTTTTTGTGCGCCACTTGAGACCAATCCTTTTTTCTTTTTGGTATACAAGCTTCCCACATGTTATTGGGGTTGTGGATGGCACACATGTAGCAATTGTACCACCAAGAGATAATGAAGAAATTTAGAGAAACAGGAAACTGTTTCATTCTCTGAATGTAATGGTTGTTTGTGGGCCATCCCTCCAGATCCTGTCCCTGAATGCGAAGTTCCCGGGGAACTCCCATGATGGCTATGTAATTAGACAATCAGGGATATGGCAGAAATTAAGATCGAGGCAAGGACAAGACATGTGGTTATTGGGTGAGTTGTTTTTGCATTTTTCTAACAATAATATATCATAAATGGAAGATTATAATTCAAATATTTTCTTATCATCAAACAGGAGACCGTGGATATCCTTGCACCCCCTGGCTCATGACTCCTTACCGTAAGCCCAGGCCAGGACCACAGACGGCATTTAACTCCGCGCTTACTGCCACTAGACAGCTGGTGGAGCGCACGATTGGTGTCCTTAAAGGACGCTTTCGTGTGCTCCACCGCACTGGTGGCGACATCATGTATTCGCCGGAGATGGTAAGTAAAATAGTGGTCCTGTGCGCTATACTACATAACATCGCTGTAAGGAGTCGCGTGGAGCTTCCTCAAACAGAGGAATTGCCCGATGAGGAGCCAGGGGTTGGGCGGAGATACGGTGGGGGGAGTGTTTCCCGGAGGGGCAGTGAAGTAAGGGCACGCATTGTGCAAGAATATTTCAGGTATAGTTTTTTATTTGTTTTTACATTTTTAAGTTTGAAAAAAACTCTGTCTGTTTGTGTGAATTTTGGTCTGATGTCATTAAGGTAGCTATTGAAAGGTCATTGTGTAATTGTTTTGGTGTGTGTGAATATATTATTATTTGTTTATGTAAATATTATAACATGTTAACCTTACAATGTTTGTTTAAGTTTTTATTTTTGGTAAGTTGTTAGCAAAATTTAATCTATTTTTTTTTTAAATCCTGTTTTCTTGCAATTACCAAACAACATATGATACTAAATGTTTAACACTTTGTGACTGTGCAGCTGATTGTTCATACAAAATGTGGTGAGTACACAGATTTTTGATTATTTATTATTAAGTGTGTGTGTGTGTGTGTGTGTGTGTGTGTGTGTGTGTGTGTGCGTGTGTGTGTGGAATTGTGCGAATAGGTGAGTTTATTGTCATACACTTCCGCGAATGCGTATGTCCGCTCTAGCGAACAACCCTCTACTCTTCACAGCACTGCAGCCAGCAATAAAGTTTCTTCAATGCACACATCAATAAAGTTTATTTAGATGACAGCATAGATTTTTGACCAATCACATGCCAACACACACTATAAATATATGCCCAAATATGGAAAACGCCATTGCCATGATGCGTGCAGCACCCTTCACCCGGCGGGAACTCCGCGTGCTAGTGGCGGTGATGGACCGCCGCGTAGGCCGCGTAGGGCGTTTTGTCCCAAATAGGGTAAAGCGCGAGGCCTACGCGGAGGTCCGCCGCCTGTTAAGGAGCCGCATCCGCAGCCGGAGGTCTATCATACAACTGGAGAGGCGCTGGAGCGACCTGCGGAGGCGCACGCCAGATTTGTTGGCGGAGCTCCGCCAACAGATCCGGACCCTACGTGGCCGCAGTAAGTTACATTTTGGTACATGACGGATTTTACACATAACCTTTGCATACTTTCACTAAGTGACAGTGTGAAAATTAGCACACTTACAATAAGCAGGAGTGTGTGTGTGTGTGTGTGTGTGTAGGGCAAGCAGTACTGCATACCTCCCAACATGACCCTCTCCAGGAGGGACAGAATACTCTGCTTCTGGACTTGTCACTTAAAAAAAAAAAAAAGGGGGTTTCTACACAGGTGATGGCAAACATACATTAAGAGGGAAGTGACGTAGCACAACATTCTGTCCCTCCTAGAGAGGGTCATGTTGGTAGGTATGGTACTGACTGTATGTTGTTGTGCATAATTACTACACAGGCTCACAACTGAACACAATAACCTGCTCAGTGGTTTACGTTAAAAAATGTTGGTGGTTTTGAGAACTGGTGATATTGGCTATAACAAACATTCTGAATCTAAATATTATCGGACAGAAGGTGCTGAATAAAGTTACATTATGTTCAGATTGTTTGCTAAGGACAACATCACCAGTATAAACATTTTACACACTTAGTAATGTTACCCCTGTCTCTTTAACATGGGACAGAACTGAGTATTCTGAATATGCTGATGTTCTAAATGTATAAGATTACACACTAAAATTTACATATGTCAATCTAGGGCGAGCACAACGGCAAGGTGCTGCTGCTGCTGCTGCAGGGAGGCCACAACAGGCTCAACAGCACAGAACATCCCCTTCTGGCTCACCATCCACCTCTCCTGTCCAATCACCCTCTCCTGCCCAATCCCACTCTCCTGCCCAATCCCACTCTCCAGCCACCTCACCCTCTCCTGCCCAATCCCACTCTCCAGCCACCTCACCCTCTCCTGCCCAATCCCACTCTCCTGCCCAATCCCACTCTCCAGCCACCTCACCCTCTCCTGCCCAATCCCACTCTCCTGCCCAATCCCACTCTCCAGCCACCTCACTCTCTCCTGCCCAATCCCACTCTCCTGCCCAATCCCACTCTCCAGCCACCTCACCCTCTCCTGCCCAATCCCACTCTCCTGCCCAATCCCACTCTCCAGCCACCTCACCCTCTCCACCCAACTCAGCCTCATTTTCACACTCACCCTCTCCAGCCCAAGCCCACTCTCTTTCCCAATCCCCCTCTCCAGCCCACACCCCCTCTCCAGCCCAAGGCAACTCTCTTTGCAAATTCAAACAAAAGTCGCAGGAGTCACTTTGTTAGCCAGACTAACGACACAATGATTTGTGTTATGAAAGTTACACTCACAAAATACTTATTTGCTTTTTTAAAACATGTTTTACCTGATATTTGATGTAAGGCAGGCTTACAGGGAGTGTGGGCATGCTAGGATATGTTGTCCTTCTGAAGATGTTGATATGCAGTATGATGATGCAGGTGAAAACAGCACAAAAAAAAAAAGTCTGCTTCACTACAGATGTGAAAGAAGACCAGTATGGGGTTACATGTACTAATTTGGGGGTGTGATTCAAGTTTGGATGTTTACCATAGCAAACAAACAATAACAACTTCTCTGTAATTTAACACCTTTTAGAAGATAAGTTTAATGTGATTGGTTGCTATGGGCAACATCACATCTTAAATATAACTCCCATCTTAGGAAATGTACATCATGGTGTGTTAAACTTTTACACATTGACAATTTATAAAAAAAAAACATTGCTGAGTATGCTTGTGTGTTGGTATGCTACTGTTTTGAAATTTATACATCCATGATGTATATCATTTTATATTAAAGTGTGCTTTGTGGAATTGTGATGTAATAGGTAATGTGATTTTATTTTAAATATAATTTTTACTCTGCATTTCAGATGTTGCCATTGGAGATCCCTCAAGCCCGGCAGCCATCATTTCCAGAATGCAGGAGAATTTGGAGGCCATGTTGGCCGAAGTTAAAAATTTAAAAGAAATTGTTTAAAAATAAATAAAACTTATTAGTTTAAAAACTGTTTATAAATAATTATTTAAAAAAAAAAATTTGAACCGTTATGCGCTTGTGATGTTTTGATTGTCCAAAAATTATAGCATATTACAAATCAGAAGTTGGTTAACTAACAAAAAAAAAAACAAAAAAAAAAAGAGAAAAAGTCTTATTTAATACATACAAATTAGGTTAGTTAGTAGCTTATTTATTTAAAAAACATGTAAGCACATACATTCACACACTAAACATCCACACCAAATTTAACTATTTACATTTTGGGCAGGCACGGCTTACACATCTCTTGCACTTCTTTAAAAATAAACATGGTAATGTCCAATTATGCATACAAAGTGTTCTTGAGGTATTCTTTGCAGACTTAATTGGTCATGCACACAATCAATTACACTAATTTGAATTTTAATTGAGGGACGCTTGCTGAGTTTGAATTGCAAGGTGTCATCTAAATTAGTAGATAAATACCATTGCTGGCCCTCATTCCGAGTCGTTCGCTCGTTCTTTTTTTTCGCATCGCAGTGAAAATCAGCTTAGAGCGCATGCGCAATGTTCGCACTGCGACTGCGCTAAGTAATTCTGCTATGAAGAAAGGATTTTTACTCACGGCTTTTTGTTCGCACCGGCGAACGTAGTGTGATTGACAGGAAATGGGTGTTACTGGGCGGAAACACGGCGTTTTATGGGCGTGTGGCTGAAAACGCTACCGTTTCCGGAAAAAACGCAGGAGTGGCCGGAGAAACGGGGGAGTGTCTGGGCGAACGCTGGGAGTGTTTGTGAAGTCAAACCAGGAACGACAAGCACTGAACTGATCGCACAGGCAGAGTAAGTCTGGAGCTACTCTAAAACTGCTAAGTTTTTTTTGTTCGCAATATTGCGTAAACTTCGTTCGCACTTTTAAGATGCTAAGATACACTCCCAGTAGGCGTAGACTAAGCGTGTGTAACTCTGCTAAATTCGCCTTGCGACCGATCAACTCGGAATGAGGGCCGCTGTGCGTTTGTTTGCACAAACCTTAGCATATTTAAGATGAATGCGTAAATCTACGATTACATCGTATTTTTGCAAAGATGTTTGTGCGTATGCATTGGTTTGGCAATAATGCAATGTATTTTGGCATACGCCTACCGGCCCTCATTCCGAGTCGTTCGCTCGGTAATTTTCTTCGCATCGCAGCGTTTTTCTGCTTAGTACGCATGCGCAATGTTCGCACTGCGACTGCGCCAAGTAATTTTGCTATGAAGATAGTATTTTTACTCACGGCTTTTTCTTCGCTCCGGCGATCGTAGTGTGATTGACAGGAAATGGGTGTTACTGGGCGGAAACACGGCGTTTTATGGGCGTGTGGATAAAAACGCTACCGTTTCCGGAAAAAACGCGGGAGTGGCTGGAGAAACGGAGGAGTGTCTGGGCGAACGCTGGGTGTGTTTGTGACGTCAAACCAGTAACGACAAGCACTGAACTGATCGCAGATGCCGAGTAAGTCTGAAGCTACTCAGAAACTGCTAAGTAGTTTGTAATCGCAATATTGCGAATACATCGTTCGCAATTTTAAGAAGCTAAGATTCACTCCCAGTAGGCGGCGGCTTAGCGTGTGTAACTCTGCTAAAATCGCCTTGCGAGCGAACAACTCGGAATGAGGGCCACCATGTGTAGTACTGCGTGCGAAATTGCAAAATTGCGATGTGGGCGGATGTTCGCAATTTTACAACATAATCGCAATTGTGCGATTATGTTGTGCGAGCAAAAAATATTGCGAACAACTTGGACTGACCCCCATTGTGTTTCTTCACTATCTATACAATGTTGCAATATCTGTAGCAATGCTAGTTGCCTTATGGGGGTCATTCCGAGTTGTTCGCTATTTTTTTCTTTCACACAAGGTATGAGCAAAATTGCGAACATGTTGCAAAATTGCGAATATCCGCCCCCAACGTATTTTTGCCAATTCGTTCGCAATATTACACAATGTGGGCGTACGCCAAATGACATCGCAGCAATGCAAAGGCATCGCATTAACACAAACTTCAACGTAAAAATATGAAGTTTTAGTAGATTTACACATTCTTCTTAAAAGTGCACACTTTTGCGGAAAAACGCACAACAATGTTTTTTTTTTCTATTAAGTGAAATTACACCTTTCAGTTTAAAGTCCACAAGCCCTCCTGAATTACGAATCCAATTAGTGTAATGAATGATAATGTTCATGACCAATTAAGTGTTCAAAAAATACCTGAAGAACACTTTGTAGGCATAATTGGCCATCAACATTTAAATGTTTTAATTATAAATATAGATGTTTTAAATGTGCCTTGTTTTTTTTTTGTGTCGAGGTTTAGTTTGTGAATGAAGGTGTTTACATGTTTATTTAGACAATAACCTCCTAACTGTATTTTTGCTTTTTAAAAAAATCTTATGTTAGATGTGTGAAATGTTTAAGGTAATAAATTTCTGCTAGGCAATCTGCTGTTCCTTTATTGCATTAATAAACACAACACCCGCTTATCTTGAAATATATAGTTTTTTTTTATTATTTTTTTATTTTTTTATTTTAAAACAGAAAATATAACTTTAAAAAAAAAAAAATTAACCAAATTTTTACAGCTGGTCCACATTTTCCACCAAGGCTTGAAGATTTTGCCGCATGGTGGCCAGAATGCCCGCAAAAGTTGTGGGATCTCCAACTGCAACATCTGAAATTAAGAGGCAACATAAACATTACTAACTTACTCACATTACTTATTTTACAAGCAAGGCACAAAGCACACTTGTATGCAGGCATGTCCAAACTGAGACCCTCCAGCTGTTGTGAAAATACTTATACCAACATGTCAAGACACAGTTTTGGGGTCAGAGAATGCAAAACTGTGTCAGGGCATGCTGGGATGTGTAGTTTCTCAGCAGCTGGAGGGCCGCAGTTTGGAGAGGCCTGCATTAATGCCTAAGTGACTACATCATGTCTGTTTTAAGGATAAATCAGTAGCAGAACAACACAGAAGCCTGCTCAGCAATGTTTGTTTTTAACTATTATTTTTTTTTAAAGTGTACCACACCATGGGTAAAATTTACTAATATGGGAGTTCTATTTAAGATGGGACGTTGACCATAGCAACCAATCAAATTCAACATATTATCTTGTAGAAGGGGCCACAAAAATTACAAGTATAATCTTATTGTTTGCTATGGGCAACATCCCATCTTAAAGAGAACTACCATCTTAGTAAATGTAACACCATGTTGGCATTCATTCACATCTGGAGTGAAGCCGACTTATCTTTTTGGGGATTGGCCCTGCATCATCACACTGCATATCAGCATCTTCAGAAGGACAACATATTGTAGCATACCCGCACTCCCTGAAAGCCTGCCTTACTTACTACATAAGGTCAAACATGTTTTTAAATTAAATGTTATTTATTTTTGAGTGTAAATTTCACAACAAAAATCACTGTGTCCTTAGCCAGCCTAACAAAGTGAAGCATGCGAATTCAATGTGCAAATATTGGAATACCCAACCACAAGTGTAAAAGTCCAACAACATACTACACTCCACTCCACTCACGTCTTACTGTTTAGCAGATAATGTTGCACATACAAACCCTGTTGTCCTGGGCAACCCTGTCGACATAATGAGTGTCGACCTAGAGTGGGCATCCTCAACATTGCAGACGTAGACACTGTACATCTAATGTTCCTCACACAAATGTAAAAGCAACATCCATACCATGATGAAGAAGACAAACATTTTACCGTGGCAAAACATTTTATCCAGTACAACACTGCATTTATTAGAATGTGTAGTTAAATTCGGTTAATAAAAAAATGTCAATGAGTGTCAACTTACTGTCCTGTGCCACTTGTTCACCTCCCAGAAGTGCCTCCGGGGCCTCTGCTGCCCATTCCGAAGGTGGGGATGGCGGCTGGATGGAGGATGGCGGCTGGATGGGGGATGGAGGCTGGATGGGGGAAGGAAGCTGGATGGGGGTAGGAGGCTGGATGGTGGAAGGAGGCTGGAAGGGGGAGCTTGGTACAGAGGGTGGGTCAGATTGAGAGGGGGAGGATGGCGGAGAGGTGGGTTGGGTCACAGAGGGGGAGGGGGCCAGAGAGGGGGAATGGGAAAGAGAGGGTGAGGTGGGCGGAGTGGTGCTTTGTCCTACAGAGGTGGAGGGGGACAGAGAGGGGGATTGGGTGACAGAAGGGGAGGGGGGCTGAGAAGGGGACTGGGAAGGAGAGGGGGATTGGGTGACAGAAGGGGAGGGGGGCTGAGAAGGGGACTGGGAAGGAGAGGGGGATTGGGTGACAGAAGGGGAGGGGGGCTGAGAAGGGGACTGGGAAGGAGAGGGGGATTGGGTGTGAGAAGGGGAGGGGGGCTGAGAAGGGGACTGGGAAGGAGAGGGGGATTGGGTGTGAGAAGAGGAGGGGGGCTGAGAAGGGGACTGGGAATGAGAGGGGGATTGGGTGTGAGAAGGGGAGGGGGGGTGAGAAGGGGACTGGGAAGGAGAGGGGGATTGGGTGTGAGAAGGGGAGGGGGGCTGAGAAGGGGACTGGGAAGGAGAGGGGGAATGGGTGTGAGAAGGGGAGGGGGGCTCAGAAGGGGACTGATCGGGGCTCCCAGCAGCAGCAGCTTGCCGTTGTGCTTGGCCTAGAATGACATATGTAATATTTTGTTTGTAGCATGAAAATTTATAACAACAGCATTTTTCTATTACTCTGTTCTGTCCCATGTTAAAGACACAGGGGTAACATTAATAGGTTTTTATAATTTTGAAACTGGTGAGGTTGCCCATAGCAACCAAACAGATTATATGAAACATTTATTAAACTGCTTCTAGAATATAATAGATTGAATCTGATTGGTTGCTATAGGCAACATCTGCAGTTCTAAAAAAAAAAAAACCTAATTAAAATTACCACACTGAGCAAGTTAGTGGGTTCAGTTGACAGCCTGTGTAGCAACTCTGTACAACAACATGCACTTTTTCAGAAGCACCTTGCTACACAGTCAGTACTGCTTGCCCTACCCACACACACTCATGTTTATTCTACAAGTTTATTGTAAGTGTGCTAATTTTCACACTCTCACTTAGCGGTGAGGGCAGCACCTATTCCCACACATAGACACAAGTACACAGGTCCCTATCAGACCGGCAGGATAAACAGTGGTTAAGCTAACTGATGGAAAGGACACATAATGGTTGTGTCCGGGAGGGGATCGGACACAACCATCAGTGCCGTAACTAGGCATTTTAGCGCTGTGTGCAAGAAACGACAGTGGCGCCCCCCCCCATGTAAGACAGGGGCAGTGGCAATTTATAGGGGCGTGGCTTCACGGGGAAGGGGCGTGGCCACAAACTAATAGCAATTCATACTACGGTGCACAGTAGTCTACATTATTCAAATTACGCTGCACAGTAGCGCCACTACACCAGGTAGAGCCCCTTTTATACATTACAGCAGACAGCGTCCCCCTTTTTACACATTACAGCAGACAGTCTCCCTTTTAACACATTGCGGCAGCCAGTCCCCCTTTTTACACATTGCGGCAGACAGCGTCCCCTTTTTTACACATTACAGCAGACAGCGTCCCCGTTTTTACACATTACGGCAGACGGTGTCCCCCTTTATACACATTGCGGCAGCCAGTCCCCCTTTTTACACATTACGGCAGCCAGTCCCCCTTTTTACACATTGCGGCAGCCAGGCCCCCTTTTTACACGTTGCGGCAGCTAGGCCCCCTTTTTACACATTGCGGCAGCCAGGCCCCCTTTTTACACATTGCGGCAGCCAGGCCCCCTTTTTACACATTGCGGCAGCCAGGCCCCCTTTTTACACATTGCGGCAGCCAGTCCCCCTTTTTACACATTGCGGCAGCCAGTCCCCCTTTTTACACATATTGCGGCAGCCAGGCCCCCTTTTTACACATTGCGGCAGACGGTGTCCCCGAGAGAGAGAGAGAGAGAGAGAGAGAAAGAGAGATATACTTACCTTCTCCCCGCTGGCAGTCAGGCTCCTCGTTCAGGTCCCTCGGTGCAGGCAGGTGAGGAGGAGGGAGGGGGAGCAGGGAGCCGCAGCAGCGCTATGTCATTGGTAGTAAGCGCCGCTGCAGCATCCCCCTCTCCTTCCGTATTGGCTGCCCGGCGCTGCTGTGGATGCTGGGATGGAGGAACCGCATCCCAGCATCCACAGCAGCGCCGGGCAGCCTATACGGAAGGAGAGGGGGATGCTGCAGCGGCGCTTACTACCAATGACATAGCGCTGCTGCGGCTCCCTGCTCCCCCTCCCTCCTCCTCCTTCTCCTTCTCCGCTGCCCGGCGCGGCTGCAGACTTCTCCCTCCACAGCGCGGCGCACGGCGCAGACTTAGAGGCGGCATGTAATGAGTCAATTTGACTCATTACATGCCACTGGCCGTGCGCCCTCAGGGCAACTGCGCTGTGTGCCAAGCCCACTTGGCACACACGTAGTTACGGCCCTTACAACCATTATGTGTCCTTTCCATCAGTTGGGTGCTGCTCTCACCGCAGAGTATAGCTGCATGTATACCGCACTAAGAATAGCCCTCTGATTGCACCGAGTCACGCGGGTGCTCCCACACAGGAGAGCCGCGGTCAGCGGCTTCCTGCTGATACACGCGGCGTTGGAAAGCTGAACGCTGTGACACAATAGGGCTGCTTTTCGCAGTCAGAAAGTGTGGGGGTCCCACAATTGAGTATACACCCACATACAAAAAGTGTGTGAATGAATTATAGTGATCGGTACTGTATTGAGGACATATATGATGAATAGAATGGGAATGAGGATGTGTCTCTGCTATAAGTGAGCATGAATACAGGGAACCACACTATATAAGAAAAAGACAATACATATATTGTTTATTACATCAAACGAATACCCCACTGCTTGTAACAAATAAAAGCTGTATGGGATATATATATATGAATGTGTCATAAAACCCCATAATACATCTCACACATGTGCATGTGACTGGTGTGGACACATAAATTAATAAATGTGGATTTTAATCACACTGAATAAGAGCATTGGAATTCTAACAATAAAACAACTGCTCTAATGTCAATAAGTGCACTGAAAATATACTTGGAATGTGATACATTTTCCGAATACGTCACATGTGTGTATAACGGGTGTCGATACATGAACCATAAAATAAGGTATATTGCCATATGGAACAGAGCACCCTGAACATTACATGTCTCATATATAGAGAGCAGCAGCACAAGGATAATAATTCTCCTAAGAATAATAAGTCCCTAGTAAATAAAAGTAGACACTCAAAGGATGGGTCACCACTTAAGCATGATTAGTCAGTGATGCGCACACTGCAGACATGGAATAAAACTTTAAATAATGGTGGCATAATGAAATCATAACAGGAGCCATCTACTTGTAGATACAAAGGTATCATTACCAGACATAAGGCAACTAGCATTGCTACAGATATTGCAACATTGTATAGATACTGGAGACAGTGAAGAAACACAATAATCACAGTGGCTAAGCTTTTTAATTCACTTTATTATTTTTCACAACTTTATTCATATGCACCATATTTCGCTTATGTTTTAAAAGATCCTAATAAAAGTAATATTTTAGAATTTGTGGTCATCTATCATGACAGATATTTGACTTGATGAAAGTATTATAGTCCGAGTGTGCCCAATACAGGGAATCTTCTTGTTTTCTTTTGACCTTTTATAGTTACTATATTCCTTGGAGCACCTCCCAATATAAAATGTATATACCTATGTTACTGAATAAAAGGGAGAGGACATAAAACAATACATGAATATAATTTGATTAAAACAAATGTCTGTGCGACCCCTTATCCTTCCTTGCAAAAGTTTACATACCCTGGAGATTTTGGCCTGATAACCTGCACACAAGTTGACACAAACGGGTTTGAATGGCTACTAAAGGTAAGCATCCTCACCTGTGATCTGTTTGCTTGTAATCAGTGTGTTTGTATAAAAGGTCAGTGAGTTTCTGGACGCCTGAAAGACCCTTGCATCTTTCATCCAGTGCTGCACTGAGGTATCTGGATTCTGAGTCATGGGGAAAGCAAAAGAATTGTCAAAGGATCTGCGGTAAAAGGTAATTGAACTGTATAAAACAGGAAAGGGATATGAAAAGATATCCAAGCAATTGAGAATGCCCATCAGCAGTGTTCAAACTCTAATTAAGAAGTGGAAAATGAGGGATTCTGTGGAAACCAAATCACGGTCAGGTAGACCAACAAAAATTTCAGCCACAACTGCCAGGAAAATTGTTTGGGAGGCAAAGAAATATCCACAAATAACTTCAACTGAAATACAGGACTCTGTGAAAAAAAGTGGCGTGGGTGTTTCAAGATGCACAATAAGGAGGCATTTGAAGAAAAATGGGCTGCATGGTCGAGTCACCAGAAGAAAGCCATTACTACGCAAATGCCACAAAGAATCCCTCTTACAATACTCCAAACAGCACAGAGACAAGACTCAAAACTTCTGGAACAAAATCATTTGGAGTGATGAGACCAAAATTGAACTTTTTGGCCACAACCATAAACATTACATTTGGAGAGGAATCAACAAGGCCTATGATGAAAGGTACACCATTCCTACTGTGAAACACGGAGGTGGAGCGCTCATGTTTTGGGGATGTGTGAGCTACAAAGGCACTGGAAATTTGGTCAAAATTGATGGCAAGATGAATGCAGCATGTTATCAGGAAATACTGGAGGAAACTTTGCACTCATCAGCCCGGAAGCTGCGCATGGGACGTACTTGGACGTTCCAACATGACAATGATCCAAACCACAAGGCCAAGTCGACCTGTCATTGGCTACAGCAGGGCCGAAACTAGGATTTTTGTCACCCGGGGCAAGGTAGTCATTTGACACCCCCCCCTCCCCCCCCCCCCGCAAAAAAAAAAAAATTCTTTTACAATAAATAAATAAAAATAATAAAAAAAAAATTAAAATAAATAAATAAATGAATAAAAATACTATATATATATATATATCTCTTTCAGAACTTTTTTACCTGAAAAACTGCCTTTTCTAACATAAATTTCATATCCAGGAAAAAGTGTCCCCATTTTACACAGTACGACAGGCAAGTGTCCCCATTCCCCATTTTACACATTGCGGCAGACAGGTGACCCCATTTTACACATTGCGGCAGACAGGTGTCCCCATTTTACACATTGCGGCAGGAAAAAGTGTCCCCATTTTACACATTGCGGCAGACAGGTGACCCCATTTTACACATTGCGGCAGACAGGTGTCCCCATTTTACACATTGCGGCAGGAAAAAGTGTCCCCATTTTACACATTGCGGCAGGCACGTGTTTCCATTTTACACAGTACGCTGGCAAGTGTCCCCATTTTACACATTGCGGCAGGAAAAAGTGTCCCCATTTTACACATTGCGGCAGGCACGTGTCCCCATTTTACACAGTACGCTGGCAAGTGTCCCCATTTTACACATTGCGGCAGGAAAAAGTGTCCCCATTTTACACATTGCGGCAGGAAAAAGTGTCCCCATTTTACACATTGCGGCAGGAAAAAGTGTCCCCATTTTACACATTGCGGCAGGCACAGGTCCCCATTTTACACAGTACGCTGGCAAGTGTCCCCATTTTACACATTGCGGCAGGCACAGGTCCCCATTTTACACAGTACGCTGGCAAGTGTCCCCATTTTACACATTGCGGCAGGCACAGGTCCCCATTTTACACAGTACGCTGGCAAGTGTCCCCATTTTACACATTGCGGCAGGCACAGGTCCCCATTTTACACAGTACGCTGGCAAGTGTCCCCATTTTACACATTGCGGCAGGCACAGGTCCCCATTTTACACATTGCGGCAGGTGGTGGAGGGAGAGAGAGAGAGAGAGAGAGAGGAAGGGAGAGGGGCTGACTTACAGTTGAAGCGGTTCTCGCCGCTCTTCAGCCGCCTCTCCCTCCTCGTCTGCGCGGCTCCCCCTTCTCCCTCCTCCGGCGGGGTTTCGTGGAATGACGCGTTTGCGCCGTGACGTCACGACGCAATCGCGTCATTCCGCGAAACCCCGCCCCCCGAGCTGGGCACTCGGGAGAAGGGGGTTTAAAAGTGCCGCGGCGGGTGTTAGGGGGTCTCGGCGCCCCCTCCAATCCGGCGCCCAGGTCGCCTGTCCCCCTAGCCCCCCCCTAGTTTCGGCCCTGGCTACAGCAGAATAAAGTGAAGGTTCTGGAGTGGCCATCTCAGTCTCCTGACCTCAATATCATTGAGCCACTCTGGGGAGATCTCAAATGTGCAGTTCATGCAAGACAGCCCAAGAATTTACAGGAACTGGAGGCTTTTTGCCAAGAAGAATGGGCAGCTTTACCATCTGAGAAAATAAAGAGCCTCATCCACAACTACCACAAAAGACTTCAAGCTGTCATTGATGTTAAAGGGGGCAATACATGGTATTAAGAACTGGGGTATGTAAACTTTTGATCAGGGTCATTTGGGTAGTTTCTGTTGTCATTATGGTTTAAAAAGAGTAAACACAGTTGTTTGACAATAAATGGCTTCACCCAACCACTAACCATGAGTGAAAGAAAAGTTTGTGAGTTATCATTCATATTCTCTGACAAATGGGCAGAAAATCACAAATTCTGCTAGGGTATGGAAACTTATGAGCACAACTGTATAATATATATATATATATATATATATATATATATAAATACCCTTTTGTGGCTGGCACTCAAAAAACCTCCAAGGGTTAACTGGCTCTGGTGCCCTCCAATGAGGTTTGCACCTCCATGTATTTAGCAGATATAAAAGGCGGCACTCAGAGACTTGACTTGTGCAAAACAAACTTTTAGTGCAAAAACTGCAGGTTACAGCATCAATGTATCGGGGCGCGTAGCCCCTTCATCAGGATAACCCCCAAAGTGAACATTTACCAACATATATAGGTGCACTCATCCCTGTAGTCTCCCCCATGCTGGTCACCGCTGCTCACATGTCCTGGGCCCGGCTCCATCCCCCTGGGCTGTCTACTTCCCCCGGAAGTGACGTCACGGGTCCCGGCTGTGTTGCCACGGTAACCCTGTGCAACAGACAAAACCTATCATGGAGCTGGACTGCCTGGTATCACATCAGTGTGCTTGAATGAGAGCCAATAAAGTTTTACTGATTTCAATATTCTGATTACTCACAAAAGTGCCTAATACATATTTACACATTACTCGGTGGATAAATAAAATAAAATAAAGTATAAATGTGCTTATATCTCTCCACACCACAGTGTTGTTATAAAACAGTCAATTAAAATATAAAAAAATCTCAAAATGCTACGTTGCTGTAAAAATTGTCTGTGACCCTAAAAACACTGCACACATAAAAAATATATGTTAAAAAATACACCACACCTTGTGTGTTAATACTGCACACAACTGTAAAACTAATCTCTACATTCGTGACATTATCCCAACCAATATCTCGTTTATCCATATATAAACAACCACCTACATAGTGTTATCACTACTATAAGTGCTCATCTCCAAAAGCTACACCTGTTGTCCCTGTTGCAGCCCATTCCTAAGCAGGAAAACCTCCCACATATCACATATTTAACATCCCCCGTGCTAACATATAATTTACCCCCTAATCAAAAACAAATAGTTGCACAGTATACAATAACATATAACAATAACATTTAAAAACAATAATCCATATAGAGCACATCAAAACTCTACACAGATGGAAAACAGCAAAAATTAAAACAGTAAAAGATTCAAAATTACATCAGTAAAAGATTCAAAATTAAACCGGCTAGATGTACAATGTCCCTGTTATTCACTCTTTTTAACTGTGCATATAAATCACTAGGCTATGGGGACCCACATCTTATCCACAGGGATCTTAGGACCACATGTTTCCCTCCACTGTATTATAAGAAATTGCTTAAGCCCAATGTCTCATTGAGACCTCTGGGTCGAATGGTATTTAATCTGAAGATCCATCGGGTCTCCAATTGGAGCAACTTCTGTGCCCTATTGCCCCCCCTGATGGACTCAGGCATGTGGTCAATAATGCGGTATTTCAGTGTAGCCATTCCATGTTTGAGCTGCGCAAAATGTCGTGCCACAGGCTGATCACTAGTGCCAGACAACAGTGCAGTTCTAATCGCTTGTCTGAGCTGTGCCATCCTAACTTTAAAAGGACATTCTGTTTATCCTACATAGTATAGGTCGCATGGGCACATAATCACGTATATAACAAATTTGGAGTGGCACGACAGTGGCCAGTTGATGGTATATTTTTTTGCAGAATGTGGGTGTGTAATGCTACCTCCGGGCGACATATAGCTGCACGTTGTGCACTCGATGCACCTGTAGTATCCATTAGGCCTGCTCAGGAAATGTTGTGGAACGGCCTTCTTGAATTTGCTTAACTCGGTTTTAACCACAAGGTCCTTAATATTTTTACCCCTCCTGTAACTCGGCATAATTTGTGTATTTTTCAATGCCTTAAGGTCTGGGCCTGTGGTAATAATTAGCCAAAGTGCTTTGGCTTTTTTACTGGTATGACGGCTATTGGTGTCATATGTGTTTACCCAAGGTAATTTATTTTGTTTCTTTTTGATCCTAGTTTTGGACAGTAGGTCTGATCTTTTTTGGGCACACGCTTTACTTCTGGCACACTTCAATAAGTTTCACGAAACGTCTTTTCCATAATATCAAGTTGTGCTTCTAGGTCTGTAGCCGTATTCGTGATTTTACAGACCCGAAGAAACTGGGAATACGGTAGGCCTTGTATAGTTGGAGTGGGATGGAAACTGCTGTAGCTTAGCAGCATGTTCCTATCCGTAGGCTTAGAGAATAGGTTAGTAATGATCTTATCTTCATTGATTCTGATGGAAATATCCAGAAAATCAATGTGGCTATGACTGAATTTCATCGTGAGCTAAATGGTGCTTTCGGAATCATTATGTTTTGTAATGATGTCACGTAGAGCCTGCTCACTCCCTGTCCACAAGATGAGCAGGTCATCTATGTACCGGTAGTATAAAAAATATGCTTAGAAATGCTGAGATTCTCAAAAAACAGTCCCTTCTCAGTTCCCACATAAAAGTGTTAGCGAAGGCCGGAGCCACTGCTGACCCCATCGCACAACCGGTTACTTTCCTGAAGATCTTGTGCGTGAGGCTAAATTCCAATAATTCAGTGAATAATTCAATATCGGGGCCCACGTATGCCGTATTACCAGTAATGAGCCTTCTCACTGCCTGTATACCCTCCCCGTGGGGAATGCATGTGTACAGGCTGGTTACATCTATGGTGGCCATAAGTAGCTCAGTGGGTACTTGATCCAGATGTAAAAACTTTTCCAATAGTACATTAGAGTCCTTCAAATGTGTGAAGGTTTGCTGAATGCAAGGCTGCAGATATGCATCCAGGTAAATTGCTAAAGGTTCGCACAGCGACTCCCGGGCAGATATAATCGGTCTCCCCGGTGGCCGCTGTGCGTCCTTGTGTAATGTGTAAAACACTGGTACCACTGGATATGTATTAAACAACTTATGTACCATTGTGCTAGCAATAGTTCCCTGTTCACAGGCCTTCATTAGGATATTAGACAATTCTGCTAGATATATTACTGTGGGATCTTTAACCAAGGGGCAATAAGTACCTGTATCACTCAATAACCAATGACATTCAGCAATATAATCAGTGGTGTTAAGAATAACTATCGAGCCCCCCTTATCAGCCCCCCTTATGATAATGTCTTGCCTTTCACTCAGCGCTTTAAGGGCTACATTTTCATCCCTTGATAGATTACTAAACACTTGGGATGTATGGTCAGTACCGGCTGCTTCCAATAATCTACTAAAGGTTCTTAATGATGGATTATTGGACACCGGATAGAATTTAGAACTAGGACCTAATTTCTTAATTCTTGCTGGACAGTTACTCACCCCTGTTGCTACAGGGTTTTTCTCAAAGTGTTCCTTTAATTTTCCATTGGAATTTATTAGGTCTGTTCGTCGGCACAAATGAGAGACCTTTCTCCAAAACGCTTACCTCAGAGGGGGACAAAGGGCTGGAAGACAAATTGAAGATTAAGCTCTCCTTATTCTGGGTGGTCGACCTCTTCGTTTGCCTTCTTGTCTGCCCGCCCCGTCTGGTGCGCCTGCTTCTCGGGCCGCTAGAATTGCCCGAGTCTTTACCCCTAAAGGGGTCATGTGAATTGGCCATCTATTCACAGTCCTCCCTTGGTCATCTGAGTCACAAGTATAGACCCGATGCTGGGCATAGTCTTGTTGTACTTTGACTAGCTTCAATGTGGCAAGTCTGGGTTGTTCCGCTGTAAAAAGCTCATGATGCTCCGTCTCATAAGTGCTGATTTTCCCTTTAGTTACATTATACTCCCGGGTTGCCTCCTCTATGACCAGCAAGAGGAGGTCCATGGAGCATTTGTTCAAAACTGCAATCCATCTCTTGCAGAAATTGATATTAAATCTTCCTGTTTTCCATCTGTGTAGGGTTTTGATGTGCTCTATATGGATTATTGGTTTTAAATGTTATTGTTATATGTTATTGTATACTGTGCAACTATTTGTTTTTGATTAGGGGGTAAATTATATGTTAGCACGGGGGATGTTAAATATGTGATATGTGGGAGGTTTTCCTGCTTAGGAATGGGCTGCAACAGGGACAACAGGTGTAGCTTTTGGAGATTAGCACTTATAGTAGTAATAACACTATGGAGGTGGCTGTTTATATATGGATAAACGAGATATTGGTTGGGATAATGTCACGAATGTAGAGATTAGTTTTACAGTTGTGTGCAGTATTAACACACGAGGTGTGGTGTATTTTTTAACATATATTTTTTATGTGTGCAGTGTTTTTAGGGTCACAGACAATTTTTACAGCAACGTAGCATTTTGAGATTTTTTTTATATTTTAATTGACTGTTTTATAACAACACTGTGGTGTGGAGAGATATAAGCACATTTATACTTTATTTTATTTTATTTATCCACCGAGTAATGTGTAAATATGTATTAGGCACTTTTGTGAGTAATCAGAATATTGAAATCAGTAAAACTTTATTGGCTCTCATTCAAGCACACTGATGTGATACCAGGCAGTCCAGCTCCATGATAGGTTTTGTCTGTTGCACAGGGTTACCGTGGCAACACAGCCGGGACCCGTGACGTCACTTCCGGGGGAAGTAGACAGCCCAGGGGGATGGAGCCGGGCCCGGGACATGTGAGCAGCGGTGACCAGCATGGGGGAGACTACAGGGGTGAGTGCACCTATATATGTTGGTAACTGTTCACTTTGGGGGTTATCCTGATGAAGGGGCTACGCGCCCCGAAACGTTGATGCTGTAACCTGCAGTTTTTGCACTAAAAGTTTGTTTTGCATAAGTCAAGTCTCTGAGTGCCGCCTTTTATATCTGATATATATATATATATATATATATATATACACAAACAAACAAACAGAAAGTTCAGCACTCACCATAGCAAGCTCACTTATCCTCACAACATCAATAAATAAATGATGGGGGTTTAGTTAGTGAATTGGCCAATGCACGGAAGCCTGTACCCCACCTTATTGCAGGTCCTACACTATCACAAAGTCTCAAAAATTAAAACCTGGCAACTGTATCACACATAATATAACTGCACACATGCCCACTAGGTTTAAAGTGTATCTGCCAAACATCTTATGGCTTTTAAAGGTACACTGGTCACCTGACTCTGGATGATAAATTACTAAGGAACAGCTGACACAGGTTTAGAACAAATGAGATTACACAAGTCTGGATCCTCCACATTACTTTCACATGGAAAAATGCTGTCTCTGCCACACACCTCCCCCTTTAGCTTCAACCAGAATTATTTAACCAGTCACTAAATACAGGTGCTATTCCAGAGGACTGGAAAAGAGCAAATGTAGTTCCACTGCACAAAAGTGGAAGCAAGGAAGAAGCAAGTAACTACAGACCAGTAAGCCTTACATCAGTAGTAGGGAAAGTAATGGAAAAACCATTAAAAGAAAGAGTAGTGGAATATCTTAAATCAAACAACTTACAGGATCCAAAACAGCATGGATTTACTGGTGGGAGATCATGCCAAACAAATCTTATTGACTTTTTTGACTCTGTGATGAAAATAATAGATCAAGGGGGAGCTGTAGATGTAGCATATCTAGACTTTAGTAAGGCATTTGACACTGTCCCACATCGCAGACTGCTAAATAAACTTGAAAGCCTGGGGGTGGATTATAAATCAGTTAAATGGATATGAACCTGGTGCAGGATAGGAAACAGACAGTCGTAGTTAATGGAGTGCAATCTATGGAGGGAAATGTTACCAGTGGAGTACCCCAGGGATCTGTACTTGGTCCAGTTCTCTTTAATATCTTTGTTGGTGACATTGCAGATGGTATTGAAGGGAAGATATGCCTTTTGCAGATGATACAAAGATATGCAACAGGGTAGACACACCGGGAGGGGTCAAACAAATGATTAATGACCTAGGTAGGCTTGAGAAATGGTCAAGAACGTGGCAACTACAATTTAATGCTAAAAAATGCAAAATCATGCACTTGGGTCTCAAAAACCCAAAGGCTAAGTATAGTATCAAGGGTACTATAATGGAAACTGAGGAGGAAAGAGATTTAGGAGTCACTATTTCAAGTGACTTGAAGGCAGGAAAGCAATGCAACAAAGCAATGAGAAAGGCAAGTCAGATGCTTGGTTGCATAGGGAGAGGAATCAGTAGCAGGAAAAAAGAAGTGATAATGCCACTGTATAGTTCATTGGTACGGCCCCATCTGGAATACTGTGTCCAGTTCTGGAGACCCTATCTCCAGAAGGATATAAATACATTAGAGAGTGTACAAAGAAGGGCAACTAAAATGGTGCATGGCCTACATCACAAAACTTACCCGGAAAGGCTAAAAGATCTTAACATGTATAGTTTGGAGGAGAGAAGGGAAAGGGGGGACATGATAGAAACTTTCAAATATATCAAGGGTCTTAACAAAGTTCAGGAGGGAAACATTCTTCAAAGGAAAAGAAGTATTAGAACTCGAGGGCATACATTGAGACTGGAGAGGGAGAGGTTCAGGGGAAATTTAAGGAAAAATTACTTCACAGAAAGGGTAGTGGATAAGTGGAATAGCCTCCCATCAGAGGTGGTAGAGGCTAAGACTGTAGGGCAATTTAAACATGCGTGGGACAGGCATATGAATATCCTTACAAAGAATTAAGGTTAAAAAAGGGTTGAGATTGCCTAAAGGATAAAATAAAAAAGGGGCAGACTAGATGGGCCAAGTGGTTCTTATCTGCCGTCAAATTCTATGTTTCTATGTTTCTATGTTAACCACCCTGGTGAAGCTACACTGTTTTCAGGTGAGTTTTCTGCCTTGCCCACCCCTACCTGTGTCATCCGCCCAGGTACACAGCCTTCCACTACCTTCCAGAGGTCACTCACCTCACCTTCTTCCTCCTCCCCTTTCTTCACCATAGGGTTGATTGGAGGAACAGGACCTACGAACCTCCTGGAAAGGGCATCGGCATTGAGGTGCTGTTTCCCACAGATGATGCCTCACCTCAAACTTATATGGCTGCAAAGCCAAAAACCAATGGGTCACACGAGCATTCACCTCTTTGTTTGTATGTATGCATCCACTGTAAGGGTGCATGGTCTGTGACCAACAAAAACTCTTGTCCCAATAAATAATACTTTAATGACTCAACTGCCCATTTAGTGGCCAAGCACTCCTGCTCTACAGTTGAGTACTTGCGCTCCCTGGGCAATAATTTACGGCTAAGGTAGAGGATGGGCTTCTCCTCTCCATCTACCTCTTGGTATAGGATTGCTCATAATCCTGTCCCAGAGGCATCCATTTGTAACACAATTTGCTTTTTAAAGTCAGAAGCTTGCAAGACAGGCTCAGTACACAAAGCTCGTCTTAAATCCTGCCAAGCAGTTTCCACTGGTCCAGACCACGTTATCTTGTCTGGGAATTTTTTTTTAAAACATTCTGTTAGTGGAGCCGCTCTAGCGGCGAAATTTCAAACGAACCTGCGATAATATCCGATCAAAACGAGAAATGTCCTAAGTTGTGATTTACATTTAGGACTAGACCAGGTGAGGTCTGCTTCTACCTTACTAGGCAGAGGTTTAACCTGTCCCCTGCCCACAATGTACCCCAAATACTCAATCATACCAATGGCACATTTCTCAGGGTTGGCGGTAAACCAGTGTGCCCGTAGAGACTATAAAACAGCTTCTACCTTTGGTAGGTGTGACTCCCAGTCTGAGCTGAAAATAACAATGTCATCTAAATATGCAGTCGTATATTCCCTGTGGGGCCACAGCAACTTATTCATAGCTCTCTGGAAGGTTGCTAGGGCACCATGTAAACCAAATGGGAGCATTTTATCTTGGAATAAGCTTTCTGGGGTAGAGAAGGCTGTTTTTGCTTTAGCAGCTTCTGTTAACGGAATCTGCCAATAACCTTTTGTCAAATTTAGTGTAGTGAGATATTGACTATTGGCTAAATTTTCTACCAACTCATCAACCCGGGGCATAGGGTAAGAATCAAACCGGGACACTTGATTTAATTTATGGAAGTCATTGCAGAACCGTAAGGCACCTGAAGGCTTCGGTACTAGGACAATTGGATTATTCCACTCGCTGGTGGATTCCTCAATAACCTCTAGGCGTAACATCTCTTCCACCTCCTGCTTTACCCATGTCCGCTTTGCTGCGGGTATGCGATATGGCCTCTGTTTAATGACCACCCTGGGTGGAGTCACAACATCATGTTGGATAATCTGTGTCTTTCCCGGAATGGCAGAAAACACATCTTGGTAGCGTTTCGCCAAGTTCACCACTTCCCTTTTCTGTTCAGGAGTAAGCGTGAGTTCAATGGGTACCTGGCATTCTGAAATCTTTTTAGTTACCAAAGTGGGCCGATTGGCAATTTCCTTCCAGGGTTTTAACAGGTTTACATGGTAGACTTGTACCTCCCTCCTTCTACCCTCCTGTCGGAACCTGTAATTGACCGGTCCCACTGCCTTGATGATCTCATAACGGCCCCGCCATTGTGCATACATATTGCTTTCTGTGGTGGGCACCAGCACTAACACTTTGTCTCCCAGATTAAAGGACCGGTTGACTGAGGTGACATCATACCTCTGTTTCTGACATTGTTGGGCCCTTTCCATGTGTTCGTTCAGTAGTGCCGCAATCTGCCTTAGTCGGCTGTATAACTGGGCCACAAACTGAACGACGTTATGGTCCTGACATGGTTGTTCTTAAGAGATCTAGAATTCCTCTGGGCTGTCTCCCATAGAGGAGCTCAAAGGGACTAAACCCTATAGAGTATTGGGGCACCTCTATGACCGCAAACATCAAGTAAGGTAGAAGCAGATCCCAATCTAATTTTTCTTGTGACACTGCCCTCTTTATCATTTGCTTAAGGGTTTTATTAAATCTTTCTGCCAGGCCATCTGTCTGCGGGTGGTACACCAAGGTGGCAATCCTGTTTACATTTAGCAACCAACATAAATCTTTCATGAGTTTAGACACGAAAGGTGTGCCTTGGTTCATTAAGACCTCTTTCGGTATTCCTAAGTGGGTATACATGGTTAGTAGTTCTCTGGCAATAGTGCCAGATTTCATATTACGCAGGGATATAGCCTCTGGGTACCTGGTGGCATAATCATCTACCACCAATTTGTATTGGTGCCCTCAAGCAGATTTTTTCACTGGCCCTATCAGATCCATACCAATCCACTCAAAAGGTACGGAAATGATAGGGAGGGGTACCAGTGGAGCTCTAAACTCTTGCCGAGGGGCTGTCCTCTGGCAGACTGGACATTCCTGACAATACCTCTTAACGGAAGCATAGATGCCGGGCCAAAAGAACCTTAACTGGATGCATTGGAGTGTTTTCTCCTCCCCTAAATGGCCACCCCACAAATGTGTATGGGCAGCTTCTAACACCAGTCGCTTCAGTTTCCAGAGAACCAAGAGCTGATCTACCTTTTTCCCTTGTAAAGTAGCGACACGATAGAGCAAATCATTTTCCAAAACAAAATATGATACACCCTCAGATGGTAAAGCATCAACTACCCTGCCATTAACTACTTTAACAGTCTCAAAGGCGTGTACCAAATTTTGCCGTCATCGCGTTGATCTCTCCCAAAGTCCTGCAGTGATATCTTCTCACCAACTGGGTTCCAATGGGCCTCAGACTCAGTCTCTTGGGGCGGTTTGGGACCGGCAGCCTCTCTCCCGGATGCTAAACTGTGGTAGTCTCTGGCTTCTGAGTTGTTTCGGTGGTTGACAGTTTGTTGGTAGCATGCCAGGTAACCAGTTCGTGCAGCAATGGAAAGTCCCGGCACAGGATCAGATGATACGGGGGTCTGGAGGTCACAGCCGCTACCACCTTTAATGACCGACCTTGAGCGGTCAGGTGTAAGTAGACACGTGGGCACTCCTCCACATCACCATGGATGCGCAATACCCTGACAGGAGGCTGGGCCTTGTCAGCTCCCGGAGCAACCACGTTGGCCGCGACAATGGTGAGCTCACTGCCGGTATCCACCAGGGCTCAAATCTCCCAGTTTTCCACCTGTACCTGCACCCAGAACAGGGAGGACTCTGCTTGGGATACCCCTGCGCCGCCATTCTGACCAATGGGCGTGCCGTTTTACCTGCACTGCAATCCATCGGCTTGCCCTGTTTTGGGCAGTCCCGGTGCACATGACCAGGCTCGCCACACTCAAAGCACACCAAGGGAGGCGGAGCCTTTGGTTTAACTACTAGGACCTGAGTTTTGGGTTTAGGTGGTGGCCGGTCTCCTGACCTGGCTTTATTCAGCTTTCCCAGCATCAGGTGCCGCTCAATCACCACTGCCATTTCCTCAAATGTCTAGGGGTCAGCCTGAAGGGCCCACTGCTACACCGAGCAGCCTAACACCCGCATAGCCTGGTCCAGTGCGACTACTTCCACAATCTGTACTTCAAAGTTTTTATCCGGCTGCAACCAGGCCCTTGCCAGTCGGGCTAGTTTGGCCAGCTGAATCCTGGGAAGCTTAGAGCCCTCCAGCCGCCAGTCATGGAATTCTTGGGCTTTGCTGGGCCCCGTCACTCCAATCTTATCCAGTATAGCCTTTTTCAGGCCAGGATAGGAGCGTGCCTCAGCCATAGTCATGTCCACATATGCCCGCTGTGCCTCCACTGTTAATCAGGGAGCCAGCCTGTCAGACCATTCCTCCACAGGCCATCCCAACCGCGTGGCCGTGCGCTCAAACGTGCAAAGGAATGCCTCTATATCATCCGCTGGGGTGAGCTTAAGCAGCCTTTCCCGCTCTGGCTCAGATTTTTTAAGCGCTTTTAACTCATCGCACAACATTTGAATTTGAGTTTGCTGTCTTTCAGCCTTGGTTTGTTGCACCTCATGTAACATCTGAACCTGGGTTTGTTGCCCTCATGTAACATTTGAATCTGGGTCTGTTGCCAGCTGCAATTTCAGCAAATTTTTTAGTAACTCCTCCATATTGCGTGGCCCCTTTAAGGACAAATCTAGGAGGTTTAATATAATGTGCCAGGCTTATCAACAGTCCAAGCCGACAGCCGCCTGTTTTGCTGGCTATTTAACACATAACAGCAAACAGTCTGCCTATAATGCTATGGCCCTTTAAGGCTGCCACTTGCACTGCATAACCAGAGAGGAAGAAAAGAAAAGGAAAACTTGCAGTTTAAACACCGGTATGCTTACCGACAGTTTCTGCTATACATCGTGTCCTTGCTCGCATTCTCCACCACTTGTGACAAGGATCACAAACACGGGGACTCAGATGAACACTTTCAATGTTTATTTTGAACAGCATGTCTCCACATAGCACTCTCAGCATGGCAGACTCTTGATAGGCTCAAGTGGTCCCTAGTCTAACCCACACAACCCTGCCTATCACTTGGGCAGCTATTCCACCGTCAAGAGCAAGATGACTGTGCCCTGGAAACCCTTTTCACATTACTTTCACACGGAAAAATGCTGTCTCTGCCACACTATATATATATATACATATATATATATATATATTATACGAGAGCATGCAAAGAATCCCTAATTTGGAGTTGGGGGTGAGGGGGTGGACTTGGACGGTATGGGGGGGGGGGGGGGGAGCAAAGCATTTTGTTGCACCTGGGCCCACCGCTCGCTAGTTCCGCCACTGCATCACAGTGACATTTCTATAATTCTTACCTCTGGGAACACTTTTATTTCAACTAATTTAAGGCCAAGATTAAGGCTGTGAATACTTATGTACATGTGATTTCTTAGTTTTTTATTTTGAATGAATTTGCAAAAATCTAAAAACAACTTTTTTCACGTTGTCATTATGGGGTATTGGGGGTCATTCTGACCCGTTCGCTCGCTGCTTTTTATCGCAGCCGAGCAAATGGGTCCCTACTGCGCATGCACCGGCACCGTAGTTCACCGGCGCATGCCAGACGGCCGAAGGCAGAGGCGATCGTTGGGCAGGAGGGGGCGGAACGGCGGCCAGACCGTGGGCGCGGTCCGGCCAACACAGGCGTGGCCAGACCGAATGGGGGACGGGCCGCAGTGGCTGCGTGACGTCTCACGCAGCTGCTGCGGTCAGTGGCAGCGACGTTCAACTCCCGGCCAGCTGCAGGAGCTGCGCTGGCTGGGAGTAACTCCACAAATACAAAAGCATCGCCACTGTGCAATGCTTTTGTATTTGTGCGGGGGGAAGCAGGCACTGACATGCGGGGCGGACTAGCCCTGTGCTGGGCGTCCCCCCGCATGTCAGGGAAGATGATCGTAGCTATGCTAAGTTTAGCACAGATACGATCAACTCAGAATGACCCCCATTGTGTGTAGAATTTTGATGTAAAAAATGAATTTATTCCATTTTGGAATAAGGCTGTAACATTTCAAAATGTGGATAAAGTGAAGCGCTGTGAATACTTTACGGATGCACTGTATTTCATGGGAATATGACTCAATATAGGCAATTTACAGTTAGTCTTTCTGATGCATCCATGGATTTATCCTGCAGATTCTCCAAAAGGGGGTTTTATGCTAACATTACTGAAAGGGCGAGTGTTAGAATGTGCTAGTACATTTTTAGAAAGGCAGGATTCAATGTTAAATTCTCTTATACTATTAATGCATACATTTCCTGAAGACTTTGCCGGGCCCTCATACAACCACTTTTGCTGAGTGCAAGCTCACTAACCTGCACCAATGATGCTGTTCAGTTTTAAAGCAAACCATAGGGTTCAGACAATAGATGGGAGATACAGATTAGAACATTAGAACAATTATATTGATAAAGACCTAGTACAAAAATACTAAGGATGAGCGGGTTCTCTAAGAACCGAACCCCCCCAACTTTGAGGTCCGAGCCCAGATCCAATTCAGGCTTGGTTTTTCGTGCCTAACTCGGATCAGAAAATGAGGCAAAATGTCATCATCTTTCTGTCGGATCTTGCGGCTTTTGGATTCTATATATATTCCCGGTGATCGGTGCCATCTTCACTCCGGACTTGGAGAGTGTACAGTAAGCACGTGTTCCTTCTGTGCTGTATTCTGTGCTGTAATCGGATAGGCAGATTAGGGAAGGGGGCAGGAGAGAGCAGAGGGGATGCAGCAGGAGAGTTGAGTTAACCTGGGGTGCTGCTTGTGTAGGTGTCCTATGACTGTCACTGTGTTAGGGCTCTGCATAGTAGACAGTGCACTGCATTGCATATAGCATACTGTGGCTGTGTATAGGACCAGGTGTTGTTATCTGTCTATAAGGGGCTGTGTAGTGCTGTACACTACTGCTATATATCCTCTGTATGTGATACAAAGCAAAAAATATATTTCTATTGGTGCGTCACTCAGTGATGACTACCATTACTGCCATACACTACTGCTATATATCCTCTGTGTGTGATCCAGAGCAAAAAACATATTACTGTTAGTGCATCGCTCAGTGACAACTATCCAGTACTGCCGTACACTACTGCTATATAGCCTGTGTGTGATCCAGAGCAAAAAATATATTTCTATTGGTGCGTCACTCAGTGACAACTACCAGTACTGCTGTACACTACTGCAATATAGCCTGTGTGTGATCCAAAGCAAACAATATATTTCTATTGGTGCATCACTCAGTGACGACTAGTACTGCGGCTGCCGTACACTACTGCTATATATCTATGTGTGATCAAAAGCCAAAAATACATTTCTATTATGTATTTGAAAGGGTTGCTCTGTCTGCTATATCTGAAAGGGGCGATCTGTCCATCCAGGGGCTCCGCCCCAGTGTAAAATGAAAATAATAAAAGCTAAAAACAAAAAGCCTAAAATTATAATTATAAAAAAAATCTAGTTTTTTGTTTGTGGTGTACCCCAGTGTACTATACAATTTTTATTTTATTTTCATAAGTACTGTGGCACTGCCGGTCAGACTGCAGAAAATTATTTCCTCCTTATAAATGCATTGTGCGACACGGTCGGTGTAGTCAACTGCAGTGTGTAATTATTTTATATATTTCTGATTCATTTGTACGACACTGTAACCGCTGGTGTGTGATATAAAAAATATTTCTACATATTTTTGACTCATTTGTGCGACACTGTAACCGCAGTGTGTGATTATAAAAATAATATATATATTTTTATTTAAATGAATGCTTTGTGCCTTGTCAACTGCAGCTGTTCCGTCCATCTAGGGGAGTTCTGTCAGTCCACCCAAAATAAAAGACATCTTTATATATATCTATATCTATATCTCTATCTATCTATCTATCTATCTATCTATCTATCTATCTATCTATCTATCTATCTATCTATCTATCTACACACACACACACACACACACACACACACACACACACACATATATTAAACCTCCTAATGATAGTGTGTGGACTCTTATTCAAAAGTAAAGCATTCAATACCTTTTTTTATACCAAGAAATAATGACACGGAGACTTGAATTTGGCAGAAAATTGTTAGCTATTTATTGTACCCTAACCATTAGAAAAAACCTATAAAGTAAAATTTAAGTTAACATGCCGATTCAGCCGGCATATGGTGGCAGAAAAAAGAACGGCTATATTCAACTGACGATAACCTCAAAAAACATTAAAACCCAAACGATCCTAATTTACCACAAACCATACATAGGTAATAGGTGGCCGACTCAGACATCCACGCTGACTGCCCACCCGGATGGGTGATGACGCTGCCCCCTGATGGGTGATCTAGCGGCCTTAAAAGTCAATGGAGGAGAGTGCACCTAAACCACACCAATACTGTAAACAACTGCAACTAACAAGTCAAATTACAACCTGATGTTCTTTTCCGCCGACAAATAGCCAACGATAACACACGCTAACAATTCAGAGCCAAGGCACTCCGTGCCAAAACCTCTACCAAATGGGGTGGGAGGACGGGAAGGAAAACCAGCAGCAAGAGAGACCAAGCTAGGCTATACATCCCTATATATACTGATCCCTCCCCTCTCTAACATTGGCTGTACTTTTCATCACAGTTAGGTCCACCCCTCACAGGAGGTTTAACTCTCTCCATTCCTATGCTGTCATTTCGCTCTCCATATATATATAGATAGATAGATAGATAGATATATAGATAGATAGATTGATTTTGTGCTGTATCCTCCCACAAAATACATCCAGGCATGCTCTGTCCATTTCAGGGTGTGGTGTCTGTAGCTCATATTCTTATTAGAACTTATTGTCCTATTTTCATAACTCTTCTTATCACCACATTGTAATTAATTCAAATTAATATTATTATTATTAATAATAATTATAAATGAGATCAATTGAAATTAAATTAATGTAAATAAACTCTCCACACTCATATGGTGAACTTTCTGTATATTGAAGATATCTTGGAGGAAATTATGAATTTGATTCTAAATAAATAATATAAAAGAAATGTAATTAAAATAAATTAAATAAATGACATCTAAAATATTGTCTTTTTTTATTCTTCTTTGCCTTAATCATCTTTTTGTGAACTGAAATCTTGAGCATTGTCTAATGCGTCTTTTTTTTAAACACATTCTTTTTTAAAATATTTTGTCCTCCCAGTATATACAGTACATCCAAGGGCTGCTACTGCTCTGTCCAGCTACCTCGGTGCAACCTTTTGGCCTAAACTAGATTAAAAACAATATTGTAAGCTGTGAGATGTTCAGAGTAGTCTGGAAATGAGTGGAAATGAATGTTACTGAGGTTAATAATACTATAGGAACAAAAACACACCCAAATTCTGTTATTTTAGATGTTTTGATGATTTTGGGGGGGAAATTCAGATCCAAAACCAAAACCCACAAGGGTGGTTTTGGCAAAACCAATCCAGATCCAAAACACGAAGGAGATCCAGATCCAAAACCAAAACACAACCCCCCAAAAAATGGCCCGGTGCACACCCCTAAAAAATACTCAATATCTTTCTCGAGAAAAGGAAGAAAGGTATTATACCATTTGAGACAATTGATGGTTTCCCCATAATATCTGGTCCAGTTAATCAGTATACAGCTAATATTAATTCAGATGACAAAAAGTCACTGTGAAACTAACATTCTTCATATTGTCCATTCTCCAAACTTTCCTATAATCCTTGGAATGCCATGAATTAATAAATATAATTCCACTATTGATTGGGGAACTGGAAACTCAATTTTACTGCTTCAATTTGCTTAAAAAACATTTATTGACTCTAATGTTAATATATATATATCTACATCTGGAATCACATCAGCAATTCATTTTGGTGTCAAGATTACAGAGATGTTATTTGATAAAAAACAGACAGAAATTGTCCCTTCTCACAGAATTTATGAATGCCCAGCTGACATTCTTCCTGGCGCTCAAACTCCTTATGGCTGTATTTATTCACTGGCTGAACCTCAACTGCAAACTCCAAAGAAATATATGCAGTACTGTAGATGATAATCTGGCTCAGGGTTTCATCCGGCCATTCAGCTCCTGGTGAGACCCCAAAGTTCTTGTGAACAAGAAATATGGGAGATTAAGGCCTTGATTTGATTATAGGTTCAATGCAGTAACAATAAGAAATAGATATACAGTATATATATATATATATATATATACACATACAGGACTACCTCAATTAATGGACCACCAAAGGATTTATAATATCAATGAATCTTATTTAAGATTGGACCAGTACTTTTCTGACATCCTAACAGATGAACTTTGCATACAAAATAATATTGTATTAATTTGCTACACATCCCGAGTCCGCAACAATGACTAACTCTTCGCGACCAGAAGTCCTCTTGTGCTCCATGGCCCCACTTCCGCGTTCCACGACCTACAGGAATTTGCGTTCCATTGAGCTGACAGGAAGCACGGTGTGTGGGTCAGCACAGGAGCGCTCGGAAATGTGATCCCTGGCTGACTTCCTTTTAGCTAAAGCCTGTTTATAATATATTAAGACACTAGTAGCCATATACTTATATGTTACTCTATTGTTGCACTTATATTGGTTTTAACACATTCGACGCTTCCGGGGCCAGAAGTGACGTCAATTACATATCACAAATGCGTTTTAAGAAAGTTGCTCTAGTTTTTAACATTAGATTGTCTTCTCTCCATTACAAATTGAAGAGTTTTTGTATGTATTGCTAATCACTTCCTGTCAGCTGATGACAGGAGGTGAGGTCATGTTGTTTGTTCCACATTGCTAATCACTTCCTGTCAGCCCTGGCGTGGCTTGGACGTGGACGTTGTGACGTCATTGACCGTGACCAGAGCGGGCACTGAGAGAAGTCTGCAGTACGGACGAAGTGGCTGAGTTGCAGTATTCCACATATGCCGTTTATTTTAAACTGAAATGTATGTAAGCAGAATTTACAAGTAAAACTATATACTTTTTATTACTTATTTGCGCTCTCCAATTTGTTTACCAGTTTCCATTTTGCTCCGGTGGCACGGAGGGGATTGAAGCGCATTTGGACATTATTCTGGATAACCAAGGATTATAGCGCAAAGGACTGATTTCTGTTTATATATATATATATATATATATATATATAAGTAGTAAGCTGTACTGCCCGGCACTCCTGGTCCTAGACGGTTAACTGCCCGGGTACCCTCCGCAACGTTATGGGTATTGTAATAAAGAACGGCATCACTCTAGGTCTTGAATTGTGGTAATAATCACAAAAGTGTATTTAAACGCCAATCACATTTCCAACGTTTCGGGGCCCGCAGCCCCTTTGTCAAGGTGTGAACAAGTGTGCTGTAAAACCCTCTTACCTTTAAAGCCTGTGGCCACCATAACGTGAGGAGGAGCATCGTCCGCGCTGTCTGCTGCTCTAGGGGCCGGGGGTTTCCGGCGTCTCGTGAGTAACACGTCACTCGCGTCGCCTGCCCGCTTCCGGCGTCCCATTGCTATAGCATCGTGATTGGTCCCCGGCTCGGTAGTTGTAGCAACCAGAACCGCTTTCCAATGCGCTTGCGCACTGGGGTCTGCAAGAAAAAAGTGTATAGAAACAAGTGATCGTAACAGTGTATTATACAAACCATAATTGTTACCTCAATACAGTAACTCCGTGCAGTGTATATAAAGAAACAGGCTCTGATCTCAATAGTATTAATTATTAACATTTAACATGTTAAGCTATCCAAGGTCTCCTGGTTGCTAAACCTCAAATTACTCCCACTACTCCTACAGTTGACATCTGGGAACCCTACCTCGGCAGCACCACAGAGCATCTCAATATTTTAATTAGGCAATCTAAAAAATGATTAGAATATGCTCATATGTGGTTTAGAGCTAGGATCTAACCTTTTACCTGTGTCCCATCACCAATATATATTACTCTGGCCTGAAATAGATGGATACACCCACCACCCTATTTTTCTCCATTGTGAATACACTTGGACATGCATCGCACTAAAATCATTAGGTCTAGCAGTTCTATATGTTTTCAGGGCTTAATTCCTGCCCAACGAGTTCCATAGAATCTGTTCATTGAGGCTGTTTGGCTGTATCGTCTCCAGTTTAAACTTCCACTGGGCTTCCATCTTCAGTAATATTCCATATCTGTCTCCTCCTCTCAGGCTGCTGGGGACGTGGTCAATGGCCATATGTTTTAACGCACTTAGTGGGTGTTGTTTGTCTGCAAAGTGTTGAGCCACTGGTTGGTCTGATTTTCCACTTTTAATTGCTGCTGTTATGGCAGACCTATGAAGTGCCATAAATTGTCTCAAGTTCCTGGTCGTTTTCCCCACATATCCCAGCCCGCATGGGCACATGATGAGGTAGACTACATGGATTGTGGTACAGGTCAATACATGGCGGATGCTAAAAGATTGTTCTTTTTCGGGGTGCTTGAACATGGTTCCCGTCAACATGGACTTGCATGCAGTGCACCCCAGGCATCTGTAACACCCTGGTGCTTTAGTGAGAAAGTTCAAGGGTGGGTTAGTACCAAACCCTGTGATATCTGAATGCACTAGGCTGTCTTTGATGTTTCTCCCTCTCGTGAAGCAACTCATGGGTCTTTTGAACTTAAAGCATCACAATTTGTCATCACTCGACACTATAGGCCACAATGCTTTGGTGGCTCATTGGACTACCGGGCTAGAGGTGCTAATCCTGCTTGTCCATGGAATCACTTCCTTAGAATCTCTTTTTACTTTAGTCAGCAATGTATTCCTCTCTAAAGTGAGAACTTCACGTTTTTGCTCTTGTAGCATCACTGGATCATATCCCCGCTCTGTGAACCTGTCCACTACTTTATTTAGTTCTATTTCTAGCGTATCTCGGTCACTATGGATCCTCGCTGTTCTCTTTAGCTGCGACCTCGGAAGTCCCCTAATGAGAGGTTTAGGGTGGTGACTATCAGCCCTCAATAATGTATTCTTGTCTGTTGGTTTAGTGTATAATGTTGTAGAAATTTGGTTGTTCATGATTCTCACTGTAACATCGAGAGTTGATATTACACAAACATGGACTCTTACAGGTGCCCGAGCCAAGGCATATTTAAGAGTCCATGTTTGTGTAATATCAACAATGGAAGGATATAAAACGAGTCAAGTATTGTGGCTATCATCTTTGGAGCACAGACACTTTTGCGTATTTGCACTATTGCACAGGATCACTTTATAGCACTTTACAGCACCTTTGTATGCACAAAGCACAGAAACCGGGGCAGGCTTTGGATTTGAAGTCACGCAACCCCTGTGACCACAAGGACACACCTGGGAATCACAATCCAATGCATTCCAACACATTCAGTTACAACGAGGGCAATGCAGAGAGGCTACTATTTAGAGACCAACTCCCCAACGCAGACCTCCAACTGGACGCCCAGGATACCTTTTATCAGCTATTGAAATTGAGGAAAAAAGAGACGGACTACCTCATGCATGGGATCTCTCTATCACAATACCATTGAGACCAGATGATCCCCAGGGGTTTTAGGATAAGGAATATACCAACGCTGGGCAGGTACAATCCAGAATTCTGCCACAAATGGACAGAAATACTTAACAAATGTAGTCTGGATCTGGTACTACTAGTGGTGGAGGAAGTGGGTCGAGAACTAAAGTCCACCAGAGAAAAAATAACAACTTTTGAAAGTGAAAATTTAAGGATGCTCCAAGAGGACCCTACCCATGACTGGATGGCAAAACTTCAAACCCAGTGTGACCTGTATAAGAAAGAACTTTTCCGGTTCAAGAGGAATAAGCACCTCATAGTGAAGAGCAACTATGAGGACAATCAGGTCTACAAGTGGCTAATGGGAGGAGACACACAGAAAGTGGGCCAACGTGGTTACATCTTTAAAAGAGATTGGAGAAGGAGAAGAGAGGGAGCAAGCAAACCAAACTACTCTTCAAATAGTGATAGCAAGTTCTTGGCCCCTGACTCAGATGAGACCACCATCCCAGGTGATATCCCTTTAGGGGGGATGCAGGCCAAGGCCAAAGGACCAAAAGGATGCCCACCCATAGAGGGGGGCAAAACAAGAGGTTACAGAAGCCGAACGGCCAAGAACAAAACTTGATCTTCAATCTCTCGTCTAGAAATTTCACGCCAACTGAGATCATGGTCCTGAACAAGGGCCTTTCATACATACCGACTAATAGACATGATGCCTTCACGTGAAAGCAGGATTTACATAAATTCTTGCATAAATTAAGACTGCAAGAATATTTCCTAGATCATACAGACACGCAATCCAGCACGATGGTGTTTGATAAGTTCATAATGTCCCGCTCAACTTCAACATTTGACCCACAATCATCTAACCACTTTTAAAACTTTTGTACGGCTCCTGGACAACTCGGTAATGCGATACAGAAATACCCCCATCCAACAAAGAAATAATATGTCTAAAAAGGAGAGAGATGCCCTGAAGGATCTAAGTAACTATAAAGACGTTATTTTCCACCAGGCAGACAAGGGAGGAGGTCTAGTAATTCAAGATTTACGAGATTACCGAGAAGAGATCTATAGACAACTCGCAGAGACACAAACGTACTTACTGTTGGACACCGATCCGACACAAAAGTTTAAACAAGAACTTGGCATAGTCCTGGAAGAAGCCAAACATGAAGGTATGATTTCCACAAAGATCCACGACGCACTAATACAGAAGTTCCCAGTAGTGTCAGTCCTCTTTACAACCCCGAAAATCCACAAGGACAGCAAAAAGCCACACGGTTGACCGATAATTTCGCAAGAGATTCCCTGTACCAGCCGATATCACAATTCTTGGATTGTGTGTTACAGCCATTGGCATTACAGCAAATAACCTTTATTAAGGACACCACTGAATTTCTGCTAAGACTCCAAAATGTGGGAAAAGTCCCGCTGGACACACAGATGTGTGTAGTGGACGTATGCAGTCTGTACACCAGCATACCTCACACAGAGGGACTGCTGGCTACTAGAGAATTCCTGCAAGATGAGAACATGACGGCTGTGGATGTGGAATTATACAAGCATCCCCTATACCTGACACTGCATAGGAATTACTTCCTGTTTGATGGAAAGTATTACCTACAACAAAACAGGTGTGCGATGGGCAGTAGTGTAGCGCCTGCATACGCCAATGGATATATGTTAAAGGAAGAAAGAAGATTATTCTTTGAAAACAGGGATATAGCTCAATATATCCTACTATACTGCCGTTTCATTGACGACGTGTTCATGCTGTGGACAGGAGGAGCAGAGCTGTTTAAAAAAAGTGATGGATGACATCAATTCTAAAGTGACCTGTATAAGATTCACGTACCAGAATGACACCAAGACTAGGAATAATCTTTATGTTACGGTAAGAATCATGAGCAACTAAATTTCTACAACATTATACACTAAACCAACAGACAAGAATACATTATTGAGGGCAGATAGCCACCACCCTAAACCCCTCATTAAGGGACTTCCGAGGTCGCAGCTAATGAGAACAGCGAGGATCCATAGTGACCGAGATACGCTAGAAATAGAACTAAATAAAATAGTGGACAGGTTCACAGAGCGGGGATATGATCCAGTGATGCTACAAGAGCAAAAACGTGAAGTTCTCACTTTAGAGAGGAATACATTGCTGACTAAAGTAAAAAGAGATTCTAAGGAAGTGATTCCATGGACAAGCAGGTTTAGCACCTCTAGCCCAGTAGTCCAATGAGCCACCATGCAAGTCCATGTTGACGGGAACCACGTTCAAGCACCCCGAAAAAGAACAATCTTTTAGCATCCGCCATGTAATGACCTGTACCACAACCCATATAGTCTACCTCATCATGTGCCCATGCGGGCTGGGATACGTGGGGAAAATGACCAGGAACTTGAGACAAAGGATGGCACTTCATAGGTATGCCATAACAGCAGCAATTAAAAGTGGAAAATTAGACCAACCAGTGGCTCAATACTTTGCAGTCAAACAACACCCACTAAGTGCGTTAAAACATATGGCCATTGACCACGTTCCCAGCAGCCTGAGAGGAGGAGACAGATATGGAAAATTACTGAAGATGGAAGCCCAGTGGATGTTTAAACTGGAGACGACACAGCCAAATGGTCTCAATGAACAGATCCTATGGAACTCGTTGGGCAGGAATTAAGCCCCGAAAACACATAGAACTGCTAGACCTAAGGATTTTAGTGCGATGCATGTCCAAGTGTATTCACAATGGAGAAAAATAGGGTGGTGGGTGTATCCATCTATTTCAGGCCCCAGTAATATATATTGGTGATGGGACACAGGTAAAAGGTTAGATCCTAGCTCTAAACCACATATGAGCATATTCTAATCATTTTTTAGATTGCCTAATTAAAATATTGAGATGCTCTGTGGTGCTGCCGAGGTAGGGGTCCCAGATGTCAACTGTAGGGGTAGTGGGAGTAATTTGAGGTTTAGCAACCAGGAGTCCTTGATTTAAGGTCTACCTTGGATAGCTTAGCATGTTAAATGTTAATAACTAATACTATTGAGATCAGAGCCTGTTTCTTTATATACACTGCACAGAATTACTGTATAGAGGTAAAAATTATGGTTTGTATAATACACTGTTACGATCACTTGTTTCTATACACTTTTTTTCTTGCAGTCCTCGACGCGCAAGTGTATTGGAAAGCGGCTCTTGTTGCTACGACTACCGAGCCAGGGACCAATCGCGATGCCATGGCAAAGGGACGCCGGAAGCGGGCAGGCGACGCGAGTGACGTGTTACTCGCGAGCCGCATGAAAAACCCCCGGCTCCCAGAGCGGCAGACAGCGCGGGTGATGCTCATCCTCATGTTATGGTGGCCACAGGCTTTAAAGGTAAGAGGGTTTTACAGCACACTTGTTCACACCTTGACAAAGGGGCTGCGAGCCCCGAAACGTTGGAAATGTGATTGGTTTTTAAATACACTTTTGTGATTATTACCACAATTCAAGGCCTGGAGTGATGCCGTTCTTTATTACAATATATATATATATATATATATATATATATATATATATATATATATATATATATTTCCACTTATTCCTGAACTCTTTAAACGCCTACATAGATATTTACCAAACTTGAGTTTTAGAAAACGGGTTCACTACGGCTGGCCGGCGGTCGGGCTCCCGGCGACCAGCATCTTGGCGCCGGGAGCCCGACCACCGGCTTACCGACAGCGTGGCGAGCGCAAATGAGCCCCTTGCGGGCTCGCTGCGCTCGCCACGCTACGGGCACGGTGGCACGCTAAGCGCGCCACACTATTTTATTCTCCCTCTATGGGCGTCGTGGACCCCCACGAGGGAAAATAAGTGTCGGTATGCCGGCTGTCGGGCTCCCGGCGCCTTTATATTGAGCGCCGGGAGCCCGACCGCCGGCATACAGAAGACCACCCGTAGAAAACATATGCTGTGATTTGGGTCTGCTTTTAAACCAAGTTATGGTCACATTGAATTCTTGGTGATGCCCTTTGACAAGTTAATGCAGCCGCCACCTTCCAACATTCTGTAATCTACAGTATTTCTTTAGAAATAGCTTACAGTATATCAGTAAATAGTAATCTAATTAATTATTTACTCACAACAACATCATTTTCCTGCTGATAGAGTCTTGTAAAGACTTAAGGGCTGATTCAGAGATAGACACAATGACAAAGTTTGAACAGTTGAGTGATTAATTGCTACTGTGCATTCATAAAAAGCCCTAAAAACCACTGACTGTACACAACCACTGATATTGCATACATAGTCACTGGCATATGAATGGCAGTGCACAACCATGGGCCTTCCTGGGTGGTGACTAGGAGGTGGCCTGAAGTGAATGCAAAAAAAACCAGTGAATGCAGCTGTGTTCCCAAATGCATATCTGCAGCCACCTTGGCCATGTTTAGAGGAATTTAAGAAGGAAACACTGCATCTGCCATAGGCCGATCGTGCCCCAGTGGTAAAGTGTTCGGAACCACCAGTGGAGTTGCATTGTCCACAGGCATTGAAAGTGGACATCTAAAGGCTTTAACAGTCCAGGGCATACTAGTACACAATGGGGAGTCTGAGTGTCACAATCCTGACTGAATTTCTCATGTTTTGTGACTTACCTCTGCCATCTCTCCTGCAGTTCAGTCTATCCTACATGCTGAGTTTAAGCCAGCACACCAGATCCAAGTACATCCTGATTTGCTTTCCTTCAGCATACAAACTGCAGTCAGTGTTACTTACTCCTGAATTCCTCTTTTTGTGTAATCTGCTTGATCATGTGTCCAGCATCATGTCTCTCTTTTCATTGTGTCCACATGAAGTTCCCGACAGCTGCCACTGCCTCTGTGAATAGCATTTCGCAGAGCTTGCTGACGCTGCCTGCTGTTTCAGAATTGGTACGCCATGATGTCTGCTTTCTGTTTGGGCCTAATGCAGAATTCCCTTCAAGACCGGACCTGGGTGCTGCAATCTTGGATTCTATCAGTTGATCTTCTACTGGCCAATCCAGGAGATCCTTTGCATTAGCCGGCCACAGCTTTCAATCATTGCACACTTAGTGATATAAAGGGAACTTTCTGTTTACAGCAAATTGCCAGACAACAGTCTGTTCTCAGGAAGTAACAGCTCTAGGTTGAGCTTCTACATACTTAGTGATTGCTTTGATTCAGTTCTAGTCTGCTGATTCTCAAGTTCCAAGTATATCTGAATTTACTGCATCTTTATGCATATTTATCTGCATCTCTCAGGACTCTCCAGTGTCATCATTCTGGATCCAGCCCAGTCAGCACTCCAGTCCATTCCAGTTGCATTCTGGTCACCATTCCAGTTCCATTCCGACCAGCATTCTGGTTCCATTCTGGCCAGCAATCCAGTTGCATTCTGGTCACTAGTCCGGTTCCAGTCCAGTCAGCATAGAAACATAAAAACATAGAATTTGACGGCAGATAAGAACCACTTGGCCCATCTAGTCTGACCCTTTTTTTTATCCTTTAGGTAATCTCAACCCTTTTTTAACTTTAATTATTTGTAAGGATATTCATATGTCTATCCAGAGCATGTTTAAATTGCTCTACAGTCTTAGCCTCTACCACCTCTGATGGGAGGCTACCCTTTCTGTGAAGTAATTCTGGTCAACAATTCATCATTCTGGTCAACAATCCGGTTCTAGTTAACTCATTATTCAGAACCAGCAGTGATCCACAGTTCCTGTTTAATAAAGTTGTTACTCTTACATATATTATTATATATCTTCAACACCTGCCTGTTCCTAGTTCAATGCACAAAGCCTGGTTAAAACCTCCTCACTTTATTCACATTCCCTTTGAGTCAGCTCGGCACACGAACGCCTGCCAAAGCAAAACCCTCAGGCGTGACACTGAAACAAGCATTTGCATAAAAGCGCCTCTGTACACAATCTGTCTGGTTGTGAACTGTAATCTCTCACTAAAGTTGTTGTGTAATGTCAAGGCACAGAACCGTATATAAGCAGCACTGTAAAGCACAGAAGTCAGCATGTTCACTTCCTTCACAAACCCGTTATGGAGTTCAACAGAGGCAACTGGAGATTCATGATCTCTACAACTACATAGTTACATAGTTGTTGAGGTTGAAAAAAGACACTTGTCCATCGAGTTCAAATTATAGTGCTATATGCTGTATTATCTTCAATTTACTTATAACCTTCGATGCTATTTTCCGCTAAAAATTTGTCTAATCCTTTCTTAAATGCCTTGATTGAATCTGACATTACCACACTCTCCGGCAGTGAATTCCATAAACTCACTGTCCGCACTGTGAAGAAACCTCTCCTACGCCTGGTCTTAAACTTCCTCCCCTCCCCTTGTCCTGTGTACAGAGCTCTTAATAAGTAAATCACCTGAAAGTTCCTTATATTACCCCTTGATATATTTGATGATATTAATCATGTCCCCTCTTAAACATATCCAGCCTTAGTAGTCTTTCCTCATAATCCAATAACTCTAGACCCTTAACTAATTTTGTAGCTCTTTTCTGAACCCTTTCTAGTTCAACTATGTATTTTTTTTATAGTGTGGAGCCCAAAACTGTACACAGTATTCTAGATGGGGCCGAACCAATGCTTTATATAGTGGCAGGATTACACTTTCATCCCTGGTCTCTATTCCCCGTTTTATGCATGCTAATACCCTTTTTGCTGCCTTTGCTGCAGCATCTCGACATTGCGGACTGCTGCTTAGTCTATTGTCAATGATCACCCCCAAATCTTTCTCCAATAATGATTCTCCAAGAATTACCGCACTCAATGTATAGTTTGCCTGTTTGTCTTTGATCCCAAAATGCATAACTTTACATTTCTCTATATTGAACCTCATATTCCACTTTGTTGCCCAACCCCCCAGTTTAGTTAAATCGTCCTGAAGAGAGTCAATGTCCTGAGCTGATCTATCCCAAATATCAGATCAGACATTGTGAAATAGGAAGAATATTTATAAACCTATATTTATATCGGAGGTGGTGTGTCATGTATGCACTTACCGATGATGATGATGATGATGATGATAATAATAATAATAATAATAATAAATAGAGACAGAGAGACATACATTTGGCAGAAAACTTTTAGCTATTTATTAATTTATTTAAATTTATATTTAAGGGAAAGTATGGTGACATAAATAAATGTACAATAACAACCAGCAATGTGCATTGTGCACCACTCAGCTATAACACAACCGAGGGTATACTGTACACTCAGCCTTCTAAATTGACTCTGCATCCATTTGGGTGATGATATTGCACCCCCATTGGGGTGGTACAGCCAACTACCAGTCAACGAATGGAGCACACCCAATATAAATTATTGCACCCAGACTGGCGAGCTGCCGTTCTTTCAAGCCACAAAACAGCCAACGATCAAATACCATTTAAGAAAACTATAAGGGAGGGAGGATGGGAATCCTGAAACAAAGAGGCTTTGGTCAACAGCCCAAGCCTTTAAATAAAGTTTAACACAGACACACACCCTGCCATACCATAGGCAGGCTAAGTAATGTGATTTACCTTTATGCCAGCCCCCATCCTAGAGGTTTAAACTACCTCATTTCTTATAGCAATCATATGGTTTATTTTAAACACAGCACACGTGATTCCAAGGTAATCCAGAGCCCTTAAAGGCTGGAGAGCAGAGGCATCACTTACCTAGGTGACACCCAGTGCATCGCCGCAGGAAAGGGGCTGAGACTTCACGGGAAAGAGGTGGGGATTTGCGTCCCAAGAGCCCGTTTTTGTCACTCCGGGGTTCGGAAGATGTGGGCCTCCCCTGGGGTGTGCTGTGGCTGCAGTGTCGGCTCCTATACAGTGACAGGAGCCGAGTGCTGCACGTAATGTTACAGTGCAGCACCTGGCTCCTGTCACTGGGCAGGAGCCGGCATTTTGGTGTCACCTTTTGGTGGGTGACACCTGGGTGTGGGCCGCACCCCCCTTTTGACGCCACTGCTGGAGAGTACAAGAAAAATACACACAAAGTACAGTTTGTATGTGGCAAAACTAATTACTGGAAGAAACTTACAATTACCTGAGGTACAAGTCAGAGGTATACTTGACCAGGAGTCCATGGTAAAAAGTACAAACTACTGTATCTGCCATAATGTAAGGTAAAGATGAGTAATATCTCTATCAGGGCGATATGTCTCTTATCTCTCTGATGAATTGTGCACTTTCTGATGTCACCATGGAACACTGGCAGTGTCATTGCTTTCAACAGTCTATAAGAAGCCATTTTAAAGGGGAAATGAGATCGGGTCAGCATTCCGGTGTTCGGGGGATGGGACACAATAAGTAGCATACAAATATATGTATGTCTGTGCATATACTGTATATGTATGTATACACAAATAATTAAAGCAATGTAGTTGGCATCACAGCAGTTGGAATGCCGGCATTCACAATACTGGCGCAATCCCGACACCTGTCAAAATGCCGACACCAGAATCCTGACAGCTGGCACACTGAATGTTAGTATGCCAAGGAAAGTTAGGATAGGCTGTGAGGAGGGAAGGTTATTTAATTTCATTCAAAATGTCGGTATCATGATAGTTGGGATGCCACTGTCGGTATTCTGTTTGGCGGCATCCCGTACCCAACCCCAATTAAATATTCTCACCAGATCCCATATATAGTATATATATATATATATATATATATATATATATATACAATCTCAATTATGTGGGATGAATGACAAAAAGTCTTAAAACACGGTTTATGGAACACTGTCAAAGTATAACTAATGGCTTTACCAAACACAGCCTGTCCAGGCATTTTCTTATACATCATAATAAGGATCCAAGTTACTTAAAGGTTACAGCTGTGGAACATATTGTGCAAGCACAAAGAGGAGGAGATAGATACAGGAGATTGTGTAGACAAGAAATCTACTGGACGTTTCAAATAAATTCATTAAGCACTTGAGCCAAAAACCCTTTTATAGCCAATGAAATGTTGGCATTTTCACTAAGTCCGCTAATTTACATTATTAAGAATATATCAAGATGTGAGTTTTGTGACTTTAGTTTTTCCATGGATTATATGAATTTCCCCGTCCGGTTTTGTTTCTGTCTAGGGTTCTTTGCATACTCATTTATTATTCTCTACGGAGAGTATTTATTATGTTTTTAAGAGGTCTTTACATATTTTGACTGGTGAATTATACCATTAGGTGGTTGCTAAGCCACCAGTTTAAATGGTCTTTGTATGATGTGTGTTTCATAGAAGACGTGATTGGTTGTAATTATACCCCTGGATGGTTGCTAAGCAAACAGTATCGATGGATTAAAAATGGGAAAAAAACCTCTAAAGAATCTTTTAACTATCTACCTTAACATATTTTAGGTAACAAACTACTAAATCAGTATGTGGAATTAAGATGGAGGTATTATAGTCTATATCCCGCTTGGTGTATTAGTCCGCTAATGCTAAAAGTGATAAAAGGATAAGCGATTTATATATTTATTAAATGGGATCATCTGATTACAACGAATAAGTGATTTGGAACGCGGACATAGGGGGTAATTCAGAGTTGATCGCAGCAGCAAATTTGTTAGCAGCTGGTCAAAACCATGGGCACTGCAGGTGTGGCAGATATAACATGTGCAGAGAGAGTTAGATTTGGGTGGGTTATATTGTTTCTGTACAGGGTAAATACTGGCTGCTTTATTTTTACACTGCAATTTAGATTTCAGTTTGAACACACCCCACCCAAATCTAACTCTCTCTGCACATGTTATATCTGCCCTCCCTGCAGTGTACATGGGGGTCATTCAGAGTTGATCGCATGCTGGCTACTTTTAGCAGCCGTGCAAACGCATTGTCGCCGCCCACTGGGGAGTGTAATTTCGCTTTGCAGAAGTGTGAACGCTTGTGCAGCAGAGCGCCTGCAAAATCATTTTGTGCAAAACAAGACCAGCTCTGTAGTTACTCTCCGTGTGCGTTGATTCTAACGACGGAGGGATGGCTTTTGACGTCACACACCCGCCCTGCGAATGCCCAGCCATGACTGCATTTTTACTGCCACGCCTGAATTTATGTACGCACTCCCTGAAAATGGTCAATTGACACCCAGAAATGCCCACTTCATGTCAATCTTCCTGCGTTTGGCCATGCGACTGGAATGTTCGTTACACTCTGTGCAAACCCACAATGCTCATTGTACCCGTACGGCGCACCTGTGCATTGCGGTGCATACGAATGTGCAGAAATGCAGATTTTTTATCTGATCGCTGCGCTGCGAACAACGGTAGCTAGCGATCAACTCGGAATGACCCCCATGGTTTTGCCCAACTGCTAACAAATTTGCTGTTGCAATCAACTCAGAATTAGGCCCATAAGCATCTATGCATTTCGTAAACCGGATATCCGGGAGACACTAGCAGTTAGCGAACAACAATAGACAAGTGGTATGGAACGCGAAAGAAAGCGTTTATGCATTCCCATAACCAAAAGTCCGGGAGGTAATAACGGTCAGGTGACTGATATACAAGGATTTTAATAATTTTTTTATAAAATTAAGTGTTTTGACAAAATATCTATATTTGACAGCGTTTTGCCTCCTATATATGCCATCTTTCATATGACTGAATGTGGTATTATTTGATTGTATGTAGAATTTGCATTGGTAATTTGGTTGTATCATATCTAATGACTGAATATCAGGAGTTTTATAAGGACTATCTGGCACACTTGTAAGAACCTTGGAAAAGCTGCACATGCACAGCGAAACGCGTTGGTGGCTGAGAAGCTGGGCACTGGACATCTCATTGGGAGACAAATAGATATCATGAGTCCGCCATTGGGAGTTGCTATATCTACAAACCGGATTGCAGTTAAAGACCAAGGCTCTATATAGGACTTCCTCAACAGTCCATTAACAAGCCATCCGGATGGTCAGAACACAGAATTGTTAATTATACCTGCAGGCAGAGGTGTCACCGGGTGTGATGACACCCAGAACGCACTCTGTATTCTCACCACCACCCTCACCACCCCGCTCAGCCCGCTGGAGCCGCTGGCATCCGAAAAGGTGGTGTGGCCTAATTTAAATGGGGCATGGCCTCGCAGAACTTTTCTCCTTCGCTCTGGAGGCATGTCCAGCAGCTTCCCCAAAGATGCTGGCTGCCCCCGGAGACTGCTCAGCATCTTATCTGTGACAGGAGCCGAGTCCTGCAGGAGTTTATCTCACTGCAGCACTTGGCTCCTGTCCCTACAGAAGAGCTGGCACTTAGGTGTCACCTCTTCCGAGGAGGACACCCTCTGCATCCGCCTTCTGATACCACTGCCTGCAGGTGGATTATAATCTTCTCCCAGGACCATGAACTGTCCATAACATTTTCTAGTCCCAAATTGAACTCAATAAGCTGTGCTAATAGTGCCTACTACATTCTTATACTGTTGCAACAGATGATTGATACTTTTATTGCATTTTCGGTATGTAAATACCAAATTACTTTCTAACAAATATTTAAAATGCCCGCTCTAATATATATTGTAGACGCCTGCACAATTTATTACCATGTGCCATGAATGTGCGCTATACATCGCAAAACACTGCATCCCATAAGAGAAAACAATACACCCACACATTATCTGAGTTCCAAAGCTCATTGATGTATATATTTGTTATTAAAAGGATATGTATTCAATATATATCACAATGTACAGAATACATATAGTTACATGGTTACAATTTATACAGTTAGCAGTTAATACATACAAGTTACAGGCCAGCGATACAATTAGCAAAATAAGCTGAGCGCTCACTGAGTGGTGGTGTATAAGTGATTGTCAGCAGCGACTTGGAAAGGGAATGCCAATCCCCTGAGATAAACCTATGTAAAAAAAATGTACCAAGTTGCGCTCAACAATCAAAAGTAAGAAACATTTATTTTAGTACATATAATGTGATAATGGTTACAACAAATCTCCCGGGAGTATAATTATAACAATACGACATAAGAATACCTTATCTCTGTGCCTAAATGATTAATGCTATTCTTTTGACTAGAATGAGTATTCCTGTTATTCCAAAACATATAACCCCAGAGGTGTCGCTTTATATAACAGCAGCAGTGATTAGTGACTGTTAAAAATAGATTAAAAATCTGTATTTACATACATGTAACTCACTTGGTCCATAAAAGTCCTGAACAGTCCTGAGTGTATATAACTGAGTATTAATTCCAATGGTCCTGGAATGAAAGGGACCCTTGTAACAATAGAATGACGCTCAAATGAATGATGATATGAGCAGGTGTACTGTATCGGAAACCTCAGGCCGCTGTCTTGGTGACAGGAGGGAGAGCCCGGAGCGATGTTGCTGCGGTCAGCCGCTGACCCCTACACGGGAGATGGAGAGCGGTGCCTGGTGTAGCCGCCGGGCTGGATGGACTATGACTGTGCAAGGCTAGCAAGCGGCTGCAGTATCCGAACGGCTGGATGTTACCTTACGTGGCACGGTGTAGACGAGCTCTCAACAAAAGGCGGCTGACCTATGCTCCCACGGGCAGCTCCGATTGAGCCTCCCTGCGGTCACCGGTGTATATGAAGGACGAATCAACACTCTAACAGCGGCTGGTCGGTGGTATGCCGTAATGACAGCAATGATGGAAGAGTTGGTCTCCTACACGGGCTCAGGCTGAGCCAAACTCCAAGTGGTGTTGACAATGATAAATACCTGTATCCTAACGCATTTCAACGCCAGCAGGGCGTCTTTTTCCAAAGGCAGGTACCAAGGCGCTTCTTAATAAACGGCTGTGCACCGTATGCTGACCTGCTCCTTGCTCTAAAAAATTGTGGGTGTCAGATGTACCTTCATAGAAGTCTGTATCTGATGTAGACGCTGAGGAGCCATAATCCTTGGGTTGTGGATTGGCTCTCTGTCTTCTCCCTGGGCGCCCTTGTCTGTCATGTGTAGTATTCCCTAATAACCACCTGTACACTGCATGGTTCTGATAGTCATTACTGACCGTAGCGAGTTTCTTTCGCTTAAAGGATATCAATTCCTTCCGATATGTATCGATCTGAGTACTCAGTCGTTCATTCCAATTCTGGGATTTATCATCCCTCAAAGATGCCGTTAGAACCGTTATAGTGGTCTCAGATTCAACCTGAATTTTTTTAAGTTCTTGACCTACTTCCTCCACCACCAATGCAATAAGATCCAATGAACATTTGTTGAGGACCCCGCACCACCGACTACAAAACACTGGGTTATTGCGACCCAGCGTTGGTATGTTGGTGATGCGGAATCCTCAAGGGATTTGTTTATTTCTTAAATATTCGGACAAAAACTGTCCATGCAGGGTCAGGTCAACTTCCGTTTGTCTATGTTTTAATATTTTGTAATAGACGTCCGCCGGGGTCTCAGCTGGCAATGACTCAAACTCGAGTTTATCAAATAACAGTTTTTCAACCTCGTCATCCGTAAAAGAAACTATACCTGCCTCAGCAAGGGCTAATAACCCATCATCCATAAGATATACGCCTCCTTGTGCCATAATGCCTATGTGTCACACTACGTGTGCTCTATTCAGTACTAGAACAAAACAATTAAAGCATATAAGACAACACATAAAGACAAATCACATAAAAATACATAAACAAAAGGATCAATGACATGCAATTATATACAACATATTGCATCAGCCAATCCTACATGAGAAGATACATGGATATTGTTCGCAATAAATCTTTCTGGGACATAAGTAAAAATGACTGTTAACTAGAGTCCAAAGGTTTGATGGGTGTCAGGAAATACTCGCTAAGCAAATTAGCGTGTACTATAGATCCAAGGGTGCTCCTGCACTCACATCCTACAGTTGAAACATAGACGCGGGTGCTTCCAATAGACCAAAAGGTCCACTATTTAGAAGAAATGTCCACAAAGTGGGGATGCACTCTCGCTATATAAAAACCAATCAGTCAGGAACAATCACATGTCACCGTAGTTTTTAATGTCGACGTTTCGGCCTGTTGACAGGCCTTTCTCAAGACCGGTGATACAGCATATCAAATATTCAATGATAGTAGTAGAAAAGATAAATATCTGCAAGGACAATAATCACAATCAGAATTACAGGCCTCACCGGTCCCTGGGAAACCACACACCACAATATGGAAAAAAGTTTTCATTTTAAAATTTTTTGATAAAACCGGGTGTGTATACTATATTAAGTTGTCACCCGGGTGAATCACCTCCACCTAATCAATTGTAAATGACCCATACCTGTAACATATCGTCCGCCTCATACAATATCAATTGCATATGATACTATACGGGGACATCTCAGACAGGCCACACAAGACTTACTGTCCATACCACTAGAATATAAAAAGAATATGGATATAGTTTGAAGTTACCACTCTACCAGCACCCACTGGTGTATTGTCCAACTTATACATAAACAAGGAGACGTGGAGATTACCTAATAAACAGTCATCCTCACACCTGGATGCAGCAAAGGATGTAACCATCCACAATGCTGAAAAGAGGTCCAGAGTTAATCCATATCCAAAATGTCGGATGGTGTATGGGGACAGCGGGACTCGGGTTGGTTCTCGACCCGGGTCTGTGGAGAGGGTTGTAACAGTGGGTAGTTATTTTGTGCAGTCCTGGGGACCTGGTTGCTTGTTTTCCCCAGCACCGCGTCACTTCCGGCCGGCATGCTATTTAAGCATACTCTGCAGTCAGGAGAGTCATGCAGCCACACACATGATGTCTCCAGTTCTGAGTAAGTTGATCATTACATTGTGGGTTGTTCTAATGACTAATTTTGGATATGGATTAACTCTGGACCTCTTCTCAGCATTGTGAATGGTTACATCCTTGGCTGCATCCAGGTGTGAAGATGACTGTTTATTAGGTAATCTCCACGTCTCCTTGTTTATGTATAAGTTGGACAATACACCAGTGGGTGCTGGTAGAGTGGTAACTTCAAACTATATCCATATTCTTTTTATATTCTAGTGGTATGGACAGTAAGTCTTGTGTGGCCTGTCTGAGATGTCCCCGTATAGTATCATATGCAATTGATATTGTATGAGGCGGACGATATGTTACAGGTATGGGTCATTTACAATTGATTAGGTGGAGGTGATTCACCCGGGTGACAACTTAATATAGTATACACACCCGGTTTTATCAAAAAATTTTAAAATGAAAGCTTTTTTCCATATTGTGGTGTGTGGTTTCCCAGGGACCGGTGAGGCCTGTAATTCTGATTGTGATTATTGTCCTTGCAGATATTTATCTTTTCTACTACTATCATTGAATATTTGATATGCTGTATCACCGGTCTTGAGAAAGGCCTGTCAACAGGCCGAAACGTCGACATTAAAAACTACGGTGACATGTGATTGTTCCTGACTGATTGGTATTTATACAGCGAGAGTGCATCCCCACTTTGTGGACATTTCTTCTAAATAGTGGACCTTTTGGTCTATTGGAAGCACCCGCGTCTATGTTTCAACTGTAGGATGTGAGTGCAGGAGCACCCTTGGATCTATAGTACACGCTAATTTGCTTAGCGAGTATTTCCTGACACCCATCAAACCTTTGTACTCTAATTAACAGTCATTTTTACTTATGTCCCAGAAAGATTTATTGCGAACAATATCCATGTATCTTCTCATGTAGGATTGGCTGATGCAATATGTTGTATATAATTGCATGTCATTGATCCTTTTGTTTATGTATTTTTATGTGATTTGTCTTTATGTGTTGTCTTATATGCTTTAATTGTTTTGTTCTAGTACTGAATAGAGCACACGTAGTGTGACACATAGGCATTATGGCACAAGGAGGCGTATATCTTATGGATGATGGGTTATTAGCCCGTGCTGAGGCAGGTATAGTTTCTTTTACGGATGACGAGGTTGAAAAACTGTTATTTGATAAACTCGAGTTTGAGTCATTGCCAGCTGAGACCCCGGCGGACGTCTATTACAAAATATTAAAACATAGACAAAGGGAAGTTGACCTGACCCTGCATGGACAGTTTTTGTCCGAATATTTAAGAAATAAACAAATCCCTTGAGGATTCCGCATCACCAACATACCAACGCTGGGTCGCAATAACCCAGTGTTTTGTAGTCGGTGGTGCGGGGTCCTCAACAAATGTTCATTGGATCTTATTGCATTGGTGGTGGAGGAAGTAGGTCAAGAACTTAAAAAAATTCAGGTTGAATCCGAGACCACTATAACGGTTCTAACGGCATCTTTGAGGGATGATAAATCCCAGAATTGGAATGAACGACTGAGTACTCAGATTGATACATATCGGAAGGAATTGATATCCTTTAAGCGAAAGAAACTCGCTACGGTCAGTAATGACTATCAGAACCATGCAGTGTACAGGTGGTTATTAGGGAATACTACACATGACAGACAAGGGAGCCCAGGGAGAAGACAGAGAGCCAATCCACAACCCAAGGATTATGGCTCCTCAGCGTCTACATCAGATACAGACTTCTATGAAGGTACATCTGACACCCACAATTTTTTAGAGCAAGGAGCAGGTCGGCATATGGTGCACAGCCGTTTATTAAGAAGCAGCACAGACCGAATGCGAGGAGAGGGGAGTACAAACCGAAGAAGGGGACGTCGCAGACGCAATTAGACTTAGTGTTCAACCTCTCCAGTACCATCTTAGATGAGGCACAGCTCAAATTACTCTCTAGGGGTTTATCATTTGTCCCTACATGTCAACCCGATTCCTTTCGTCATGCTATCGATCGATATAAATTTGGGAGAACTCTCTGACTACGAGAGTTTTTCTCGGATCAACCTTCTAATACAGTTAGGACTCCATTTAGACCTAGGTCCGTCTTTGACCCGCCTTCATCCAATTCAAGTATACGCACTTTTCTCCATCGTGTACAACAAGAGACCAAAGCCATGCCCACTAAACATGTATTTGACAATCTATCAGCCCCTGAACGTAGGGCGTTACGTCAGTTGCGTGACGCCCAACATTTAGTTTTTAGACCGGCCGATAAAGGCGGTGCGGTTGTGGTTATGGATTGGAGCGATTACGACTATGAGGTTAACAGACAATTGTCTGATACATCCACATATGAGCGGTTGGACCATAACCCCATGCCAAGGATTAAGAAAAAGATTGATAACATCATTAATTTTGGTTACGATCATCGCTGGATTACTGATGACCTTAGGGCATTTCTTACTGTTGACCACCCGAGATGTCCAGTGATTTATCTATTGCCGAAAATACATAAATCATTAGTACGACCACCTGGACGACCAATTATATCGGCTGAGGGTTCTTTGCTTCAACCACTGGCAAAATTTGTGGATACAGGTTGAGTCTCCCTTATCCAAAATGCTTGGGACCAGAGGTATTTTGGATATGGGATTTTTCCGTATTTTGGAATAATTGCATACCATAATGAGATATCATGGTGATGGGACCTAAATCTAAGCACAGAATGCATTTATGTTACATATACACCTTATACACACAGTCTGAAGGTCATTTTAGCCAATATTTTCTATAACTTTGTGCAGTAAACAAAGTGTGTGTACATTCACACAATTCATTTATGTTTCATATACACCTTATACACACAGCCTGAAGGTCATTTAATACAATATTTTTAATAACTTTGTGTATTAAACAAAGTTTGTGTACATTGAGTCTTCAGAAAACAAAGATTTCACTATCTCACTCTCACTCAAAAAAGTCCGTATTTCGGAATATTCCGTATTTCGGAATATTTGGATATGGGATACTCAACCTGTAGTTTGTTACAACCATTGGTTCAGTTGATACCCAGTTATCTACGTGATACGGGGCATTTTCTCCAGAGTCTAACCGGGATCCATGTGACCAGTGACATGCTCCTAGTAACCATGGATGTGTGTTCACTGTATACGGTGATACCCCATGGGGAAGGTCTTCAGGTACTAAGACAGGCATTTGAATTAAAACAATGTGTAGAAATCCCGACGGATTTCCTGCTTGAGCTCATTGAGTTGGTACTGTCTAACAATCACTTTTTGTATAAGGATGATTACTTTATGCAATTGTCAGGCACTGCGATGGGGTCAAACTTGGCCCCATCGTATGCCAATTTGTACATGGCATGGTATGAGAAGACTTATATACAACCACAATATGGGCATAAGATCCTGTTCTTTCGCAGATTTATCGATGATATCTTTATGATATGGCAGGGAACACAGGGGGAGTTTGAGAATATGGTTAAGGAACAAAATACACTACCTAGTCCTATCCGTTTCACAGCCACATGTTCTGTATCTGAAATCAACTTCCTTGATGTTACACTAATGGTATCTGACTCTAGATTAATAACCACTCTGTTCTGCAAACCAACAGACCGGAATTCGATGTTACAGGCCACCAGTTTTCACCCACCAGCATTAAAGGACAGTCTACCAATTTCCCAGTACCTGAGGGCCATGAGGATTAATTCAGAAGTGGAACGCAGACACGTACAGTGTGCCGAAATCACCTCACGTTTTCTAGAGAGGGGATATTCGGCAGATACGTTACGTAAATGTCTTGATAGAGCTACAGGTATATACACTGGCACTATTCAAAGGAAGAAGGCCACTGATAGGTTAATTTTCCCGATTCAATATGATGGGAACTCCTCTATGATTAATAAAATTGTACATCGTCATTGGCCGACCGTATCATCTGATGATGATCTACCATTTAAGGGTACCAAGGCACCAATGATGGCGTATCGAAAGGGGGCCAATTTGAAGCAGTTATTGATGCGGCCCACGCTGTTTCCTAGGGAGCCTACAGGGAAGTGGACTTCCAACACAGTGATGCAGGCCAGACCAGGATGTTTCTCCTGTGGTAGCTGTACCACATGTCGATCTATGCTAACTGGGTCCTTTTTCAATCATCCCCATACGGGAAGGGTAATTAAAATTAGGTACCATTTACATTGTAGATTGGACCATGTGATTTACCTTCTCAAATGTCCGTGTGGATTATGCTATGTTGGGCTCACCACACGGAACTTTCGAGACCGTATGGCAAATCACAGGTCGTCCATCCACACAGCATTGCAGACTGGACAGACCGATAAACCAGTGGCTCGACATTTTCTGCAGGCACGACATCAGGTAGCGAGCCTGAAATGTAGGCTTATAGATTGGATACCACCGAGATCCACCGGGGGACGACAGAATACTGGCCCTCAAACGTCGAGAAAGCTATTGGATACATGCTTTAGATACCGTGACTCCAAGAGGCCTTAATGAGGGTAATCCCCTCAATGTATTCCTATAGGCCCTGGTACTGGGTTCTGATCTGGTGTAGGGTGGTCTGTAGGTGTTACGCTTAACCACCAGTGACTATAAGCACCGGTGATTTGGTCACTCATGTTATAGCTATATTGGGGAGGAAGTATAAGTACCGATGCCTCATGTATACCTGTGTATAATATTTAGAGTACATAGTGGTTCAGTACATTTTTATTTATTTGTGTTTTCATTTTCTATCTGTATTTTTTTATGTTTTATTGTTGCTGTCTGTCTATTTTTTCTGAGTTTATGAGTTTTTTTTCTAATAAGGGATAGTATGCATACATGGTTCGCACTTTCTGTGAACTCACTGGTCCTTGGGTGACTACACGCCCTGCATATATGCAGTTTATTTAATCATCGATTATGGGTACTTTTTACAATTAGGGGGTGGACATTTACGATTAACCCCAGGTGTCAGTTTTTGAACAGTAACTCGCCAATATATGGTTAGTTGTGTGACGGAGGCCTTTTGGTGAACGTCAGACATTCCCATGGATATTAGAACCATTTGTGATTGATTTGAGACATATACGGTACCCATATTGATTGTACCTGATGACTCTTTATATGGATAGATTCCTCATGTGGAATATTAATTTTAGAGTTGTATGTTGGCCCATTTGATAACTTCACTGTAAAACCTGATTTATAATTTGTTAATAATGTTGTTGGTTTGTTTAATGAGAGAGACGGCGTTCTCACTGCCGTGGAACGCATTTGGAGGCATAGTTCCGCTCCGATGGCAAGCACGGTGACGCGACTGTTCGCCGTTGTGGAACGCACCGCCACGTCACTTCCGCCTTGGTGGAACGCAAGGTGACGTGACGGCTGGTCTCTGGTTTGCCGGTGTTGTGGCCGGCATTGTCGGATGGTGTATGGGGACAGCGGGACTCGGGTTGGTTCTCGACCCGGGTCTGTGGAGAGGGTTGTAACAGTGGGTAGTTATTTTGTGCAGTCCTGGGGACCTGGTTGCTTGTTTTCCCCAGCACCGCGTCACTTCCGGCCGGCACGCTATTTAAGCATACTCTGCAGTCAGGAGAGTCATGCAGCCACACACATGATGTCTCCAGTTCTGAGTAAGTTGATCATTACATTGTGGGTTGTTCTAATGACTAATTTTGGATATGGATTAACTCTGGACCTCTTTTCAGCATTGTGAATGGTTACATCCTTGGCTGCATCCAGGTGTGAGGATGACTGTTTATTAGGTAATCTCCACGTCTCCTTGTTTATGTATAAGTTGGACAATACACCAGTGGGTGCTGGTAGAGTGGTAATTTCAAACTATATCCATATTCTTTTTATATTCTAGTGGTATGGACAGTAAGTCTTGTGTGGCCTGTCTGAGATGTCACCGTATAGTATCATATGCAATTGATATTGTATGAGGCGGACGATATGTTACAGGTATGGGTCATTTACAATTGATTAGGTGGAGGTGATTCACCCGGGGTGACAACTTAATATAGTATACACACCCGGTTTTATCAAAAATTTTTAAAATGAAAGCTTTTTTCCATATTGTGGTGTGTGATTTCCCAGGGACCGGTGAGGCCTGTAATTCTGATTGTGATTATTGTCCTTGCAGATATTTATCTTTTCTACTACTATCATTGAATATTTGATATGCTGTATCACCGGTCTTGAGAAAGGCCTGTCAACAGGCCGAAACGTCGACATTAAAAACTACGGTGACATGTGATTGTTCCTGACTGATTGGTTTAAAATACAGCGAGAGTGCATCCCCACTTTGTGGACATTTCTTCTAAATAGTGGACCTTTTGGTCTATTGGAAGCACCCGCGTCTATGTTTCAACTGTAGGATGTGAGTGCAGGAGCACCCTTGGATATATATATATATATATATATATATATAGATACTATGTACAGACATATATGGGTTGGGTACGGGATCTCTACATGGGGATCCCGAGCGACAGAATGTCAGCAGGGGGTAAGCGCAATGAAGACCCTTGTGAGCTCGCTGCACTCACCACGCTGCCGGCTCAGTGGACACCCAGGAGTGGGAATAGCTATGGCGGCGCTTCTGGCATTCTGGCGGTCAGTACGTTTCACATATACTGTGTGTATGTATATATATATATATATATATATATATATAAATTTTAATTTTTGCACTCCTATTCAGAGGAGGGTGCACTTTGGTATAAAGATGCACGGAACGCCAACATTTACAATTTTACAATATAGTCAAAGATATCAGCAACGATTCAGTCATAGTTTCACTTTTTATCAAACTATCAGATTTTCTGAGCTCCAGATCGCTTTGGAATAACACCATCTCCAGATAACGTTTTTCTGTAGCCTATGGGCTACTAGTTCACACACTTTTACATAAAGAAAACCACCATTTATCGTAAATGAATAGATACATGTTATGTTGGGCATTTGAATAAGTGTTGGCTGTAGCACCACTTTTAGGAGAGCTCTGAAGATCAGAAGAGCTTTGCTGAATGTTCGGTGGGCTGGTCGACCACTGTCCATTGCTTTAAAAGGGGAGATGTTTTCTATAATAAAACATTCACATTCTATCTATCATTTTATACTATGTAAATGATAGCTAGAATCTGATTGGTTGCTATAGGAAACACCTCCACTTTTCCTTTTTAAAAGTTTTAGTAAATTTACCCCCAAATGTCCATTGCGCAATGCTACAGTATATGATTGGATTGATGAGACTGGTTGGCACAAACTGCTAGGATTAACTGTGAATTAGAACATGTATCATGTCTATCGCTAATTAGAGATGATGAATAGAAGCTTCTTCTCATTTAAACTGACATCTGTACGGAACCACTTAATTTAGACGGCTGACATCTATATACAAGCCATTTGCAATTTATTATTGCAAACATACTTAAAAATTATATAAATATGTTTAAAATTGATATACATTTAACATGCATACCATTAGTAGAAAATTAATCAGTATGACTTCACTAAGCAAAGCAATGTGTAAAACAAAACAAGCAAAAAGTATTTATGCATGGGTCAGTAGAAGACATTTATTTTATTTCTTCTTTTTTTAAAGTGAAACCACATGTGTAGAGCTTATACACTTTTCCTGCAGCTGTGGTACATTCTAAACAGTGAATTCATATCAATGCAAATAGTGAACTCAGCTCAATGTACATGGCGGCAGATTCATACCTGATCGCTAGGCTCCCTTTTCTCACAGTCTGCGATCAGATCTGAACTGCGCATGCAGATGTACCGCAATGCACAGGCACGATGGACCGCAGCAACGGGGTTCACCGATCAATGATGGAATGGTGTGAAATTTCCAAACACACAGGCGATCGCAAGAAGATTGACAGGAAGTTGGGCGTTTGTGGATGGCAACTGACCGTTTTCAAGGAGTGTCCAGGAAAACTCAGGAGGGACCAGGCGTTTGAATGGAGAGTTTCTGAAGTCAGCTCCGGCCCCGATCAACGCAGCAGCTGAGTAAGTCCCTGGCTGAGCAGAAACTGCACAAACTGATGTTTGTGCAGTTCTGCTACAAATGTGATTGCACACCTGCACACACTCCATACCCTCCCCCTGTAGGCGGCGACTACCTGATCGCAGGGATGCAAAAAACGCACCCTAGCGATCAGGTCTGAATTACCCTCAGAGAGCCTTATTCAGCTCTGTATGTAAACCCAATGGTGTGGGGTCTGCACAGGCACAACACCCGTTCTGCATGGGATTCGGTCAGGATTCCGGCAGTCAGGATCCCGATGTGCTGAACAAGTCTTGCGATATCGCTCGCAGCCCCCTGTCAACTGCAGCATGTTTCACATGCTGTGGCATTTGGTGGGCGGCACTCAACACCGTTCTACAAAACAGGGGCATGCAGACTTACTGGGCCCAGGTATCCAGATCTGACTGCCAGACTGAGTAAACTTCGGCTTCTGCAGGCTGACTGGTGCCTAAAAACATTGTGAATCACGACTGATGGTCACGATGGTGATTGGAGGCTGCATCTTGAGACGCAGCATTTGCTTTTCGCAAATGTATGCAGGAGGCATCTCCTACAGACGCCTACTGCTGCATTTGCATTTTAATTAGACGGAACTGCACAGCTGCTTTCTTGCACTCTACAATTCCTTGCAAACATGAATTGGACCAATAGTGTTAATGAAATCATAAATATTCAAATAGTACACATGAGCATTAACAGCAAATACTGAACAGAAGTTGGACATAGGACAATAGGACATACTGTGTTCATGTCCATACAGAATGCACTGTAGATACTTGTGGAATGGCCATAGTCTTACATAGAATTTGATGTCAGGCAAGAACCTCTTACCTGCACCTTTTTAATTTCATTTTTATTTGTTCCCTAGGTCTTGCAAGGATAGAGCATAAAATTGCTCTACTGTCTTAGTCTCTTTTACCTCTGATGGGAGGCTATTCCACTTATCCATTACTCATTCTGTGACAAAAATGTCCTTAAATTTCCCCTAAACCTACTTCCCTCCAGTTTCAGTGCATGTCCTTGTTTTCTAATACGTCTCTTCCCTTGACTCCCTCCTGTACCTTATTAAAACCATTTATATACTGTACAGTGGCCCTCATTCCGAGTTGATCGCAGTGAATCATCGCATCGCAAATGGGCAGAAAACAACTAAACGCGCATGCGCAAAAGCGGAAATACGCATGCGCGAGCATAGCGATACGACACTTGTGCAGAAATACTACAAAGAAAACTGCTCGTTACACAGAAACGAAAACGGGGAGTGGCGAAGGCGTGACAGAGGCGCGACTTCGCAATCTGACGACATGGGCGTGAAAGTGGGCGTCTAGTGTGGGAGTATGCAACTAGCAGTAGGCGTGTTTTTGCAGAAATGCATTTTCGCAGTTAAACTTAACATAGCAATTCCTCGCAATCTTGACGCAGCAGCCGAGTAGGTCTGCAGTTACTCTGCATTTGCGAAGTAGTGTTACAAGTGTGTATGCAATAATTAGCAGTTAATTGGAGAGCCCATTCATCTGTTGTCCAATTACTTGCTAAACACTGCTCTGCTGAAGTACTGCAAACAGCAATTGTGTGGACACATTACATGTTTATTCTAAGCACCTATAAATCTGTAACGCTGCCAAATAAGGTTTTTATTGTGAGTCAAGTTTTTGGATAAACATTCATGTTAAGTGCATGTTTTAATGTGTTAAATACTACCAAATGCAAACAAGTGAAATTAACAAAACTTCAAAACTACATCAGCAACATCTAAACTACATAAAATGTTACCTTTGTATATCCCAAATATCAGGACCAACATAATGCAGCATACACTTAATTTGTTGCTTAAATAAAACTTTTATCTTTGGTTAGAATATCTGACAATGTTTAAAATTATGTCCTGTTGCCCATAGTAAAACAAAACCTGAGTTGTGACTATTTTTATAATATGGACATTAAAGTGTGGTGCAAGGCATACCTGTTGCATTTTTAAAGATGCAATGCTTGTATGTTTTTTCTGATTGTTCCCTTGTTCCCCAAGTGTCTATATGCTTTGCTAAACTTTCCTGGACTAAGATTAACATAATGCATTAACTTTAATAAAGTACACAAACTTTTTTTTTATTTTTTATTACTGCTGGAATATATTTAGTGATCCAAACAACATGGCTACAGGTGAGTATCACAGGCAAAGATGGACCAAGCAGCAAGCAGATGCCACTGACACAAATGACATAGCAGAACTCAGTACTAGGGGAACTCCATCTTCTGACAAAATAATAATTTAAATGCAAATAAATAATATGGTGTAAACACCCTGCCAGACAAATATATTTGGGGAACTGAGAAAGATTCAGGAGCCAGCACACAAACACAACAATACACAGCACACTAGGAAGAGGAAGATGGCTCTGGTGTACAGGGAAAAAAGCTCACAGGCTACAATATATCAAAACAGAAATAATACATTTCACTAAGAGGGAGTTAGCCATTCTGGCCACACAAGCCAACACAAAAAAAAACATAGAGACAACATGAAAAACATGGGTGCTGCCCATCTGGAGAGACATCACTTTCTTTTTTTTTTCCCCGCCTGATGCTGTTCTTCTTGGCTTGGTCTGCGGAGTGACCTTCGTGTGCCCTGCCCAGTGGGATGTTCTTCCTGGGCAGGGGCAGGGGAGGGAGCCGATGTGGCTGGCTCTCTGCCACTGTGGGCAAGGGAGACAGCGATGGCCTGGAGCCCTTGCAAGATGTTATTTGCAAGGTTTTGGAATGAGGAGGCAAGTTGATCTTGTCCCTGCCTGATCTCTGCCAGACCTTGGCAGAGTTGAGCAACACCTTGCTCCACACTGGTTCTGTGCTCAGTGAGCCGGACAGCTATCTGGCTTACCTCCCGGATCATCCTGTCCTGAAAAGCATTTAGGCTCTCACCATACCTAGCTATTTCAAGCAGGATCTCCGGTATAGCAGAGGGTTGGGTGGGGGGCCAGTTGGAACCTGGATAGGTGGGATTTGGGGTCCCACACTGCCAGACACACTAGGTCCCTCCACCTCAGCCTCAGCCACATAACCCTCCTGTGACTCTACCTGCTCACCCCCCTGTGCTGTGTTATGTGCAAAGCAAATAGAAGAATGTGTGGAAAAAGAGTAGAAAAAAACAATATGAGACTTTTGTAACAAAAACAATTAAACAATACAAATATGTGTGTAAACTTACCTGGCAAGTCATGTTCCGTCAGTATTTCAGGCAGGTCCGTGCCCATATAAGACACCCCTGAACCCTCCTCATAACTGACACAGTCCATCGCCATCTCCTCCAACTCTGTATACTCCACAGCGACAGCTGGTCCGCCCCCTGTAGCCCTCGAGGCATTCCACTCCGCAGACCTCTTGCCCTTCAGGCGGGATTTGAAGTCGGCCCAACTACATATATTTGAAAAAATAGGGGCAAGGTATATTTTAAAAATAAATTCCTGCTTTAATATACAGTATAGGACACATGTTCTGCATTTGGTTGCTATAGACATCACATCTAATATATAGGACACATGTTCTGCATTTGTTTGCTATAGACAACATCACATGTAACTAGCTTTTTAAGAATACTTTGCACAGATAATGGACTGCCAATATACACTTACCGTCGTCTAACTTCATGTGATGTTCGGACTATAGAGCCGACTTCATTCACAGAATGAGTGATGTCCCTCCAGATTCGATCTTTGGTAGCAGCACCCATGTTTTTTGGTCCTCTATGTATTTTTGACATGGCCTGTGTGACCAAAACACGCAACTCCCTCTTAGTGAATGCGGGCTGCCTTTTTTTCCGCCTTGAAGTAGCCTGTGAGCTTTGTTCCTGTTCCTCCTCACCATCTTCCTCGTCACTAGCTGCTTGTGTATGTTGTGGTTGTGCGGCTAATGCTGAATCTCCCTCAGTTTCCCCAGTCTGTCTGTCTGGCAGGGTAACCCCTCCTAACTGCTGGGTATCAGAAAGTTGAATGTCTCTAGTACTGAGTCCTGCTTCTTCAGAATCCGCAGAGGCGGATTCCAGCATTTGCTGACGCAATGCTATTTGTCTTTGTGCCAATGCGGCCTGCTGCCGCTGCACGCGGTCCATCTCTGCTGCCAAATCCTTACGAGTAGCCATGTTGCTAATGACATGTCTGTACGCACAGGTGTGTAGGTATTTATAGCTACGTGCGCAGCGAAAAATCACACAGGTGTAAATTATGCTAATTGTGTGACTGATTGTACTGCTTATTTAAGAGCCTTGTTTGCAGCCTGTGTGAGTGGGTGTATGATGATAAAAACTGCTGTGTGTTATCATCGAAGGTGGTCGTCTTTGGTACAACTTTGCAGTGAGTAATTTTTGCATTGTCTTGCAGACAGATGTCCGTTTATTCGCTTTAAACATTTTGTATAGCGTAGTGCGTTTTTTTTGCTAAGTTTCTTTTGAGAGTATTCCTACATTAGTCAATTATCAAGCCAAGTATGTATGGTGGTGCAATGGAACTGGGTTTATGTATTTTGGAGGATATCTGTTTGATATTTAAATGGTTTAGTATGCCATATGTTTTTTTTTCTTACCTGTACTTTACAGTGTGTATGTTATATTGTTCACACAGTTTGTTTGATTTATTAGACTCCTTCTGTGTCTCTTGTAGGTGTCTCATTGTTGGATTTAGGTTCCATATTTTGATTTTGACCAAGTTGGCTGATTTTTTGTTCTTTTTTTCAAATAAATTTGAAACTTCATTTATTGACCAGGTAAGTAGCCTATCCCTGTGTGTGCTGCTGTTTGTTGTAATTGTCTATATGATCTCTTAGACTCCTTCTGTGTCTCTTTTAGGTGTCTCATTGTTGGATTTAGGTTCCATATTTTGATTTTGACCAAGTTGGCTGATTTTTTTGTTCTTTGTTCAAATAAATTTAAAACTTTATTTATTGACCAGGTAAGTAGCCTATCCCTGTGTGTGCTGCTGTTTGTTGTAATTGTCTATATGATCTCTTAGACTCCTTCTGTGTCTCTTGTAGGTGTCTCATTGTTGGATTTAGGTTCCATATTTTGATTTTGACCAAGTAGGCTGATTTTTTGTTCTTTGTTCAAATAAATTTGAAACTTCATATATTGACCAGGTAAGTAGCCTATCCCTGTGTGTGCTGCTGTTTGTTGTAATTGTCTATATGATCTCTTAGACTCCTTCTGTGTCTCTTGTAGGTGTATCATTGTTGGATTTAGGTTCCATATTTTGATTTTGACCAAGTTGGCTGATTTTTTGTTCTTTTTTCAAATAAATTTGAAACTTCATTTATTGACCAGGTAAGTAGCCTATCCCTGTGTGTGCTGCTGTTTGTTGTAATTGTCTATATGATCTCTTAGACTCCTTCTGTGTCTCTTGTAGGTGTCTCATTGTTGGATTTAGGTTCCATATTTTGATTTTGACCAAGTAGGCTGATTTTTTGTTCTTTGTTCAAACAAATTTGAAACTTCATTTATTGACCAGGTAAGTAGTCTATCCCTGTGTGTCCTGGAGTGTGTTTGTAGCAAGTGTGTATCTTATGTTTTATTGGCCATTTCTCTATCTAGTAGGTGTTATTTCTTGGTTTACAAAGCATTTACTTTTGACAAAGTAGGGCTGATTTTTGCTGTATTAGCTACTAAAGGACCCCCTTTTTTTTTTGAAGGTTTTTTTAATTATCAAACTAATTTACATTATTCATACTTAGTTGTTTGAATATATATTGTGGCAGTTATTATATGGGTATGTTTGAAATCTCAAATACTTTTTGATTTGTGATGTTAACCTATGTTTGAAATAATTAGCTAAAGGTTTCTTTTTGTTTTGTTTCCAATTTTGTGTTTTGGACCCGTATTTTATTCTTGAAGAAATGGAGTATGCTCCTGCAGTAAGTTAACACCCATACACTTTGTCTTTGATTATGGCTGACAATGTGTGTTTTTTTTTTTTAATTTTTAAAAATGATTCTTACCTTCATTTTAAGTTGGTGATGTCCATTCATGTGGCAGCTGAAGCCCTCCCACCCCAACCCACGGAACCACTCCCACCCCAACCGCTGCAAGCCCTCCAACCGCCACCGGCTCCTCATCATCCAAGGCAACGGAGGCGTGCTAGGCCACCAATTTTCCGTACCCATGTCCTCCTTTTTGGGATGCCTGATGATGTGGTTTTGCGCAGATACAGGCTGCCACCTAATCTAATCCTAGACACTCTCTCCATAATAGAGAGTGATCTAGAACAATCCATTAGGTATCCTACAGCAATACCAGCATTGACACAATTCCTTGCTGTGTTACATTTTGTGGCCACTGGTTCATACCAGCATGTTGTGGGCGATCTGGTTGGCATGTCGCAGGGCCAGTTCAGTAAGGTCCTGCGGCGTGTCAGCCAGGCTTTTATTAAGCGCGTTAAGCAATTTATTGCTATGCCTTTGGATGTTGGGGCCCTAGATGTGGTGAAGCGGCAATTTGAGGAAGGTGGTAGTTGCTTCCCACATGTTATTGGGGTTGTGGATGGCACACATGTAGCTATTGTACCACCAAGACATAATGAAGAAATTTATAGAAACAGGAAACTGTTTCATTCTCTGAATGTAATGGTTGTTTGTGGGCCATCCCTCCTGTCCCTGAATGCTAAGTTCCCGGGGAACTCCCATGATGCCCATGTCATTAGACAATCAGGGATATGGCACAGATTAAGATCGATGGAAGGACAAGACATGTGGTTATTGGGTGAGTGTTTTTATTTATTTACTTACAATAATATTTTTAAAATTTACATTCTAATTATTTTCTTTTCTTCTCATCAAACAGGAGACTGTGGATATCCTTGCACCCCCTGGCTCATGACTCCTTACAATAAGCCCAGGCCAGGACCACAGACGGCATTTAACTCCGTGCTTACTGCCACTAGATAGCTGGTGGAGAGCACGATTGGTGTCCTTAAAGGGCGCTTTTGTGTGCTCCACCGCACTGGTGGCGACATCATGTATTCACCGGAGATGGTAAGTAAAGTTGTGGTCCTGTGCGCAATTCTACATAACATCGCTGTAAGGAGTCGCGTTGAGCTTCCTCACACAGAGGAATTGCCAGATGAGGAGCCAGGGGTTGGGCGGAGAGTCGGTGGGGGGAGTGTTTCCCGGAGGGGAAACGAAGTAAGGGCACGCATTGTGCGGGAATATTTCAGGTATAGTGATTTTTAACAAATTATAAAAATATTACACAAAGTCACTGTATGTTTATGTTCATTTTGCTCTGATGTCATTTAGGTAGCTTTTGAAAGCTCATTGTGTAATTGTTTTGGTGTGTGTGAATATATTATTAGTTGTTTCTGTAAATATTCAAACATGTTAACCTTACAATGTTTTTTTTGTTTTGAAAATATTTTTCCGTTGTTAAATTGTTGTAATTTTTTTTTTTTTTATACTAATCCTGTTTTCAAAACCAAATACACAACATATGATACTAAATGTTGAAAACTTTCTGACTGTGCAGCTGATTGTTCCTCCAAAATGTGGTGAGTACACAGATTGTCACAAATATTTTAGTAAAAATGTGTGTGTGTGTGTGTGTGTGTATGTGGAATTGTGAGGGTAGGTTCTTTTATTATCATGTTCTTCCGCGACTGCGAATTTCCGCTTTAGCGAAATAACCCCTCTGCTCTTCACAGCACTGCAGACAGCAATAAAGTTTATTCAATGCACACATCAATAAAGTTAATTTAAATGACAGCACAGATTTTACACCAATCACATGCCAACACACACTATAAATATATGCCCATATATGGAAAACGCCATTGCCATGATGCGTGCTGAACCGTTCACACGGCGTGAGCTCCGCGTCCTGGTGGCGGTGATGGACCGCCGCGTAGGCCGCTTTATCCCAAATTGGGTAAAGCGCGAGGCCTACGCGGAGGTCCGCCGCTTGTTAAGAAGCCGCATCCGCAGCCGGAGGACCATTATCCAGCTGGAGAGGCGCTGGAGCGACCTGCGAAGGCGTACGCCGGACTTGTTGGTGGAGCTACGCCAATAGATACGGACCCTACGTGGGCACAGTAAGTAACATTTCGGCACATGACGGATTTTATGCATAACCTTTGCATACTTTCACTAAGTGAGAGTGTGAAAATTTGCACACTTGCAATAAGCATGAGTGTGTGTGGGTAGGGCAAGCAGTACTGCATACCTCCCAACATGACCCTCTCCAGGAGGGACAGAATACTCTGCTTCTGGACTTGTCACTTAATTTAGTGAATAAAGGTGTTTCAGCACAGATGATGGCAATCATACATTAAGAGGGAAGTGACGGAGCACAACATTCTGTCCCTCCTAGAGAGGGTCATGTTGGGAGGTATGGTACCGACTGTATGTTGTTGGGCATAATTACTACACAGGCTGACAACTGAACACAATAACCTGCTCAGTGGTTGTTGGTTTTGAGAACTGGTGATGTTGGCTATAACAAACATTCAGATTCTATATATTATCGGATAGAAGGTGCTTAAGAAAGTTAAATTATATTATGATTGGTTGCTAAGGACAACATCACCAGTATAAACATTTTAATAACTTAGTAATGTTACCCCTGTCTCTTTAACATGGGACAGAACAGAATAATATGAATATGCGGATGTTCTAAATGTATATGTTAAAACCTAAAAATTACATATTTCATTCTAGGGCGAGCACAACGGCAAGGTGCTGCTGCTGGTGCAGGGAGGCCACAACAGGCACATCCTCAAACACCATCCCCTTCTGGCTCCCCCTCCACCTCTCCTGCCCAATCCCCCTCTCCAGCCACCTCACCCTCTCCAGCCACCTCACCCTCTCCTGCCCAATCCCCCTCTCCTGCCCAATCCCCCTCTCCTGCCCAATCCCCCTCTCCAGCCACCTCACCCTCTCCAGCAACCTCACCCTCTCCTGCCCAATCCCCCTCTCCTGCCCAATCCCCCTCTCCAGCCACCTCACCCTCTCCAGCAACCTAACCCTCTCCTGCCCAATCCCCCTCTCCTGCCCAATCCCCCTCTCCAGCCACCTCACCCTCTCCAGCCACCTCAGCCTCATTTTCCAACTCCCCCTCTCCAGCCCAAGCCCACTCTCTTTCCCAATCCCCCTCTCCAGCCCACACCCCCTCTCCAGCCCAATCCCACTCTCTTTCCAAATTCCCCTCTCTGCCCCCCTCCCCCTCTGTGTCCCAAAAAAGCACACCACCACCCTCACCCTATCATTCCCAAACACCCTCTGTAAGTACCTCCCCCTTCCATCCTCTCACCCAATTGGACCCTCCTTCCCCCATCCTGCCTCCTTCCCCCATCCAGCACCCATCCCCCATCCAGCCAACCTCACCCATCCAGCCTCCATCCCCCAGCCAGCCCCCATCCCCCATCCAGCCAACCTCACCCATCCAGCCTCCATCCCCCAGCCAGCCAACGTCGCCTACAGAATGGGCAGCAGAGGCCCCGGAGCCACTAGAAGGAGGTGGCCAAGTGGCAGAGGAGAGATAGTTCGCACACATTCCTTATTTTTAAATTTTTAAAATACAAAACACATTCAAATAAATGCAGTGTTGTACTGTGGCCAATCTTTTGTCAAGGTTAAATGCTTGTCTTCTTCAGCATGGTATGGATGATGCATTCACATTTGTGTGCGGGACATTATATGTACAGTGTCTACATCTGGTTGCTAATCACTATGTCGACAGGTTTGCCTGCACAACAAGGTTTGTATGTGAAACATTATATGCAACACATTTAGACCTGAGTGTTCATTTTTGTGTGGTTTTATTTTTACAATTGAGCTTGGGTATTGCAATATTTTCTTAAAAAAGTCGCAGGAGTCACTTTGTTAGCCAGCCTAATGACACAATGATTTGTGTTGTGAAAGTTACACTCACAAAATGCTTATTTGCTTTTTCAAAACCTGTTTGACCTTATTTATTTAGTAAGGCAGGCTTTCAGGGAGTGTGGGCATGCTAGGATATGTTGTCCTTCTGAAGATGTTGATATGCAGTGTGATGATGCAGGGCAAAACAGCACAAAAGACAAGTCTGCTTCACTACAGATGTGAATGATGACCAGTATGGGGTTACATGTACTAATTTGGGGGTGTGATTCAAGATTGGATGTTGAACATAGCAACCAAACAAAAACAAAGTTTCAGTTATTTCCCACCTTCTAGAAGAGAAGTAGAATGTGATTGGTTGCTATGGACAACATCACACCCTAAATATAACTCCCATCTTAGTAAATGTACATCATGGTGTGGTAGACTTTTACACATTGAAATTTTGCTATGACAAACATTGCTGAGTATGCTTGTGTGTTGGTATGCTACTGTTTTGTCATTTATACATCCATGATGTATATCATTTGATATGAAAGTGTGCTTTTTGGAATTGTGATGTAATAGGTAATGTGAGTTATGTTTTAATTTGCATTTTGACTCTGCATTTCAGATGGTGCCATTGGAGATCCCACAAGCCTGGCAGGCATCGTTGGCCGGATAAAGGCACATTTGGAGGCCATGTTGGCCGAAGTAAACCATTTGGCTAATTTTTAAAAAATAAAAAATAAAAAAAAATTATGTTTATAAAGAACTTAAAACAAAAAATGTTCAAAAAATAAAAAAAATGTATTTACTGTTATGCGCTTGTGATGTTTTTAATGCAAAAATATTAAAGCATATTGCAAAGCAGAAATTGGTTACCTAACAAAAAAAACACAAACAAATTTCCAGTTTTAGTCTTATTTCTTACATACAAATTAGGTTAGTAAGTAGCTTATTTTTAAAATAAACATGTAAACACATACATTCACACACTAAACATCCACAACAAATTATGCTATTTACATTTATGTCAGGCACAGTTTACACATCTCTTGCACTTCTTTAAAAACAAACATGGTAATGTCCAATTATGCCTACAAAGTGTTCTTGAGGTATTCTTTGCAGACTTAATTGGTCATGCACACAATCAATTATTACACTAATTGGATTTATAATTGAGGGACGCTTGCTGAGTTTGAATTGCAAGGTGTCATCTAAATTAGGGAAAAAAAACATTGCTGTGCGTTTGTTTGCACAAACCTTAGCACATTTAAGAGGAATGCGTAAATCTACGATGAGATCGTTTTTTTACGATGAGGAGTGTGTGTATGCGATGGATTCGCATTAATGCGTTGTGATTTGGCATACGCCTACTTTGTGTAGTACTGCGTACGAAATAGCAAATGTACGTTGGGGGCGGATGTTCGCAGTTTTACAACATAATCGCAACTTTGCGAATATGTTGTGCGAACAAAAAACATAGCGAACAACTCGGAATGACCCCCTGTATTCAAAAGTTTCTATCATGTCCTCCCTTTTCCTTCTTAGCTCCACACTATACATATTAAGATATTTTAGTCTTTCCTGGTAAGAATTGTGATGTAGGCCATGCACCATTTTAGTTGTCCTTCTTTGTACAGTCTCTAATGTATTTATATCCTACTGGAGATATAGCCTCAGGAACCGAACACAGTATTCTATATGAGGCCATACCAATGATCTATACTTTCTATGCAACCAAGCATCTGACTTGCCTTCCACATTGTTTTGTTAAATGGTGGTTCCTAAATCCCTTTCCTCCTCTGTAGTTTCCATTATACTTCCTATAATACTGTATTTAGCCTTTTTTTTTTGTTTTTAAATCTATTTATAATAGTAGTAAACAGTGATAATTCAGACACAGACAGTGGCACAGTGTAACAAAAGGTCCAACAAATGAAATCAACTATGCATATAAAACATTTACAACATTTATAGATGCCACAACTAAAATCAAAAAGATAATATGGATAATAGAGTTACAGTGTTACAAATATGGACGTATACCAGGGCCGTAACTACGTGTGTGCCTGGTGTGCCTGGCACACAGCGCAGTTGCCCTGAGGGTGCAACGGCCAGCGGCATGTAATGAGTCAAATTGACTCATTACATGCCGCCTCTGCTGTGTACCGTGCGCCGTGCTGGATAGGAGAGAGCAGCGCCGGGCAGCGGAGAAGGAGGTGGAGGGAGGGGGACTGGAGCCGCAGCAGCGCTATGTAATTGGTAGTAGCGCCGCTGCAGCAGTCCCCTCTCCTTCCGTATTGGCTGCTCGGCGCTGCCGTGAATGCTGGGATGCGGTTCCTCCATCCCAGCATTCACAGCAGCGCCGGGCAGCCTATACGGAAGAAGAGGGGACTGCTGCAGCGGCGCTACTACTAATTACACAGCGCTGCTGCAGCTCCAGTCCTCCTCCCTCCTCCTCCTTCTCCCCTGCCTGCACCGAGGGAGCTGCCAGCACAAGGAGCCTGACTGCCAGCGGGGAGATCTCTCTCTCTCTCTCTCTCTCTCTTTCTTTCTCTATCCTTTCTGCCTCAATGTGTAAAAAGGGGGACACCGTCTGCCGTAATGTGTAAAAAGGGGGACTGGCTGCCGCAATGTGTAAAAAGGGGGACACCATCTGCCGTAATGTGTAAAAAGGGGGACTGGCTGCCGCAATGTGTAAAAAGGGGGACACCGTCTGCTGTAATGTGTAAAAAGGGGGACTGGCTGTCGCAATGTGTAAAAAGGGGGGCGCTGTCTGCCGTAATGTGTAAAAAAGGGACTGTCTGCTGTAATCTGTAAAAAGGGGGACGCTGGCTGCCGTAATGTGTAAAAAGGGGGACGATGTCTGCCGTAATGTGTAAAAAGGGTGACTGTCTGCTGTAATGTGTAAAAGGGGCTCTACCTGGTGTAGTGGTGCTACTGTGCAGCGTAATTTGAATAATGGAGACTACTGTGCACCGTAGTATGAATTGGTATTATTTTGTGGCCACGCCCCTTCCCCATGAAGCCATGCCCCTATATATTTTTGCGCGCCTACGCCGTGCACTGCCCCTATCTTGCATGTGGGGGTAGGGCACCAATGACTTTTCTTGCACACAGCGCTAAAATGTCTAGTTACGGCACTGACGTATACAATCACAATTCAAAAAAGGCATTATCAAACTACAATGTTTTTTTTCTATTTTATACTGTGACGAAATGAGGTGGACCTGGCCTGAGATCCTTTTTATTCATCACTCGTTTGTCACAGCATAATGTACTTTTAATCCTTGGCCCAGTCTAGGTATATACATCAGATCATAGGTGTGTCATGTATACTGTAATTTCATGTTATTAGGTATATATTGCCCTTGCTATTACCTGCAATATGGTATGTATTGGAGATATAAAGACCATTGCCATACTGTGTGACTATATTAGCAGGGCAGCAGAAGCCATAGTGTGTGACAGGAGGAGAGCCAGGCAGCTGTGCTACTTCATTACCATGTGTATCACATATGTGAGTCCATTGTCTGTGGTGTGATAGGTGTTGCTGGTAATGTAATTAGTATAATGACTGAGTGATTGGTAAAATAGCTGCCAGCCCAAGTTATTTATCTAGGTCATCAGGTAATCTGGGAGGTAATTAGGTTAGAACCTCCCAGAGGATGTACAATGGCTCTCCACAGCACTATACTGGCTGACATAGCCTTGGGATATCCTGACCTAGCCCCATGAGCAGACTGTTTGGCACAAGAGGGGATCTGCCAGTCGGGAATATAAGGAGAGCAGGTCTCAATGGAGGAGATTCTATTGTGGTGGATCCTGTGAATCAAACATCAGCAGGAAACACTCTGAGCTGGGCATCACTGTGCCACCAGAGGAAACCCTACCAGGACAGGGTCAGTGTGAGCCAGTACCCCAGGCTGGCAGACAAAGGACTGTCTAGCAAGCGGTAGTGGTAAGGATACAGATTATTGCTATTGCTACTTATAGATGCTGACTGCAAGAGGCTGCTGGAGGATACGTGCTACCAATTAACATGTGACCATATTATGGTATAAAGACTTATTTTATATATATATATATATATATATATATATATATATATATATATTGATCTGCCTGAGTGAATTAAATGCCATAGAGGGTAACCACTGTCCCAGCGAAGCGTGGTTTCCTCACATATATTATTCGAGTACTTCTACACCAGTAAGGTACAAATGTAATAACATTGTAAATTTGACAATAAGAGAAACAACCATAGGAAAGAAAAAAAGAAAAGAGAAAAGAAAAGAAAAGAAAAAAGGGAGGGAGGACTAGGCAGCAGTATAATTACTGAAAAAAAAATATTAACCTAGGCCAGGCAGAGTACGGTTAAAGTGAGAGAACCATGGGGACCAAACTTCATGAAATTTAGCTACAGTATGTTGTCATGAAGAAGGGCAGTAATGTATTCCATAGACGCAATGTACCAAACCTTATGTCACGAACCGGTCTCTCACCTTTGCGGGTTCTGGGGTTCATCCGTTGCCAGTGCGGTTGCTCGCGGTGCTGTGCGCCCGTGTGGGGACGCGGCGTGATCAGTGGCACAGGTAATGCAGAGTCTGGGAACTGGGAGTGCGGGGACCAAATGGCCTAAGGCACTGCGATGTGTCTGCTGTATAGGAGGTGGCCATGTTGGAGACCAAATAGGTAATACAGAGCACTTGTGAAAACACCTGTGGGCAGGTGTAAGCCAATCCCGTGCTTGTGCTGCCTTTAAGTAGGCTGGGATTATGTTACTCTGGGCCAGTGTTTTGTTGTATCAACGCTGTGCTCTAGCTCTGAGCTCTCTCCGTGCATTCCTGTGTGATTCCCGTGGTCCAGATATCGCCTCCGTTCCCAGAGGCCCGTCTGCAGCCTTCACTGCTAAAGATCCACCGGCTCCCCGCTGTGCTGTCAGTTAATCACGCACCTACTGGTAACAATTGGATTCCAAGAGTCTTGCATGAGGAAACCCTGTCTGCCTGCTTTCAACCATACAGAGTTTGGAGGATTCCATTAACTTCAGCTGTTCGTTTGTTCTGCTCTGCATTTAACCCGTTCATCACTTATATCATCTGCTACAGTCTCACAGTGATCTCCGGAACTCGCAAGTAACCCAATTTAGTACTTTTACTTTCTATGTTGCCATTACAAGGAGAATTCTTCACAGTCTCTCAGTTACCTCTCAAAACTTCATTGCAAATCCTCACAGTTATTTCTTCATGTCTGCATTACCCAGTTAAACACATTCTACAGTTCAGCATCAAAGCTTGTTTATATTTGGACAATTCAACATTTATTCTCCAGCCTGTTTTAAACGCAATTCCATGAACATTTCTTTTATTTTTTCTTTAAGATATATCCTGCATATTATTTCTATTATTCATGCAATACGTCAGTATATTATGGTGATTAATAACTTGCCATTTACCACTTTACTGAATTGTTATTTTCAATAAATATATGAAACGGAACTTTCTTCGTCCTCCCTGCTTTCTTCATACCCCAGCACCTACACCTGTGGTTGGTCCCGGGTTAACGGATTCACAAAAACACCCGGACCTGACACCTTATTTATTAAGATTACTATAGTGGATGTAATAGATTGCTTCTAGTTCAGAGCTATTAGCAGTTTGGCAGCATTAAAAAAATGTCCACAGAGTTTATTGAAAGGCATAGATAACGCCGGTATTGGTAAGCATAACAATACGTATAGGGGATCTTTTAGGGGTAGGGGGGACGGGTGACGAGACTTCCCATTAAAGAGATAACATTATTCCAGTATTCAGAAATAAGGGGGTAGTCCCACCACATGTGAAAATAGGTGCCCCTGTGCCCTTACCTATGCCAACATAAATCTGAGGTCATTGGATAAATGGAATGCAACTTTTCGGGCACCATATACCATCGGGTATATACTTTATAGGAATTCTCCCTTAAGTTAGTATTGATAGAGGTTTTAGCTACTCTCTGACGAATGACTGGCCATGCCTCATCATCTGAGTATTTCCCCAGGTCTTTCTCCCATGCCGCTTCAAAAGGTTCTTTGTCTGTCAAGGATGAAGAAGCCAACATAGAATACAAAATAGATATAGTTCCCCTTCATCCCAGATCGTTAAGTACATAGATGTTCAAAAGGGTGAAGATCTCTGAATGTCTGGGATTTTCTGAGGGAGTGGATAAAGCTAACTATCTACATATATGCAAACTGGTGGCCAGTTTGCATTCCAAATTTCTCACATAATTCATCAAAAGTTCTAGGAGCAAAGTCCCCCGAGATATGACGCACTCTTGTGATCCCTGCTGCGGCCCATGGGAGCATATATGTACCTACACAGAACTTAGGGAATTGGGGGTATCGCCAAAGAGGTGTCAGTGGCGAGGGATATGGGCCCAAGTCCAGCCGTTTGTTTAAGCTATCCCACATCTTCAGTGTCGCTCTGGCACAAGGAACATCACAGACTGAAGCTGACCTCAAGCAAGGAGGGAGCCAAGGAAGAAACCCCACGTGATAATCATCAATGAGATCGCTTTCTATGTTCACCCACTTCTTATTACTCACATCCACATGCCAAGACATAATGTGACTCAACTGAGTGGCGTGATAGTATCTCTCAAAAATAGGTAGGTCTAGACCTCCATTAGATGTAGATTTAGCCAGTTTCTACGATTATGGTTTTTTGTACCCATCCAAACAAATTTACCACATAGTGTTTGTATTGTGTGAAGAAACGTGGGTGATACAATTATGGGAATTGTCTGGAATAAATAAAGCAGTCTCGGCAAGATATTCATCTTAACAGAGCAGTTAATGCGTCCTGTCCATAAGATACAAAGGGGAGCCCATTTAGTCAAATCAGACTGAATGGAAAGTAAAAGAGGAACATAATTAGCTTTGTATAGGTGGTCGTATTCTTTCATAATTTGGATGCCCAGATATTTAAGCGATTTTGGTCGCCACAAGTATGCAAATTTATGTTCCATAAGTGTTAAATCAGAGGGAGCAAGGTGAAATGCAATCGCTTCTGATTTAGCCTTGTTGATCCTGTACCCAGAATACCTGCCATACAAAGCCAATTCATCCTCCAAAGTAGAAAGAGAGGTCGAAGGAGAGGACAAAGTCAACAGCACGTTGTCCGCAAACAACGATAATTTATATTCTGATTTTGCAACTGAAATGCATTTAATGTCAGGATTACCTCAGATTTTAGCTGCCAGAGGTTCTATACTTAAGACGTAAAGTAGGGGAGAGAGTGGGCAGCCCTGTCTAGTCCCATTACTCAAACCAAACAACATTGAAGAAAGCCCTTTGATAGATACACTCAGTGGCAAACGCAGGATTTGCATGGGGGGGTTTCCAGAACTGGGCGGAGCCAATCACGGGGGTGGGGACTGAGGTGACCCAGTATATGCTGGGTCCGTAAAACTAGTGTGTCTGTGTGTGTATATATATATATATATATATATATATATATACACATATATCTACATATATATATATATATATATACACACATACATATACACATATACATAGCATATTAAACATGCATGCATACATATATATATGTACACACACATACAGTACACATATATATACACATGTATATATATATATCTATCTATCGTGTGTGTGTGTGTGTGTGTGTGTGTGTTTATATGTATGTATGTATATACATGTGTATATATGTATGCACATGGATATATATGTACTATAATTAAAATAAAGTAAACTTTTATTGCACTTACAAGTGCCACCAGGAAGACAGCAGGCTGCAGAGGACGCTAGACAGCCATTAATAATACTCATGCAGCTAAAAAAAAAAAAAAAAATTTAAGTGGAGGGGGGTTTCTGGGTGCTCGGAAACCCCCCCTGGGTGCGCCACTGACACTAGCTGTAGAATTACAATAGAAAGCTTGAATTGCCGTGAGAAAATCACCGCAGACACCATAGGATTGCAGTGCTTGAAACATAAAAGGCCAAGGTAATCTGTCAAAGGCCTTCTCCGTGTCCAAAGATAGCATGACAGCTGGCGTTTTGAGTCAATTAATATGAGCAATGAGGTTGACAGTGCGACGTGTTATCGAGAGCCTGCCTGGTTGGTACAAAACCAACCTGATCTGTGTCAATTAATTGTTGCAGAAATAAATTCAGTCTGTTTGCTAGAATTGTTGCAAATAACTTAATGTCCGCATTAATTAGATAAATAAGCCTATAATTTGTACAACATGTAGGGTCTTTCTGAGGTTTGGGGATGACTATGGAGGTAATTCAGACCTGGTCGCAAGGGGGAGTTTTTTGCATCCCTGCGATCAGGTAGTCGCCACTTACAGTGGGAGGGTAATTGCTGTGTGCGATCACGTTTGTTGGAAAGCTGCACAAACATGAGTTTGTGCAATATCTGCTCAGCCCAGGACTAATGCTAGCCATACATCAGACCAACTTTCCAAATCTCCAACCATCCAACTTGTCTGTGCAACTAAAACAGTGCTCCACACATCTAACCAACTTATCAGGTTACAGAGTAACAGATATAAATAAACACATTCAATGGGGCAGATGTATTAACCTGGAGAAGGCATAAGGGAGTGATAAACCAGTGATAGGTGCAAGGTGATAAACACACCAGCCAATCAGATCCAATATGTAAATTAATAGGTAGGAGCTGATTGGCTGGTGCGTTTATCACCTTGCACTTGTCACTGGTTTATCACTTCCTTATGTCATCTCCATGCTTAATACATCTTCCCCAATGTTTCATTATGATGTCTTTGATATTGGTCTTTACAGAAATAGTTGACTGTTTTCTGGAATGTTTTTAACAGTACAGTAGATAACCTCTCAAATAGATTGTAGTATAGCCGAATTATTCAGCACATTTTTTTTTATAGATTAGGATTCTTTTATACATATGCTCATAGCACTGCTTATACAGCATCCAGCTCAAGTGGCTGTAAAAGTGAATGTAACCGCAAGACATTCTTAATCTGCAGCAATAAAGATCCAAGACCATATCTAATTCACAAAGCATTGGCGTATCCACTTTTCCACTTCCATACTTTTAAAAGGAGTAATACGCGCCAAAGGCATGTGCCCCCAGAAAAGGGACATTGTCTTGCAGGGAAGGGGCATGGTCACTCAATAGTCCCCCAATTAAAATTATGCAGCACAGTAGAGCAACCTTTTTCTTGTTATGTCACACAGTAGAGCACCTTATTCATGTTAGAAGAGGGAGGTGGGTGAGATTAGGGCAGAGAGAGAGAGAAAGGCCAGGATGAGGTTGGTGAGGTCAGGGCACAGGAGTCAGGATGAGATGGGTGAGTACCTGGGGGGAAGGGGATACTGAGCTGTTGTTGGCATGGGGTGAAGGGGGGGGGGGCAGGGGCATCTGTTCTGCTACTCTGAGGTGGGTGCGGGCAGGGGATACTGTTCTGGGGGATGCAGGTATGGTAGACTATGCTGCTGGGGATGGGGGGGTGTGGACAGGTGATGCTGTGCTGCTATATTTGGGTGGGGATGCAGGCAGGGAAGGAGCTAAATGTTGATATATATATATATATATATATATATATATATATATAAGATAGATAGATAGATGGGAGTCAGGGTCGCTGGCAGTTTGTGTCACTATTCTATGGGGTGTGTGTGTTCGGGTGGGTAGAGGTGTGGGTGCCGGCAGGGGAGAGACAATGCTACTGCTGTAGGTAGGGGGAGCCTGAGTCTGTGTTGTTACTGGGGCCATAGGCGTGCGCAGCACATTTTATTAGGGGGTGCACCATTGGAGGGGTGTATCTAGCACCGCCTTTTGGGCGTGTCTAGTACCATCTATTGATGGTCAACACAATATAAAATATCCACCCTTGCACCAATCCTAATAAAGCAGATACATTGTCAGATGTTGTGGTGTGCACCAAACAAATACTCCTGATGGCACTCACTGCAATTACACTGCTCCTCCTCAGCCTGGTCTGGCTCCCCCTCTCTTTCCCCTGCAAGCTGCAGCAGCTTACTTACAAGTCAGTCACTCACTGACACTGACAGTCGCAGACTAGTACTGCTGCTGCTGGAAAAACGAGTGACGTGTGAATGCTGCTGCCGACCGCCTGCCAGTATTGAATTTGTCTTCCTAAGAGGAACGCTGGCTGCATGCTGCAGCTCATCAGTGGCTGGTGTTGGCATAGCATAGAAGGAGCGAGGTGGGCGGGTGTGACGGGTGGGCGTGCGAGCAGCATGACATCACGCTGTTTTTGTACATGGAGGTGGAGCCGGGAGTTTGAAAGCCGGTGGCAGTGGCACCCTTGATTAACCCAGGCGTCCGGTCAGTAATACAGTCCTGACAGGGTGCAGCGCAGAGGGGACAGTAATCAGCCTGCTCGGCGATCGCTGCATCAGGCATTTGAGATCGGGGTGCCAGACATTAGGGGGTGCCTGTGCGCACCAGGCACCCCCCCTGCGCACGCCTATGACTGGGGCTTTGTTGGATCTGAAATGTGCCCTGTGGCCGGAGCTTGCAGCCCGAACTGGCACCAAATTTCCCTTGCTGCAGGAGGACGGAACGCAGTGAAGAGGCCATTGTAGCCATAGGGGCTTCCTCAAATGCTCTCTCCTGACATGCCCGGGTCATGTCTCTCTCCTCTGACCCCCGGTTTCATATTCAGCAAAAACCCTCATGGCTGCTAGTCCCCAATGGCACTTGCAGCTTCCAGGGAAGATGCCTGACATCCTCTTACTGCAGCCTAAATCTGTTCAGCTCTGCCCTGGAGGACCATCTGCCATGCCGATGACCCAGATGACCCAGTGCCTGCACGGAGTACCCGCTGCCGGCGTCGATGATCAGATGGACCCACTGCTACAGGTCAATTTGCATGTTCCATCCCCCGCTGCAAGGGATTCTGGGCTGATGGGTGCCCGGCACTGATGGACTGGCAGTGGTGGTGATCGCGGGGGAAGGTGTGCCAGTTGATCATGGGGGTATTATGCAGGAATTTGACACAAAGGTGCTTCTAGTGGTGATTGTGGGGGTAGGGGTGCTGTTTGATTGCAGGGCTGGTGGGCTGTATGCTGGCTAGGTGCAGTGTTGGACATAATAGGGGGCTCAATGCCAGCTGATGGGGCAGCCCAGTAGCAGTGATTGATTGCTGCGGCTGCCCCTGGTCCTGCTCCCAGCTCCTGCACTAACACTGCCACGACACGGATCCATGGTGGCAGGTGGACCCGCGGGTGAGGGTGCCGCAATTATGGAAGTGCCACAATCGCGGGTGGGGAAGTTATGGGGGTGGTGGGGTGTGGGGATGCTGTGATCACAGTGATTATGGGTTAGAATGCGGGATCGCAGGTGGGGAAGTATGGGGGTGCAGCAATTATGGGTGGTGGGGTATGGGGATGCCGTGATCGTGAGTGATAGTATGGCAGCAGGTGAAGGTGGTTGGGATGAGGGTGCCGCAATTGTGGAGGGTGTGTGTGCACTGATCGTGGGTGGTGGGCTGGGTTGCCGCAATCGTGGGTGGGCCGGTGGAAATGCACTGTGGTCATGCCAGCATGGGGGGAGAGCAGAGTGATCACTGGTGCCGGCGAGGGGGAGATGTGGCAGTGAGACATGCGGCTACAAGTCCTGTCTTCTCCCTGCTCTGCTGCTAATGATGCTTGGTTGACAGGGGCAGCCCGAAAATGATGATCTGCCACAGCAGTCTGGGAGCAGCTCCAGTCTCCTGTTAGTCCAGCAGCAGCATCACAGCTTTGTGAGGGAAGCCAGCTCTAAGCTCTCGCTTCCCGCTGACACCCTACCAGACCCTCTGCCTCCGGACGGCTCCCGCACCACCGCTGCCCGGTTGACAGGGGCAGCTGGGCAGCAGTGGAGTAATGCACTGCTACAGCTGCCCCTGAACTGGCTCCCGCTCCACAGGACCGCCTACTTATTGTACAGTTGGGGGGAGAGTTCCCCATACACATGAACGATTAGATGGGAAAATTAAACAGGTTTGATTTTCCCAATTAGTTGGCCTGACAGTTTAAGGCCGTATTTCATTGCGTGGGAGCAAACTGCTGATAATTGTTTCCTCCCACACACTGCCAGATTATCTTACCAACCAGCCAAAAAGTTGGCTGGTTGGAAAGAAATCGTTCTGATGTATGGCTAGCATTACTCAGCTACTGCGATGATCGGGGCTGGAGCTGATGTCAGAAAACCTCCCTCCAAACGCCTGGTCCCTCCTGCATCTACCGGACACTCCTACGAAATGGTCAGTTGCCACCCACAAATGGCCTCTTCATGTCAGTAACCTTGTGATCACCCATGCGGTCGATTTATTCGCACCATCCCGTCACCGATGCCAGGTGCAGTTGTCCGACGCACCAGCGCATTGCGGTGCATATGCATGTGCAGTTCAGACCTGATCTCCTGCAGAGCGAAAACGCACAGCAGCGATCAGGTCTGAATTACCCCCTATGACAACAGATTTTAAAGTATCAACATGAACCCGTTCTCCTTGCATAATCTTATTAAAAAGAGACAGCAAGTGAGGAATAAAAACTCCCAAAAAAGATTTGTAATATGATGCCGAAAACCTATCAGGGCCTGGGGCTTTAGACTATTTTTGAGATTTCAAGGCCGTATCCAACTCCTTAATGGTAATAGGTGAGTTGAGCTTAGAAAGAGAGGAATGACTTAACTTAGGTAAATTGAAAGAGTCTAAAGGGTATATTCAATTGCGGTCGAATTCCGGCTGGAATTCGACCGTTTTTGGATTCGACACAATTCCACAGGCGAAACCTTCCCGTCGGGACCCGAATTCGACATATTCAATAAATAACGGATTCGACAGTCCCCCTGTCGAAAAATGGACCAATTGACGAATAGTGGGCGGCCTGGATTCGACTTCATGGACATTACAAAAGTGTTCAATAAATCCTGAAAAAAATTGCGTGGGGTCCCCTCTCCTAAGCATAACCAGCCTCGGGCTCTTTGAGCCGGTCCTGGTTGTAAAAATACGGGGAAAAAATTGACTGTGGTTCCCCCATATTTAAACAACCAGCACCGGGCTCTGTGCCTGGTCCTGGTGCAAAAAATACGGGGGACAAAACACGTAGGGATCCCCCGTATTTTTTCCACCAGCACCGGGTTCCACTAGTCAGAGAGATAATGCCACAGCCGGGGGACACTTTTGTATAGGCCCCTGCGGCCGTGGCATTAAATCCCCAACTAGTCACCCCTGGCCGGGGTACCCTGGAGTAGTGGGGACCCCTTAAATCAAGGGGTCCCCCCCTCCAGCCACCCAAGGGCCAGGGGTGAAGCCCGAGGCTGTCCCCCCATCCAAGGGCAGCGGATGGGGGGCTGATAGCCTTTTGTGTAAAAAAAAGAATATTGTTTTTGGTAGCAGAACCACAAGTCCCAGCAAGCCTCCCCGCAAGCTGGTACTTGGAGAACCACAAGTACCAGCATGCAGGGAAAAAACGGGCCCGCTGGTACCTGTAGTTCTACTACAAAAAAAATACCCCCCAAAAAACACAACGCACACACCGTGACAGTACAACTTTATTACATACATGCACACCTACATACACAGATACGTACCTATGTTGACACAAAGCTGTCGGTCCTCTTCTCCGGTAGAATCCAGGGGTACCTGTAAATAAAAATTATACTCACAACAATCCTGTGTAGATCGGTCCTCTTCTTGTTTGTAATCCACGTACTTGGTAAAACAAATAAATGAAGAACCCGAACCACGCACTGAAAGGGGTCCCATATGACCCCTTCCCGACTGGCGGGACCCCCCATGACTGCTGTCAAAGATGGTCCCTTCAGCCAATCAGGGAGCGCCACGTCATGGCACTCTCCTGATTGGCTGTGCGCGCCTGAACTGTCAGTCAGGCGGCGCACTCGAGATATAATGTAGCGCATAGGCGCTCCATTATATCCAATGGTGGGAACTTTGCGAGGGGAACTGTAACATTCCCCTCGTGTGAGTGCACGCCATTTACTACAACCCTGTTTCCTATCCTGCAACCAAGATCTTATCCATTCAACCATCTTAGAATCCGAGTCTCTGAGTCTCTTCAGAACGACTTAGTTAAACTAGAAGCATGGGCAGCAAAATGGAGAATGAGCTTCAATACAGACAAGTGTAAGGTAATGCACTGTGGTAGCAAGAACAAAAATAACACCTACATACTAAATGGGGTAATATTAGGGGATTCTGTTCTGGAAAAAGATTTAGGTGTTCACATAGATAGCAAACTAAGCAGTAGTACCCAAAGTAGGATTGCAGCAAAGAAGGCTAATAAGATATTAGCATGCATAAAACGGGGAATTGATGCAAGGGAAGGGAGTGTTATACTCCCATTATATAAATCACTAGTGAGGCCACATCTTGAATACTGTGTACAATTTTGGGCACCATACTACAAAAAGGATATCCAGGAGCTGGAAAAGGTTCAGAGGCGGGCGACCAAAATAATTAAGGGCATGGAGATGTTGGAATATGAGGAAAGGCTTGCAAGGCTAGGCATGTTTACACTGGAAAAGAAGAGACTAAGAGGGGACATGATCAACATCTACAAATATATAAGGGGACAATACAAAGAGCTTGTGCTGGACCTGTTTTTGGTAAGATCAGCACAGAGGACACGTGGACACTCGCTTAGGTTAGTGGAGAGGAGATTCCGCACAAAGCGGCGAAAAGGTTTTTTCACAGTAAGGACAATACGTGTTTGGAATACCCTGCCTGAGAGAATAGTAATGGCGGACTCAGTCAACACCTTTAAGAATGAGTTAGATAAATTCCAAATGGATAAGGATATCCAGGGTTATGGTGCATAGCCACGCACTATAGTTATTAAAAAAAGAGGAATAAAACACAACGGCTGACATCAGCATCAGACAAAATTAGTCCAAAAATAATACTGCATAGGAGACCACAAATAGGTTGAACTCGATGGACAAATTGTCTTTTTTGAATCTTAGATACTATGTTACTATGTTACAATCCCAAGCTTTACAGTTTATGTAACCATCTGTGATGTGGGACCGTGTCAAAAGCCTTACTAAAGTCTAGATAAGTTACATATGTAAAATGTCAATAAGATGTGTTTGGCATGATCACCCCCAGTAAATTCATGCTGTTTGGGATCCTGTAAATTGTTGGATTTGATATATTCCACAACTCTTATGTTTAATAGTGTTTCCATTATTTTCCCTACTACTGTTGTAAGGTGCACTGGTTGGTAGTTGCTTGCCTCTTCCTTGCTTCCACTTTTGTGGAGTGGGAACACATTTGCTCTTTTCTAGTATTCTGGAATTACTTCTGTAGCTAGCAAGTGGTTGATTAATTATGTTAACGGTGCTACCAGAACTCCTTTAAGCTCTTTTGGTATCCTTGGATGTATCCCATCTGGCCCCATTGATTTCTTCACTTCTAAGTTTTGAGAGTTCTGTTTAGACCTTCTCCTCTGTAAATGTACTTTTATCTATCTTATTTTAATGAATGTCCTTGCAACTTCACTGTGGTGCTTTCCCCTCTCTTTCTGTAATGAATTCTGACGAAATATAATTGTTTAGATGATCTGATATTGTCTTGCCTCCCTCGACCAAACTCACTCTCTGTCTTAAGTCCTTCTATTCTTCTATTTGATTTTCTCCTTTCACTTATATACTGAAAAAAAGTTTTACCCTCTTCATTTATCGACTTGCCCATTTTCTCTTCAGCTTGAGCCTTTGCATGTCTGATTACCTTATTAGCCTATTTCCTGGTGCTCTATAGATCACCCCTGTGTGAATGATGTCCATTTTTCGGATTTTGTGTGTTGGTTTTGTATCTGGATCTCCTTCGTGTTTTGGATCTGCATTGATTTTGCCAAAACTGTCCTTGTGGGTTTTGGTTTTTGATCTGGATTTTTTTCTTAAACCATAAAAACAACTAAAATAACAGAATTTGGGGGAGTTTTTTTCCCTACAGTATTAACCTAAAATAACATTCATTTCCACTCTTTTCCAGTCTATTCTGAACACCTCACAGCTCACAATATTGTTTTTATCCAGTTTAGGCCAAAAGGTTGCACCAAGGTAGCTGAATGACTAAGCAAAGTGACAGCAGTGGGCAGCAAACACATGGCAGTTAACAATATATTTTTAAATGGTGTAATCATCTGTTAAAATTATTTTTAAATTAGGATCAAGTTCTGCTGTTCCTCAAAGATATCTTTGACATGCAGAAGGTTAGCTTTATTAATTTAAATTTAGTTAATTTATAATTATTACTATTAATAATATTAATTTGAATTCATCACAATGTGGTGATAAGAAGAATTATGAAAATAGGACAATAAGTTATAACATAAGAATATAAGCTACAGACACAGCACCCTGAAATGGACGGAGCATGCCTGGATGTATACTGGGAGGATACAGCACAAAATATATATTTTTTAAAGTCTTTTATTTTGGGTGGACTGACAGAACACCCCAAGATTGATGGAGCAGCTACAGTTGCTGGATGTATACTGGGATGACACAGCACAAAATATTAATTGAAATAAAATAAAAGAAATATATATATATATATATATACACATACACAAACAAACAAAGAACCCAGCACTCACCAAAGTAAACTCACTTATCCTCAACAATTCAATAAATAAATGATGGGGGTTTAGTTGGTGGATTGGCCAATGCACGGAAGCCTGCATACCGATTTTCAAGGTACCCCACCTTCATGCAGGTCCTACACTATCACAGAGTCTTAAAACCTGACTACTTCACTGCTGTTACACAACTCATCTGCCTGCTAGATTTAATGTGTACCTGCCACAGACTTTATGGCTTTTAAAGGCACACTAGTCACCTATTGCACTGGCTCAAAGATGATTGCTAAGGAACAGCTGAGACAGGTTCAGGATAATAAAGTCCACACAGGGGTGCATGAGAAAGCTAGTGGCCACAGTTAATAAGAGCTAACCATAGATAAACCCCATCGTATACACACAGAGAAAAAACCACAGCACTCACCACACCAGAAGCGGGGCACAGCTATGCACTTACCACTCACAGGGTGGGGTGCATGTAACACAGCACTCTCCACCACAAAAGCGGGGTACACAGCTGTACTTACCACTCACAGGGCGGGGTGCATGTAGCCCATGACCACATCGCTCTAATAAATACAAACAAAGAACCCAGCACTCACCAAAGTAAACTCACTTATCCTCAACAATTCAATAAATAAATGATGGGGGTTTAGTTGGTGGATTGGCCAATGCACGGAAGCCTGCATACCGATTTTCAAGGTACAACACCTTCATGCAGGTCCTACACTATCACAGAGTCTTAAAACCTGACTACTTCACTGCTGTTACACACATCATCTGCCTGCTAGATTTAATGTGTACCTGCCACAGACTTTATGGCTTTTAAAGGCACACTAGTCACCTATTGCACTGGCTCAAAGATGATTGCTAAGGAACAGCTGAGACAGGTTCAGGATAATAAAGTCCACACAGGGGTGCATGAGAAAGCTAGTGGCCACAGTTAATAAGAGCTAACCATAGATTAACCCCATCGTATACACACAGAGAAAAAACCACAGCACACACCACACCAGAAGCGGGGCACAGCTATGCACTTACCACTCACAGGGTGGGGTGCATGTAACACAGCACTCTCCACCACAAAAGCGGGGTACACAGCTGTACTTACCACTCACAGGGCGGGGTGCATGTAGCCCATGACCACATCGCTCTAATAAATACAAACAAAGAACCCAGCACTCACCAAAGTAAACTCACTTATCCTCAACAATTCAATAAATAAATGATGGGGGTTTAGTTGGTGGATTGGCCAATGCACGGAAGCCTGCATACCGATTTTCAAGGTACCCCACCTTCATGCAGGTCCTACACTATCACAGAGTCTTAAAACCTGACTACTTCACTGCTGTTACACACATCATCTGCCTGCTAGATTTAATGTGTACCTGCCACAGACTTTATGGCTTTTAAAGGCACACTAGTCACCTATTGCACTGGCTCAAAGATGATTGCTAAGGAACAGCTGAGACAGGTTCAGGATAATAAAGTCCACACAGGGGTGCATGAGAAAGCTAGTGGCCACAGTTAATAAGAGCTAACCATAGATTAAACCCATCGTATACACACAGAGAAAAAACCACAGCACTCACCACACCAGAAGCGGGGCACAGCTATGCACTTACCACTCACAGGGTGGGGTGCATGTAACACAGCACTCTCCACCACAAAAGCGGGGTACACAGCTGTACTTACCACTCACAGGGTGGGGTGCATGTAGCCCATGACCACATCGCTCTAATAAATACAAACAAAGAACCCAGCACTCACCAAAGTAAACTCACTTATCCTCAACAATTCAATAAATAAATGATGGGGGTTTAGTTGGTGGATTGGCCAATGCACGGAAGCCTGCATACCGATTTTCAAGGTACCCCACCTTCATGCAGGTCCTGGTGTGGTGAGTGCTGTGGTTTTTTCTCTGTGTGTATACGATGGGGTTAATCTATGGTTAGCTCTTATTAACCATGGCCACTAGCTTTCTCATGCACCCCTGTGTGGACTTTATTATCCTGAACCTGTCTCAGCTGTTTCTTAGCAATCATCTTTGAGCCAGTGCAATAGGTGACTAGTGTGCCTTTAACAGCCATAAAGTCTGTGGCAGGTACACATTAAATCTAGCAGGCAGATGAGTTGTGTAACAGCAGTGAAGTAGTCAGGTTTTAAGACTCTGTGATAGTGTAGGACCTGCATGAAGGTGGGGTACCTTGAAAATCGGTATGCAGGCTTCCGTGCATTGGCCAATCCACCAACTAAACCCCCATCATTTATTTATTGAATTGTTGAGGATAAGTGAGTTTACTTTGGTGAGTGCTGGGTTCTTTGTTTGTATTTATTAGAGCGATGTGGTCATGGGCTACATGCACCCCGCCCTGTGAGTGGTAAGTACAGCTGTGTACCCCGCTTTTGTGGTGGAGAGTGCTGTGTTACATGCACCCCACCCTGTGAGTGGTAAGTGCATAGCTGTGCCCCGCTTCTGGTGTGGTGAGTGCTGTGTTTTTTTCTCTGTGTGTATACGATGGGGTTAATCTATGGTTAGCTCTTATTAACTGTGGCCACTAGCTTTCTCATGCACCCCTGTGTGGACTTTATTATCCTGAACCTGTCTCAGCTGTTCCTTAGCAATCATCTTTGAGCCAGTGCAATAGGTGACTAGTGTGCCTTTAAAAGCCATAAAGTCTGTGGCAGGTACACATTAAATCTAGCAGGCAGATGATGTGTGTAACAGCAGTGAAGTAGTCAGGTTTTAAGACTCTGTGATAGTGTAGGACCTGCATGAAGGTGGGGTACCTTGAAAATCGGTATGCAGGCTTCCGTGCATTGGCCAATCCACCAACTAAACCCCCATCATTTATTTATTCATTTATTTATTGAATTGTTGAGGATAAGTGAGTTTACTTTGGTGAGTGCTGGGTTCTTTGTTTGTATTTATTAGAGCGATGTGGTCATGGGCTACATGCACCCCGCCCTGTGAGTGGTAAGTACAGCTGTGTACCCCGCTTTTGTGGTGGAGAGTGCTGTGTTACATGCACCCCACCCTGTGAGTGGTAAGTGCATAGCTGTGCCCCGCTTCTGGTGTGGTGAGTGCTGTGGTTTTTTCTCTGTGTGTATACGATGGGGTTAATCTATGGTTAGCTCTTATTAACTGTGGCCACTAGCTTTCTCATGCACCCCTGTGTGGACTTTATTATCCTGAACCTGTCTCAGCTGTTCCTTAGCAATCATCTTTGAGCCAGTGCAATAGGTGACTAGTGTGCCTTTAAAAGCCATAAAGTCTGTGGCAGGTACACATTAAATCTAGCAGGCAGATGATGTGTATAACAGCAGTGAAGTAGTCAGGTTTTAAGACTCTGTGATAGTGTAGGACCTGCATGAAGGTGGGGTACCTTGAAAATCGGTATGCAGGCTTCTGTGCATTGGCTAATCCACCAACTAAACCCCCATCATTTATTTATTGAATTGTTGAGGATAAGTGAGTTTACTTTGGTGAGTGCTGGGTTCTTTGTTTGTATTTATTAGAGCGATGTGGTCATGGGCTACATGCACCCCGCCCTGTGAGTGGTAAGTACAGCTGTGTACCCCGCTTTTGTGGTGGAGAGTGCTGTGTTACATGCACCCCACCCTGTGAGTGGTAAGTGCATAGCTGTGCCCCGCTTCTGGTGTGGTGAGTGCTGTGGTTTTTTCTCTGTGTGTATACGATAGGGTTAATCTATGGTTAGCTCTTATTAACTGTGGCCACTAGCTTTCTCATGCACCCCTGTGTGGACTTTATTATCCTGAACCTGTCTCAGCTGTTCCTTAGCAATCATCTTTGAGCCAGTGCAATAGGTGACTAGTGTGCCTTCAAAAGCCATAAAGTCTGTGGCAGGTACACATTAAATCTAGCAGGCAGATGATGTGTGTAACAGCAGTGAAGTAGTCAGGTTTTAAGACTCTGTGATAGTGTAGGACCTGCATGAAGGTGGGGTACCTTGAAAATCGGTATGCAGGCTTCCGTGCATTGGCCAATCCACCAACTAAACCCCCATCATTTATTTATTGAAATGTTGAGGATAAGTGAGTTTACTTTGGTGAGTGCTGGGTTCTTTGTTTGTATTTATTAGAGCGATGTGGTCATGGGCTACATGCACCCCGCCCTGTGAGTGGTAAGTACAGCTGTGTATCCCGCTTTTGTGGTGGAGAGTGCTGTGTTACATGCACCCCACCCTGTGAGTGGTAAGTGCAAAGCTGTGCCCCGCTTCTGGTGTGGTGAGTGCTGTGGTTTTTCTCTGTGTGTATACGATGGGGTTAATCTATGGTTAGCTCTTATTAACTGTGGCCACTAGCTTTCTCATGCACCCCTGTGTGGACTTTATTATCCTGAACCTGTCTCAGCTGATCCTTAGCAATCATCTTTGAGCCAGTGCAATAGGTGACTAGTGTGCCTTTAAAAGCCATAAAGTCTGTGGCAGGTACACATTAAATCTAGCAGGCAGATGATGTGTGTAACAGCAGTGAAGTAGTCAGGTTTTAAGACTCTGTGATAGTGTAGGACCTGCATGAAGGTGGGGTACCTTGAAAATCGGTATGCAGGCTTCCGTGCATTGGCCAATCCACCAACTAAACCCCCATCATTTATTTATTGAATTGTTGAGGATAAGTGAGTTTACTTTGGTGAGTGCTGGGTTCTTTGTTTGTATTTATTAGAGCGATGTGGTCATGGGCTACATGCACCCCGCCCTGTGAGTGGTAAGTACAGCTGTGTACCCCGCTTTTGTGGTGGAGAGTGCTGTGTTACATGCACCCCACCCTGTGAGTGGTAAGTGCATAGCTGTGCCCCGCTTCTGGTGAGTGCTGTGGTTTTTTCTCTGTGTGTATACGATGGGGTTAATCTATGGTTAGCTCTTATTAACTGTGGCCACTAGCTTTCTCATGCACCCCTGTGTGGACTTTATTATCCTGAACCTGTCTCAGCTGTTCCTTAGCAATCATCTTTGAGCCAGTGCAATAGGTGACTAGTGTGCCTTTAAAAGCCATAAAGTCTGTGGCAGGTACACATTAAATCTAGCAGGCAGATTATGTGTGTAACAGCAGTGAAGTAGTCAGGTTTTAAGACTCTGTGATAGTGTAGGACCTGCATGAAGGTGGGGTACCTTGAAAATCGGTATGCAGGCTTCCGTGCATTGGCCAATCCACCAACTAAACCCCCATCATTTATTTATTGAATTATTGAGGATAAGTGAGTTTACTTTGGTGAGTGCTGGGTTCTTTGTTTGTATTTATTAGAGCGATGTGGTCATGGGCTACATGCACCCCGCCCTGTGAGTGGTAAGTACAGCTGTGTACCCCGCTTTTGTGGTGGAGAGTGCTGTGTTACATGCACCCCACCCTGTGAGTGGTAAGTGCATAGCTGTGCCCCGCTTCTGGTGAGTGCTGTGGTTTTTTCTCTGTGTGTATACGATGGGGTTAATCTATGGTTAGCTCTTATTAACTGTGGCCACTAGCTTTCTCATGCACCCCTGTGTGGACTTTATTATCCTGAACCTGTCTCAGCTGTTCCTTAGCAATCATCTTTGAGCCAGTGCAATAGGTGACTAGTGTGCCTTTAAAAGCCATAAAGTCTGTGGCAGGTACACATTAAATCTAGCAGGCAGATTATGTGTGTAACAGCAGTGAAGTAGTCAGGTTTTAAGACTCTGTGATAGTGTAGGACCTGCATGAAGGTGGGGTACCTTGAAAATCGGTATGCAGGCTTCCGTGCATTGGCCAATCCACCAACTAAACCCCCATCATTTATTTATTGAATTATTGAGGATAAGTGAGTTTACTTTGGTGAGTGCTGGGTTCTTTGTTTGTATTTATTAGAGCGATGTGGTCATGGGCTACATGCACCCCGCCCTGTGAGTGGTAAGTACAGCTGTGTACCCCGCTTTTGTGGTGGAGAGTGCTGTGTTACATGCACCCCACCCTGTGAGTGGTAAGTGCATAGCTGTGCCCCGCTTCTGGTGTGGTGAGTGCTGTGGTTTTTTCTCTGTGTGTATATACATACACATATATATATTATTTTCACACACTGCGGTTACAGTGTCGCAAAAATGAGTCAAAAATATGTATTTTATATCACATACCAGTGGTTACAGTGTCACACAAATGAGTCATAAATATATATAATTACACACTGCGGTAGACCTACACCGACAGCGTCGCACAAATGAATCAGAAATATATAGAAGTATTTTTTATATCACACACCGGCGGGTACAGTGTTGCACAAAAGAGTCAGAAATATATATCTTTACAAACTGCAGTTGACCTTCACTGACAGCGTTGCACAAATGAGTCAAAAATATGTATAAGTATTTTTTATATCACACTCCAGCAGTTACAGTGTCACACAAATGAGTCAGAAATATATATAATTACACACTGTGGTTGACCTACACCGATAGCATTGCACAAATGAGTCCGAAATATGAAAAGTATTTTTTATATCACACACTGATAGTTACAGTGTTGCACAAATGAGTCAGAAATATATATAATTACACACTGTGGTTGACCTTCACCAACAGCATTGAACAAATAGGTAATTTTAGGCTTTTTGTTTTCAGCTTTTATTATTTAAATTTTACACTGGTACAAAGCCCCTGGATGGACAAACAGATCACCCCCTTTAGATACAGCAGACAGAGAGAGCACCCATTTTTTCAGCTATAGTAGGCAGAGAGAACACCCCTTTTTCAGATACAGAAGACAGAGCACCCCTTTCAGATACAGCAGACAGAGAGAGTACCCCTTTTAGATACAGCAGTCCAAGCACCTTTCAGATACAGCAAACAGAGCACCTCTTTCAGATACAGCAGATAGAGCACATGACCCACGCCACGCCAGACAACACATCCGTCCAGTACACTCTCCACAGCCGGAATGAAAATGACGTAGATGCACGGGGACTTATATAGAATCCAAAACCGGCAAGAATCTGACAGTGGGATGATGACGTTCGGTCTTGCTTTGGAATCCGAATAAGGGCAGACTAGATGGGCCAAGTAGTTCTTATCTGCCGTCAAATTCAATGTTGCTATGTTTTAAATTCTATCAAACAGGAAATACTAGGCTAACCATTTTTTGTTAAGTGCCATCAAGTAGCTGCCAACTTATGGCGCCCCTATGGATAGCAGTTCTGAACAGCTAAACATACCATCCCTTTAAAGCGAGATGCTTATTGTCATTGATTACACAGGTTCTGTATCTGATAAAAATACGATGAAATGCTGGCTTAAAGCTATTCAACCACAGAACCTGTATAATTCATTAGTGTCCCAGTTTGAAGGGATTGTATGGAAAGCCTAGGCAATGCTAATTTCAAGCAAATAATAATTTCAAGGGCCGCAACTAGGTGTGTGCAGAGTGTGCTCCGCACATAGCGCTGCAGGGTAGGGGGCACTGTTGACAGCACTTTTCAATTATGAAATATCTAATTACTTTCACTTGCAGCTTTCCAGCAACTCCTGACCCCCCTCCCTGTCTCCTACCCCCAGGCCCGGCACTAGCCGCTCAGCAAGGTCTGCAAAGCAAGGAAGCGCTGGGCAAGAGAGTCACTCTTCCTGCTCTGCTACCTTGTTAAGCTGTTGTGTGCACTTACTGCCGGCTGCCGCAGCCTGAACCTGTCACACTAACAGGCAGTGCAAGTGGCACCGGCAGTTTGCAGACTACTCCTCACCTCCAGTCTGATTGCCTATCGGGCCCTCCTCCCTTCTCTCTCCTCCCTGCTCCTCCACACTGACCTGTCAATCTGGATGACAGACAGACAACTGCACCTGTCAGTCCCCTTTACTGCACTGTGCTCATAACGGAAGCAAGGCAGCCACCTCCCGACGCTCTGCTTAGCTTGCTGATTAGGTCTGAACAGGAAGTCACATGAGGCACACACTGGAGGAGCCAGCAGGCATGGAGCAGCCCAGCTAATGGAGCATCCTACAGCATGACTGTCCAGCCACACCGCAAGCATACAGAAGAGCAGAGACTCAGCAGCCGCTCATGCAAGTTCTGGTTAAATTAGGGGGTGGGGGGAGAGAGACTATCAACAATGTGAGCTACAGGGGAGGGGGGTAGTGGCATATTAATGTGTGCTCTGGGGGAATGGGGTAGTGCCATAATAATAATGTGTGCTATGGGGGAGGGAGTAGAGGCATAATAATAATGAGTGCTATTGGGGAGGGGGGTAGTGGCATAATAATAATGTGTGCTATGGGGGAGGGGGTAGTGGCATAATAATAATGTGTGCTATGGGGGAGGGGGTAGTGGCATAATAATAATGTGTGCTATGGGGGAGGGGGTAGTGGCATAATAATAATGTGTGCTATGGGGGAGGGGGTAGTGGCATAATAATAATGTGTGCTATGGGGGAGGGAGTAGAGGCATAATAATAATGAGTGCTATTGGGGAGGGGGTAGTGGCATAATAATAATGTGTGCTATGGGGGAGGGGGTAGTGGCATAATAATAATGTGTGCTATGGGGGAGGGGGTAGTGGCATAATAATAATGTGTGCTATGGGGGAGGGGGTAGTGGCATAATAATAATGTGTGCTATGGGGGAGGGGGTAGTGGCATAATAATAATGTGTGCTATGGGGGAGGGGGTAGTGGCATAATAATAGTAATAATGTGTGCTTAGGGGGTCGTGGCATATTAATGTGTGCTATGGGGAAGGGGTAGTGGCATAATAATGATGTGTGCCATGGTGGGAGGGGCATATTAATAATGTGTGCTATGGGGGTGTAGTGGCATATTAATAATGTGTGCTATGGGGGGGTGTAGCAGCACATTAATAATGTGCGATATGGGGGGAGGGGCATATTAATTATGTGTGCTGAGGGTTGAAATGGCATATTAACAATGTGTGCTGAGTGGGAGGTAGTGGCATGTTAGCAATGTGTCCTGGGGGAGGGATCTGGGGGGGGGGGGGGGTCGGTCAGAAGTGGCATATCAACAAATTATGATGCACTCTGTTCTCCTCTTCGAAAATCCAGTGGTGTGAAGGAAAAAAGTAAGGAACTACTCGCCTGCTCCGGTGCTCCACTGTCATCTGTTCCCAGGTGTTGCATCCTCCAACCTCTGGACCACTACGGCATGAAGAAAGAAGCCGGCCAGAGAAGGTAAGTGTAGTGTAGTGTGTGCGCTGAGGGGGGTGCAGGGTAGCGGCGCTACTGTACTGTGTGCAAATTAGTGTGGGATTGTGCCAGGCTGGTCCCTGGAAGATCATTTTGCATCACTGGGGTGGAAGAGGAAAACCGGAGGAGAGGTAGTGCGGTGGAAGGTAATTAAAGACTAACTGAGCTAATTTTAAACTTCTATTTCCTTAATTAGACATGGGTTTGGGGGGAGTGGGTTTTGGGTGCCACAGCAACTCAGAGCAATTCCTGCCACCTGCAGGGACTGAGTAACAGTGGCAGTGACTTGCCATCGGAAGCACTTCCTGCTAATTACAGCCAGACAGGCAGTCCGGGAGTGAGGGGTTTACTCCTCCTGGGACTGCCAGTCCATACTTTATTATGTTACTATTTTTTTTCTATTACAGTTTCCCACTGTCTGTCACCCACTGCCTCTCCCTGTCACCTCTCTCTCCTGTCACCCACTGACTCTCACCCCCAGTCACCTCTCTCTCTTATCACACTGTTCCTGTTACCCACTAACTCTCATCCGTTACCCATAACGTCTCTCTCCTGTTACACACTGACTGTCAGCCTCCCTTTCCATTCTCTGCTTGTCACTTTCTGCCCATCTTCCCCTGTTGTTACCCTCTTCCAGTCACCTTTCTCCTGTCACCTATTGACTCTCCTGTCACCCACTGACTCTAACCCTCTCTTCTGTCACACTCTCCCTGTCATCCACTGATTCTCACCCTTTCCCTGTCACATCTCTCTCCTGTCACCCACTGACTCTCCCCCTCACCTCTCTCTCCTGTCACATCTCTCTCCTGTCACCCACTGACTCTCCCACTCACCTCTCTCTCCTGTCACTCTCCCTGTCACCCACTGACTCTCTTTTCACCCTCTGCTTGTCACTTTCTGCCCATCTCCTCCTGCCATTAACTTCTCCCCTGTCGCACTCTCCCTATCACCAATTTACTCTTCTGTCACCCACTGACTCTAACCCACTCCCCATCACCCTCTCTCTCCTGTCACCCTCTGACTGTCACCTTCTCCTGTCACCTCTCTCTCCTGTCACCCACTGATGTTCACCCCGTTTTCTCTGCTTGTCACCCTCTACTTCTCACTGTCACCCACTACCTCTCGGTAGCATCACTCTCTGCCCGTCTTTAACTGTCTCTCCCCAGCCATTACACTCTCCCCACTACCTCTCTCTCCTGTCACTCACTGACTATTACCTTCTCCCTGTCACCCTCTCTCTTTTCACATTTCAAACAATGAATCATTGTGAAAAGGCATGTGAAGAGGTCATACAGATGTGTTCCTTTTCAGCTTAAAGCCTAATTGCGGCAAATGCGAGGAGTTTGCCGCGTGCCTGTGGGTGTGCATGCAACTGCGATTCATAGGATTGCATGGTGTGCAGACTCCCGCGAATGAGCTGCAACAAGTCACAAGCACGATATGGCTGGTAGGACGAGAGAGGAAACATCTGTATTTGTAGGAAGGCGCTAAATTTATAGTTTGCAGGAGGGCACCAGACACCCTAACACCGGCCCTGCCTACCACCACCTGTTTTGTCACTAATACCTATGCAGCATTAATGGACTTGACTGGAGAGTTCTTCTTTGTTCAGCCGCACTGTCCTTTATAACATTTCGGGATGCTGATGTGATCATTGGAAAAATGGAAGGGGGGGTTAGACAAGTCTCTTTCTGGCACAGGGCACCAGAACGTCTAGTTACGGCTCTGAATAACATTGCACATGTACTTTTACAGCTCATTATACACGAGGATGAATACAGATTGGTATTAGTAGTTGTTTGCAGTATGTAAATGGAAATTAACACATACTTTTATATACACAGCTGATTATACATCATGGTAAATACAGACTGGAAGTTTTTTTAACCAAAATTTTCATTATTGAAGCATGACAAATACATATATAACATCAAAGAAGTACATGCGATGTGATTACAATTGTAGGATGCGATTTGAAATGCACACTCTCTGATTATGCAGCACGATGTATGTAGATTGGGATTTGCAGTTGTTTGCAGCATGTATATGAAAATGCACACATTGGGACGGATATAACGATGCCCAAGTTGGCATGAGGCGCGGGTTCCCAGTTGAACTCGGATGTTTTTTAAAGAGGCAATCATGTACAAGGCAAAAGCCAGTTCCATGACAAGATGATATTGTTCCAATTCTGATTTGATCCTGAATGGACTATTGGCTGTATGTTCATGGGCCATACCTGTCTTCTACAGGGCCATACCTAAGGGTCCATGTGTCCCTGGCATACTGAAGATTTGATACTTCTCCATCATCAATATAATAATTTCTGGCTATAGTTTAGCCAACCATGCTGTATAGCGCATATTATTGAAGACCTTTCTCATAAAAAAAGTAAAATGTAGAAGGATGGTAAAACATATTAGAGCAAACTGGTACAATATACCTAGTGGTCCTTTGTGGAAACCGAGGAGGATGAGACTGCAGTAACAGTGGCAGAAGGGTAGGGGTGTTGACCAAGACAGATGGGAAAATGTGGGTTAGAAGAGGAGTAGTAGGATAGGGAGAGGGTGAAGATGTGACGTCTTGTAGGATATATGCAAAACTGCAAACATGGGGCAAATGATAGAGAATGCAAAGAGGGCATGACTTGAGTTAGAGTATTGAGAGGGGGGGCATGACCTGAAGCAGAATCAATAAAGAGGGGCCATTAGCTTGAAGTCCATCAGCTCCAAGCAACATGAAGAAAGTGCTGCACCAACCAGTCTTTTACACAGTATTTCTATTGGGGGGAGATGGGATCTTCTAAAACACTAGTTACAACTCTCCATAACCTGGTAATGACCCTCAACCTAGAAAACAGACATTATTATACCTTTAAATACTCCCCCTGAAAGATATTCTGCGGGTATAGTCAGAATGATATGAGCTTTTGCTATACTGACAATAACAGTGCTAAAGGTCAGCAAGGAAGCTTACCCTCAACGGGCCATCTTAACAGCATTGTAGACCCTGAGCAAAGCAATGCACTGTAGTCCCTACCCACACATTCATGGGAACAAAAAAAAAACAAAAAAAAAACTTATCCCTTCTGTGGTTCCGCCCTGTCTCTCCACATGCTATCATACAGTGAATGGCTGTCTGCAGTCAGATTGGTGAATGGCTCCAGCCATCCACCAATCAGCAAGCTGACAGTCGTTTGCTGTCTGGATGCCAGCTGTGAGGCAGATAAAGAATGCTGTCTTGCTGTATTGATTGTGTGTACTTATCGGAGCGGCATGGCAGCATTTGCTATCTACCTCCCAAGAAGCTCCAAAGTCAACAGCCAGGGTACTGATTCCACCCCTGCAAAGTCAGCCCTGTTCAAAGACTCTGAAAATCATTGAGCCATGGGCATCTGCCCATACTTTAAGATGGCTCTGACCACCACTGAAGTTACAGGGTGCAGTTTTTGGTGTCCACTATCTAGTTGTAGTAGTGATACAGTACCAGATAGCAAGCTGTAGGATCCTCACTTCTCTTCGATGCCAATGTCACTTCCAGCCTCACTGACAGTGCTCAAACTCCCTGCGATAAGCTGAGTATAGCAACGAGACCTACTTATTAGCATAGAGGATGCAGTCTGGCATGAGACATGGGATGCTCAGTTCCTTCCCTCTGATTGTCCAGAATCCTGACACCACTGAACAGAGTAAATGAAGCACAATGTAATGAATAATAATAATGGTTTAGAATGGGTCATCTGGGTAGCAGATTGGCCCCCTAGGGTTTGGTTAAGCCAAACCCTAGTGGGGTTAGTGAACAAAACGGGGGAGGAGTAGGGGGGAGGAATAGAGCAGACGTCAAGGGTAGTAACATGGGAACTAAAAAGGGTTTTAGAATAACAGTAACCAATGATGATTACAGGTCATCTTTGCTGCATAAGAATTATGATGTCCCTACCATAAGGGGAAATACATATCTCAATTGTATGTATGTTAATGCTAGAAGCCTTACAGGTAAAAAGGGGGGAAATAGAAATCTGCACAGCAAGCAAGGAATATGATATTATAGGCATTACTGAAACGTGGTGGGATAAATCTCACGATTGGACAGTCAATCTAGAGGGTTACACGCTGTACAGAAGAGACAGACTAAATAAACGATGTGGAGGGGTATGTCTTTACGTTAAGCCATTTCTAAAACCTGTTATACGGGATGATATTCAAGAGGGGACTGTAAATACTATTGAGACGTTATGGGTAGAAATTGCATGCGGGGGTAAAGGAATAAAGAAGTTATTATTGGGGTTATGCTACAGGCCGCCTGGTATTAATGTGTCTGACGAGAAATTGTTACTGAATCAAATTGAAAGAGCAGCAGGAGTAGGAGACATAGTAGTGATAGGAGACTTTAACTATCCCGAGATAAACTGGAAAATCAATTCATGTGATACTGCTAGGGGCAATATGTTTTTAAACATGCTAAATGATAATTACTTAGTTCAATTAGTTGAGGAACCAACTAGGTACAATGCAATCTTAGACCTGTTATTAACTAACAATGGGGAATTGCTATCAAATATTGAAGTAGGGGAGCCCATAGGTAACAGTGACCACAGTATAGTCACATTCAATATCAGTTTTCATAAGCAGTCCTATACTGGCTCAACTAGGACTCTAAACTTTAGCAAACCCAACTTTGACATGATGAAGGATGCAATGAAAATATGGAACGTGTGGATTCTGGCACACTTAAGGTATCAGCCCAATCCTAACCCTCCTATGATCTGTCCAAATCCAGATCACACAAAGAAATGCTTAAAAATGATAAATGGAGGAAAGATCAAAGGCGCTACTGTACTAAAACATATTCACAAAGAATAAAATGAGAATATATATCACATTAATTCTTTGCAGTCCTTTGTTAATTTCTTTATGTCGTCTCAATAATTTCCGAGTGTTGCATGCATAAAAAAACAGAAAATAAACACAAAATGTGTAGTACTGTTTTTTATAATAATAAAAATCTCTGTGAATTCTCCAACGAAAAGAGCCCTGTATTGTGTGGGTTTCTTGATAGTAGATAGGGATAGTTCCTCACCACCACTTCACAAGCATAGATAAACGTACCAAGACTCACTTGAAGTTTTATATCACCATACATATAAAGGTATCTTTTATACTTCTGATCACCACACGTGAGAGATATTTTGTTCAATAGAACGTACCACACTCACTTTTCAGCAGATGGAATTCCTATGTCGGCAGGACTGGAAGAGCACGCAAAACCAGAATCGCAAAACATATATAAAATGTGAAAAAGGGTCTGCAGACCCATTCACTCTCTGAACATTTTGCTAAAAAACACAATTGTGCAACATCCAAAATATCATCCTTTATGGGTAGTCAACAAATTAGATCCAATTTGAGGGATAGGGACATAGAAACTAACCTTGTAAGAGCCGACATGTAATGGATTTTTAAATTAAATACCCTGATCCCCTGTGGCTTAAATTCTGACTTTGAGCTAAAATGGTTCATGTAATGTGTTCATGTGTTAATATGACATTTATTAGCATACCCTCAGTATTTTATATTACCAAACATTAGCATCTTTTATATATCCAAAATGTTTAAATTGATATTAGATCATTCTTCTATGTTTGTCTTGCTTTTTTTAAAAATAAGTATTCACCTCATAAGTTATGTCAGAATTATTATAATAAAAACATTTTAATTCTTGCCTTTTGAGAAAATATAAAGAAGCTTTGTGCATTGATAACATCACTTCCGGGGTCTGGAGCGCACCGTGGAACGCATAAATGACGCATTCCAGGCAACCACGAGGCGTTCTGTGCCTTAACAGGAATTTTGGGTGTTAGTACATTTTAGCACATGCGCAATGCTGGCTTCTGTATTCAGAGGCACAGCGCATGATTCACTAGCATTGTCTCCTAGAGACCGGGACGCACTGAGCGCCATGTCCCGAGAAAGAGGAAGTTGATATCACGTGATCGCGGCTGACTTCTGGGGTCGTGGAACGCATCGTGGAACGCGGAAGTGCAGCTGGCCGCGACTACGATGCGCTCCTCTTCTCTATTCATCTATTTACCATCTGTAAATTTATAAAAACATTAAATGACATTGGGGGATGTGTTATAATGTTTTATTTATACTGCATTATTGTGCTGAACAAAAAATATTTCTTATATCATATGAAATTTTACCCACAATGCATTTCAATTTCCTGTTTAATGGTAAATCAAGTCTTCCTTTCACTGTCTGAGCATACACCTTGAAAAAGACCTTTGGTCGAAACGGCGTTGGTGCTACCAGACAGTGATTTTTTTATTCATTATTATTCTTCTCCACTAGCATCATTCCAAGGTAAAATAGTACAGGCTGAGTATCCCATATCCAAATATCCGAAATACGGAATATTCCGAAATACGGACTTTTTTGAGCGAGAGTGAGATAGTGAAACTTTTGTTTTCTGATGGCTCAATGTACACAAACTTTGTTTAATACACACAGTTATTAAAAATATTGTATTAAATGACCTTCAGACTGTGTATATAAGGTGTATATGAAACATAAATGAATTGTGTGAATGTAGACACATTTTGTTTAATGCACAAAGTTATAAAAAATATTGGCTAAAATTACCTTCAGGCTGTGTGTATAAGGTGCATATAAAACATAAATACATTCTGTGCTTAGATTCAGGTCCCATTGCCATGATATCTCATTATGGTATGCAATTATTCCAAAA